>NW_025401068.1:5549224-5631645 GCF_015345945.1 Tribolium madens
ACAGAAATTTTGAAATTTTATTAGGAACGTTTTGCATTTTTCGTATTTTTTTTTCAGTATTACTTAATACTAGGTAATAGGTAATTAAAGATTTGTAATTAAAGTTTTTAAGGACAGAGTGTTATACAAAATGTGTAAATAAATAAAACAATAATATAATAACATGCATTTTTCATTTGTTTTATGTTTGGAGATCTAATTTTTGTATACCAATCATGTCTACCTACTTCACACTAGGTAATTTTTAGAGTTGGTATATCGGCCCCTTAGAGTAGAACTAGTGTAGGTACCTATGTCCAATTTTTATCGAAAATGGTTATAGAATCTATGTGTTTCTTTAAGCAGGCAGCATTTGTTGCATTTGTATATGTTACATTTTATAACTTTTTATTTTATAATTTATTTGCAAAATTTTTTATTTAAAAAGAAAGCTCTGTTGTAAAATTTGCATAATGTGAATTGCTCTAAGAGGACGACATACAAAACCCCTTTCAATTGTGTCAAAACTGTCTAGTCCATCCCTAAAGATTCCCGAATTTCCCACAAGAAAATCCTATAGGGGCTGAGCCACGTGACCGCATCATCCCGTATTGGTCCCTCAGCTCCTCCTTCCACATCAATGGCGTTTCAGCGAACCCCCGGATTGGCCGCCAAAAGCGTCCTTAATTCAGCTCGTTAAATATAAATTGGATAAAGTAATAATGTCAGAAGTCAGTTTGTCCAGAACTGTGTAGCCAATTTGGTTCATTAAGCAATTGCCAATCAAGATTAAGTGATTGTTTTGATTTTCGAGAGTTAATTGGAAAATGGAAGGTGCCCCTTTCGACGAAACATTTGATTACAACAACCAGCCCTTACCAAGTCTCAACTCCACACTGTTGCAGAACAAAAATCAAGAGAATTTGAACGTGCATTCGATACAAGTGATGTTAGGGTTGCAACAGCAACACGACATGTTCGGGAATATGGGGTCGCCGATGGAGTACAAAGGGTCGCCGCAAAAGCTTGACGGGTCGCCCATGCACCAGGAGTTGGGGATGTTCCAAGGGATGGAAGGGAGTGGACAGAAGAGGAAGGAGGAAGTCATGTTGCAGTCGCAGAGCTTGAGCTCGACGGAGATTGGGAATACGACGACGACGCAAAAGAAGAATGAAAAGAAGAAAAGTGATAACAATGGAGTCAAGAAGAAAAAAACTAGGTAGGTTTGCTACATTTTTTCCATCTGTTATTCTCTCTTCCAACAAATTTTAAAACATTTTACAAAATTGTGACAAGTAATTAATAATTTAGAGTTTTTGAAAGCTCAAAAATATAAAACATATAAACATTTCTTTAGAAGTAAAAAAATAAAATCGGAAAAATTTATTGTAGCAAAACAGACAAAAATTTAAAATTGAAAAACTTAACTTTTAAAATCAATAGAAAAAAAACGTATCTATCTATAATTTCTCCAAAACATGTAGACCAAATAACTAAAAATTAAATAAAAAACAGTTACGGAATTAAAATTTCGGGCAGTATTGTCATTTTCATAATGTAAACTCTAAAACAACCTTTACATTAATAACCTCATTTTTTACTCTTGTCATGTTTATGTCATTTTTACCTATTTACTTTTAAAAATAGCGTCACCTACAGAAAAGTTTAATTGTCAAATGTTAGTCATGATGACAGTAAAAGTGGACTTTTTAAAATGACAGAAAAATACTGAACGAAATTTTAATTCCGTAACTGTACAGGGTGCTGCATTTTGGATGTCCGAATAGGGAATCTCCGAAACTAAGAGGTTTAGCCAAAAACGAGTGATACATTCTGAAGCTCATTTTTTGAGAAAATAATATTGCTTAAAACCGCATCTCGCTATCGTCTTTTGTTTTCGACTTATAGACAAAAATTGACATTTTAGCGAAATCTAAACAAATTCATATCTTCGTTATTATAGAAGACACAGATTTGAAATAAAGACATTATACAGGCACTTTTTTACGTAGAATTTAATAATGTAGTTAACAATTTTTTTCAGTTGTTTGTTTAGCCGTAATAAAATAAACTTGTATTTTTTTAAATGGGAATAGATGGCTATGTCATTTTTAAAAAGCTTGTTTTTTTCTTATCTAAAAATATATATTTGTAACAAATTATTATAATATATTTTTAGCAAAAAATTATCTTTGATTTTTGTTCGCAGTTGGCCATGAAAAAATGTTGCATTTTCAACTAAAAGAATTTAAACTATATTATATTCAACCAGTGTCACTAATGAAATAGTTTTCTAAGTACTAAGTAATGAAAAAATGCAAAATAAATCGTAAATCAAATTATTGGCGACTAATAACATTTCTTTGTTTTTAAACAAGCTAACATTACCATTGCAGCTTCTAGTGATACATAGAGTGTTCTAAAAAAAGCCGCTTTAATTCTTCAATAAAATATATTTTATATTACACAAAAATGACGATATGGCTATTCAAATACCCAAATTCCGTCTATGTGAAACGTTATCCTACCTCCATTAGATCATCCAAAAATATGTTTTTTCTAATTGTGTTGACTGTTAACACATTTGTTTTTCCTATTTTTCGATTTTTTAAAAATATGTAATAACACACACACACAAAACTTTTATTGATTATTATTTACACATTTGGAGTGAAATAGTTTTTCCATGGCCAACTATTATTACACAAAATATGTATTTCACTTTTTAAGTATAGTTATAAAAACATATTTTGTTACAAATATATATTTTTTAGATCAGAAAGAAATAAGCTTTTTTAAATTGCCATAGCCGCCTATGATTTCCATTTAAAAAAATACAAGTTTATCTTATTACGGCTAAACTAATAACTGAAAAAAATTGTTAACTACATTATTAAATTCCTCGTAAAAAAGTGCCTGTCTTTATTTCAAATCCGTATCTTCTATAATAACGAAGATATAAATTTTTTTAGTTTTTGCCAAAATGTCAACTTTTGTCTGTAAGTCGAAAACAAAAGACGATAGCGGGATGCGGTTTTAACCAATATTATTTTCTCAAAAAATGAGCCCAGAATGTATCACTCGTTTTTGGCTAAACCTCTTAGTTTCAGAGATTCCCTATTCGGACAACCAAAATGCAGCATCCTGTACATACTTTCAAAAAAATTGGGCAAAAGGGGTAAAGTTTGTTGAAGAAAAAATATACAGGTTTTCAACAGTACATACCGAGGTGGGTATACTACAGAAAATCAGTAAAGAATTTATGCAGTTTTGAAAAACATGACATATAACAGTTCAGGTTGGGAAATGGTCACTTCCTTATCAGTTTTCGAATTCGAAAATGGCCATTTTCCAACTTGAACTTTTAATTAAAATCAAAGTATTCTTGACCTATGACAAAATCTTGGAAAAATTAAATGTAGAAAAAATTAATAGTAAACCGTAGGTTAATAATAACTAACCTAAATTAATGAGATGCAATTATTTTTCTTTAATTGATCCTAGTTTTTCACTGCATTGTTATTTTATTGAAATCAGGAAGAATTTTTTCTCCGATTTTTTTTCATAAGTAGTAAACATAGTGAATAGTCAAAATTTTTATTTAAAAAATTCCGACATGAGAAGAAAAAAAATAAGAAATTAATCTCTATTTGAGCTTTTATGTTGCAATTTGTATTTTGGAATTAATTACAGTTAAGTCCACAATAAGTGTGAATAACGTTTATAAATAATTTCCCCCTATTCTCGGGAGTGTTTTTTTAATTTAGTGATCCCAATTAGTTCCGTGAATCCGTGAATAATAAAATTCCACACATCAACTGCCACCAGTGGCGCAGATGACGCCCCCACGCTACCACCTGTCTAACCTCCTGCTCGTTTCCAGGACCACTTTCACCGCCTTCCAACTCGAGGAACTCGAACGGGCCTTCGAACGCGCCCCTTACCCCGACGTGTTCGCCCGCGAGGAGTTAGCCCTCAAGCTCAGCCTCAGCGAGTCCCGAGTGCAAGTGTGGTTCCAAAACCGTCGCGCCAAATGGCGCAAACGCGAGCCCCCTCGCAAGACCGGCTACATCAGCTCCAACACCCCCAGTTCCACCATCTCCACCAACTTCAACACGACCATCCCCTTCACTCAGACCAACACCCTTAACTCGTCCACCCCCGTGGACACGTGGAGCTACCAGTCGACGTATGACCTCGGGCCGCACCTCAACCTCCTTAACTCGTCCTCCACCCCCTATTCTAACTTCGGCTCGCCCCAAAACGGCTACTCGTACGTTTTGAATTCGCACGATTCGCAGTTGTTTGGCGCGCCGATGCGCGCGCATGAATACACACCGCCTTTGGCCAATCAGAGCCCGCCGTTAGGGCGGGAATATTCCATGCTTCAAAYTCATTCGCCGACGGGTGATAGCGACTCGATTGGCGCTAAAATTGAATATGTGAATCACACGTTGAATACGTCGCCAGAACGGTACGCGAACATGTCGCCGAAGTATGAGCCGAGTTATCACGAAGATGGCCGAATGAAGGAAGTGAAGAATGAACACGGGAATCAGACTTATGTGACCTTACCCCCTTTTCTGAATTAGCCAAAATTGTAAAGAGACGGTTTTTTTAGGGTTTTGTACAGTTTTTTGTTCCTTTTTGAAATTTTGGCTAAGGCAGCTTAGAGTTAAGTACCTCACATGTGTGCCATTTTTATCCAGTTTTAGATATATTCTTTGTAGTATACGTAATATTGCCATTAATGTATAAATCATTGAATTTTTATATTTACAATAAAAATGTCAAACAATTCAATATTTTTTACGGAGAATCCTAACGTCACTGTATGATTGTTTTCACATCATTTTATTGACATATTGTTGATTGTTTCTTTTTCTTCGAACAATACTTGTTACTGTTTTTCTAACAAAAGATTAAATAAAAAACCACAGATTGTATTAAAATGCTTTTAAGGATTATTTAAATTTTTAGAAAAACCTATTTGTTTTGATGAAATGGAAAATCCGGTACAAATAGCACAGAAATCCCAAACAAAAAAAGTGGTGATGAAATAAAATCAATAAATTACTTGCTTCCAAAACTCTTTTATTTTTTTTATTACACATTCAGTCAAATTCAAAAAAGTGATCGTCAATGTCACATTTTGGCATATAATTTATTATTCATACTTAAATTTAGACAAATACATTTTTTGGCATCAAGTTTGGTTATTTGTCATCGAATCAATTTTGTTGTGAAAATGTAAATTATTTATTATTTATTTATTAATTTTTGAAATGACATTGACGACCACTTTTTGACTGTATAAACGTTTTCAAAAATAGGTATCACTTTGTTCAACTCATTTGTAAAATCCTTCTTCGCTTTCTGAACATATCTATACCATTTCTGGTAAAAATAAATAAAATAAAGACCGAAGATATAAAACAGTCATGGATAATAAAAGTTTTTACACATGTGCTACAAATTATTTATTAAATACGAATATTAAAGAAGTTTATAACAATATTTAAGAAAAAAAATTGTAATTGTTGTTTGTTTTTTCTAATATAGCATTTTTATCTTATCAATGGCACTTTCCAATTGTACAAGGGCTTCTAAAAAAGACATCGTGGTTAGATGTGAAAGCACCCAATAACAAAAAATTTCATCTGTAGAGAATCCTCAATTTTTTCTGCAAAAGTTTTGCTTTTTCTTTTAACTTGGCTCCACTTATGGGCACATTGGATTCACTTTAAACCAGTTAAGAACGGCTTTATCTAATTTATCATTTTTACAGTATGTAACTTGTTCATTTTTGACGAAAATTCACAGTTGAACTCGTAATCTTGTCCCTGTTCTTTAAAAATGTTGCCAATGTAGAACTGGCTAAATTTTTCTGTTTGCAGATTACAGCTTGTTCTTTACCACTTTCGAACTCTTTTATTATTGATGATAAAAAGGTTTTTCTTTTTGAAGACAGGACAAAGTGTTCTCTGCTTGATAAGTTATTCAAGACAGAGAAAGTCAGAAAAATAAGACTATTAGCACGCAATAACATTTCCAAAAAATTTCTAGTACACAATACGTAATGGAAACTTGCAGGATTTTTATTTCTTTTAGGGACTCTCGTTATAACCGATCTGTTTCCAAAAATTCTCAAAATTTGTCGCTATAACCGATCTTGAACAAAATAAAAGTTTTGTTATGTCCACCTTAATTCCAGAAAAATACTCGCTATAGAGGGAGAATTTTACATCGAGTAGTATAAAAAACGGCAAGGAACCAGACGATTTACTCGTTATAGCCGATTTTTCGTTATAACCGGGACTCGTTATAGAGGAGTTCCAATGTATTTTAAAATTACAAATCAATTTAAAAAACAAGTCTCACTAAACAGGCCAGAAATCCCAAAAATATGCAAATTTTCTTTGAATCTAAATCATTGATAAGTTAAAAATTCCCAGATGGTGGGAAACGCACATCTAGTTTTGTATGCTTTGATAGATTTGCACAGTGTTGAAATGATTGTAGACAAACACAAGCATGTTTTGTTGTGATTCATCATGCGTCTCAATATAAACCTGTTCAGGTGTATTCACTCACTGTCAGTTTGCAATAACAATTTGCTGTGAGCGGTGTGTTTAGTCACTTTGGAAAATATCGTCGTACTGCCAACAAATCCAAACCAAATGGTAAGATTGATAATCATTTAAACTGTAAAATTTTGCTGAGTTGGTAAATGCAATCAAGTAAACAATAGAGCGTAAAATGAGGCCAGAATATTTAATTATTGAAACGTGGCTATTATTTTGGAAAAAAGCTTTCCCGTGATGTACAAACAAATTAATGATGTCATAGCTTGAATTTCCTTGTGTTTGAGAATCCAATTAACTGTTTCTGTAATTAACAAGTTGTCATAATTTAATTCCAATTTTTAAAAAATTCCACTCTATTTTGCGCCAAATTAAATGAATAAAAAGTATTCAGTGAGCATCCGCTTTGCAATTTATCGGCTAATCTCCTGCAACATCCGTTTAATTATTTCTATGAACGAAAAACAAAAAAATAATCTAGAACGACTAATTCCCAAATTTGCTTTCACAATTGTTTCACACCTACATGAAAGAAAGTTTGTGAAAAAGCAGGACCGGACCCAAAATCCCAGTTACATAAGCCCACAAACATCCAAAGGTCAATGTCGATAAAACCTGACCTGTAAACAGGACGCCTATCATCCCGGGTCACCAGTGGCGTTTCACGATTTTCCCGGAATTACCAAACCTTGACATACCTGTGCCAGGTTTTTCCCGTAATAAGAGTGCAGACACGCCAATTGTTAAGGCCCCACGTCACTGGTAATTCAGAGACGAGTCGAGAAAGTGTTTTCATTGTAGGTCATACTTGAACTTTCTCCGTTGGCCCAGTGTTGCTCGAGTCGTGTTTGAAAACAGTTCTGTTCTAGCAAACATGAAGATAACCTTTGCGTCGTTCCTCCTCGTTGTGCTTTTAAAACACTCGAATCAACAATGTTTATCACAAAATGATAACGGAGTCCTCAACCCCCTCGGAAGGGAGAGACTCTACACCGGCCAGCAGGAGTTCTCTCTGGCCCTTTTACAAGCCATCAATCAATTGATGCCCCATGAGAACCTCTTCTTTTCGCCCTACTCCACCTACCATGCCCTTCTCATCGCCTATTTCCTCGCAGGAGGGCAAACCGAGAGCTATCTCAAGAAAATCCTCAGACTTGAGCCTTCACAGGTAACTAAATCGCTGATTTGAAAGCCGATTCATGTTCCAATTGTAGAATAAACCAGATTTTTATCAAGCGTATAAACTGGATAAGCTACAAACACTCAGAGCTAATCTAAACAGCTCACACCAGTTTACAAACGCTAATAAAATTTATGTAGCGGATCAGATTGATGTAAGGTCGTGTATCGAATCATTGTTTAAAGATGAATTGGAAAAAATTTCGTTTAAAAATGATCCCGAAGCGGCGAAGAACTTGATAAATGCGTGGGTGGAAGAACATACGCATAAGATGATTAAAGATTTGCTACCACCGGGGAGTATTGATCAAAGCAGTACTTTGGTTTTGGTCAATGCGGCTTATTTTAAGGGCACATGGGAAAATAAATTTAATCCTAACGAAACAAGACCCGAAATTTTTTATGTTAGCCCTTCAAAGCAAATCATGGTCGATATGATGCACATTGAGGGGACCTTCAACCACGGTGAGTACTCCTGAACTAGAACCAAAAAAGATGAAATATTGTGCCACTTTTTTATTGATTCTAGATTCTAGTAATTCTGTCATTTTGATATTTTATTTATTGTTAAAACAAGATATCTCAAAACTAAGTCAATTTCAGTTACTTAAATCACTTTCAATAAAATTGTTAAAAATAAGCTATGAGATTTTTTGATGAAATTGTTTTTTTTTCCAATTTTATGGGAGAAATAAATTAATTGAACAAAACATTTTTCCTAGTAAGGTCACATATTAATTTAGTGTAATATACATAACTTCATAATTTTAGAAAGAAGTATTTTGATGATGGGTGGGAATCTCTGGTGTGTAGATGATTATTAGCATAAAAGTAATATTAATTTAAAGAAAAAATACTTTATAGAAATTCATTGTTAAAAGGTTTTATAAAAGGTTGTAGTTTAGTTCTTAAATTTCAACAATTTGTAATGTTTTAATTATTCTTTTCTATTAAAATTCAATCTGGCTGGGTAAAATGAAATGAAAAAAATTACTAAAATTACTTATTATTATTTCAGAGGTTTCTTTTTAAAATTTTTTAATCAAATTTGCAATAAAATAGTATACAACACCACTAGAGAAAATTGCTATTATTCCTTTGGTGCTTCACTCTCTGGCTGTAGACGACATCTCAGCAATAATCGTGCATTTCTCTCCTTTTATGTATAATATACTATTATCCCAGCATTTTATCAATTTTGGTATTATTTAGGCTAATTTCTTTTTAACAATTTCTGTATTTAATAAAATTTCTGATCCAATATTAGTATGGGAAAAAATTTTGAAGACAACACAAGTTTTATAGTTTAAAACTTTTATTGTCTTAATAGCTATATTATTATTTCAGAAGTTTCTTTTTAAAATAATAAAATTCATTTATTCTTCGACACTGTCAAAATTTATGGTTTTTCTCCCGTGTAAGAAAGTTTTGACAACTGTTTGGCATTTCTCAATACGAAACGTCAAATTATTTTTAACAGATTTAAAGCACGTTTAAGCCTTGTTGAGTCTAATTCGAACAATAAAATGTTGTATTCAACTCGTTTGAGTGTAAATCGGACGCTTTATTCCACCTCGTGGATGGTAAACCACTCGTTACACTCGTGGTTTAAAAATCCATTCGGTCAAATAAACCGATTTACACTCACACTCGTCGAATAAATAACTATTAATTACTTTGAAAATGCAAATTAAAAATTAAAACATAAAAACCACAAAATATTACGAAAAAACATTCATTTTTTAACGGGAAACAGTATTTTTTCCAATAAGTGTTTTTTTTTTTTTGTAAGTTTTTATCATAGCATTTGTAATATATTTTAGAGAAATATTCTGGTAATTGAAATTTCTTTAACTTACTGTAAAAAAACTCAGAAACAGAAGATATGAAAATTAACAAGTCTCACATTATCAGAATTTCAAAGTCACAAGACATTTTAATCAGAAATTTTATTGTGCGCATGGTAGATATTTTTAAAAACGTGAGAATTTTCAAAAGGAAATTATCAGGATTTTTTTGTTAATTCAAACTTTTTAACCCAATATGTCTATAGTTTAGTGGAAGGAAACCCTAAACGCGTGTGTTGCAGACGTTTCCGAGAGTCTGGAGGCTCATATTTTGGAAATGCCGTACAAAGGCAGCGACATCAGCATGTACATCCTTTTGCCCCCTTTTACCAAAGAAGACGCCATCGACAAAACCCTCAAAAAACTGACTTTAGAAAAGTTCAAAAGCATCGTCAATAGCAGTAGTTTGACGTCAAAGACTGTCCAAGTGTCCTTCCCCAAGTTTTCCCTCGAACACACCGTCGAGTTAGTTCCGGTAAGTTGGCTTTGAAGCCTTCGTCCTCGCTTACTGTACTAACATTTAGATTCTTGAATCGTTGGGTGTGGGCAATCTCTTCAAAAAAGATGCAGATTTCTCAAAACTCTCCTCTAACCCCGAAGTCTCGGTGGGTCGAGGCATCCACAAAGCAAGAATCGTTATAAACGAACAAGGGGCTCACGCCGCCGCCGCCACCGCTTTCTTCACTTGGCGCATGATGGGCGACGACGATGACAACCCCATCGAATTCAAATGCAACCGCCCTTTCGTCTTTCTTATTTACAACAAAATCACGCACACTATTCTCTTCACGGGAGTGTTTAATAAACCCGAATAGCACTTTACTAATACCTTGTATTTCTGTATATAGTCGCAATAAAGCTTTACGTAATTGTTTAACGGTTTTTGGGGGTTATTTTAGGTGTTAGAAAAAATGGGGGTTGGAGATTTGTTCCAAAACGGAGTCGATTTCACCACACTCACGAAGAGTAAAGTTGAGCTCGGCAACGCTTTGCACAAGGCGAGGATCGAGTGCAATGAGGAGGGCACCAAAGCTGCCGCCGCCACTGTACTCTTCAGTTTCAGGTCGAGCAGACCGGCCGAACCGGCACAGTTCCACTGCAATCATCCTTTTATTTATGTTATTTATGATAAAGTCGCTAAAGCTGTTTTGTTCACCGGGGTCTTCAGGAGACCCGTTTAAGACTTTGTTTTGTTTTTGTGATTGTTATTATTTATTGTCTAAACACTGTTCTTATTTTAATATTCATTTCGGGACGCAATATTTCAAATAAAGACTTTCTAACATTTAAATCGATTATTTTTAATATGTATCATAAACTTAATTTAATGACAATGTGCCCATTTAGGACGGAGCAAATCAGCTAATTAACAAATTTGCATGTATTTATTACGAAATTTTTCGCAATTTGAATAATTAATTGCACCATTCAATTCTAATTGTGAGAATGCGTCAGAGATTTTGACGTCAAAAAAAATTAAATGAATATCAAAATTGATCTACTGTATTTTAAACTTTATAGTTTGCATCTGAAAAATGCTTCATTGCAGCATTTTTTTTTTTTTGAAAGAATAAATCAAAGGATTACTTTGTTAACATTAATATAATCATTTTATTTAATAGTTTATATAATACAACTATATTATTGAACTACTAGTAAGAGCTGTCTGACAAGAGACTATAATTTCAGTACTGAATTTAGTACTGAAAAAATTGCGCGCGCAAATTTACTTAATTTGAATGCAAGAAAATTCTTGGATGAGAGCTTGCTAAAACTGCGCACTAAAAATGCGTGTTTGGTCGGCGAAGAAAGCACTTTGTTTTGTATGTTTGAAACCGTTTCTTCAAATCATTTTTTTTGAAACTTGGATTTGCAGGTATTTAAATTTAATTTAATAATCCTCTGCCCTCCAATCTTCTGTTTATCTATTTTCTTACCCAAATATGTCGCTTTTTTGTTCAGTACTGAAATTAGTCTCGTGTCGACAGCTCTTTAAGGCTCCTTCAGAACATTTTGTTTTTAAGCATTTTGACCTAGTTTTCAAAGGCATGTTTAAAAAAGCAAAATTATATGCGGGCTCCCTCAGTACACAACACTTTTTTATGGAGTCTGTCTTCTTTATAAGGTTTATTAATAAAATCAAATATTTCATGATTTATTAAATTAATTATCAAAAAATAAATAAATAAATAATAATACCTTCATTCCAACAGGTAAATTGTCTATAAAGGAAAGAAGAAAAAGAAGAAGTATAAAGGAAAAGCAAACTATAATAATAATGTAAGCAATAATAATAGTGACAACTAACGAAACGAAGTAGCGAGCATTCCGGGGACTATGCCTATTTATATGTATAATGTTAAAAAAAAATTTTTTTAATAACATTCGGTTTAGTACATCTAGGGTCCATGTCCATTTGATATGTTGTTCAGAGCATTCTCGTCGGACTCATTGGAGCTGGTGGTATAATTGCAATAATAAAACAATATAAAAAGAAAAACTACTGTTACATCATTTTTACTCAGGGTCCAAATTTCCTAGTGCTCATGTGAATTCTCTTCGGTCTTCTCCCGTCGCAAATTTAATTGTGATGCAGACAAAATCACTGATTCGTAATTTTAATTCTCTTTCATTTTGTAATCGTAATGGCTGCCTCGGACTCGGAAAATTATTTATAGGAGGTGCAGAATCTTGTATTGTTATCTTTCTTAGGGACGCTGTAACTGTTTTATAAATTGTTAAAATAATGTTTTCCCCCGCGGAATACTTCGGCACGTGTACTGAAAGGTATTGTTAAACGTTTCTGTTGAAGACGTTAATTATGTTTACAAAAAATTTTTTTTTTTATTATACACTGTGTCAATTTTAAAACTTGCAGTCGGCAATATCTCTCAACTGAAAAAGTTATTGAAAATCACTCAAACCCGTTTTGGGGGTTCCTAGGGGTAATCAAAATGTCATGGTAAGTGACGCACCTCTACCCACTTTTGAATATAATAAAAAAAAATTAAAGTCTTCGTTTTTGAATAATTGGAAAAACGGCTTTACCAAATAGGCTGTTGTATGACATTTTTGAAAAGCGCTTGTTATGAGCTTTCTAACAATGTATTACAAGTAGGGTCGTGCCATTTAAAATTTTCAACTTAAGGTGGCTGTGGCTTCAAGGGTGGGTGGAGGTGCGTCACTTACCATGCCATTTTGATTCGACCTAGAAACCACCACATATTATACTCATATACAGGGTGATTCACGAGGAATAGTGAGCCTGACCAAATTTTCGATGCAACCAACATTACAGTTGTCGCAAAATAACTTGCGAAGAGTAATGGTGGTTGCATCGAGAATTTGGTCAGGCTCATTATTCCTCGTGAATCACCTTGTAGTTATTAATTATTATTATAATAAAAAAAATCAACAACAATATATAAAACATGATAATTAATTTAATAAATTCTTTTTCTTATGAAATATTTCTTTTTCTTAATAAACCTTCTATGTTAAAAAGGACTCTATAAAAAAGTGTGTTGGAATTTTATCATTATTATAGAGGAATCACGATAATAAACCTTTCGCTGAAGTGGCCCAACAAAAACAATAAGGCAAAAAGGGGAATTGTAAGTGTTTTCAAAAGTGAATTTGTTTGACCGACATCGTATTCATATGTGTGCTGAAGTGGTCCAATAAAAAAAACAGGGTGATTCTGGAGGCTTTTTATTATGCTTTAAAATCGGGCGAATGAAAATGTTACTTTTTAAAAACCACCTTACAAATAGGACAGAATTTTTGAAACATTTGCTCTTTAAAAACAGGTAAAACCCTTAAAAATACAAAGTGTTCAGAATACAGAAATCTAAAAATATAGGTAGGTCAAACTTCAGCCGATTACAATACATTCCTTATAGGATAAGGAAAGTAAAAAATTAGTATTAAGAGGCCAAAAAGGGAAAAACACAGAAAATGTAACCTGCAACTGCTGAAACCGGAAATTGAGTAGATGCATCCGTTTTTCGTAATTACTAGCCTAAAGGGTATGTTCTCGCATGTAACTATTCCAAATTTTATAATATTTGGTCAAATGGTTTCAAAGTTATTACAAAAAAAAAATTTCGTTACCCACATTCCCAGGGCTGTAAAATTCTTATCATTAGAGATCGGACACGAGTTATTATTTTTAATTAATATCATTTTATACGTCATTTTTGAGGTTCAAATATTGCTTCATATTTATGAATAACCCAATAGTATACAGGGTGTTTCACACAATTTTACGAGGCTTGCGCCTAATGTACGCACCCAAATATACAAAATTCACAAGACACTAGATACAAAAAATACGCATTTAATTATTTAATTTTTGGAAACCCATGACAATAGTTGTCAAACTAATTATTGTTTCATTAATAGTCATAAACTGCAGTTTTTCAGAAACAATTATCATTTGTTCCATTAAGAGACGGCATGAATAGGATTGTAGTTTATCTATCTTAATCACTAACTAACTAAAAATGTTGTAATTTTTGAAAGGGTGAACAAACTAGAAAAGATTATCCAATTTTTCAAAATTTGTAATAGAGTTCGTATCAGAATATGCATTACTGATTGCATCTTCCAGGCATAGGCCTCGTAAAATTATGTGAAACACCTGTATAAAAAAACAATAATAACAAATGCGTAAAACGTAAAAAACATTTAAATACAATGTACTTACACGATTATCACTCAGACCTATTTCAAAGCAGTTTTATCAATTATTATTGATAATAATTAATAATAACAATGCTATAAAAAATTCCTACGTTCAACGTTCCATTAGAAGAAACAATACCCTAATAATAAAAAATAGTAGGTTGATAAAATAAGAACCAAACAATAGATAATTTGCACTCACCTCTTAATTGATTATCATTGTTAAGAAAAAAATGACCAACTCAATAAAAAATACAATTAAATGTACAGACAATCCAAACATCAGTCTTGTATTGTTGGTTGCCTACATATCAAAATAGAATAAAAAAGCAATTGCATKATAAGGGTTCATTAATCATATTATCACTTTAATGACCGTCTTTTCACGGTTTGTTATTATTATATTTCCCACTTGTGATATTTTTAATAACGAAACTTCAAAGTCCTGTCCGGAATAATGAACTGGATCATACGATTCTACGTCAATGGTCACGTGAGACGTATGGCGCCTCTTGCGGCTCGACGCGTCCAAATTTGAAAAATCAATAAAAACAGATAAATGCCAATTTCGTGTTGAAATGTTGCGTTAAAAGTGTTAAAGAAGCGCTTTTGTCCCGGAAATCGTGTCGAATTTCGCTTGGCATAACTGTTGTTATCGGTGGTGCGATTTGTTGCGTTAGTATCTCCCAGCTGTACCGTCGCTACTTAAATAAGTTTCGTGGCTTCGAGCACTTATTCCGCGACGAAATTCGAGCGTGGAGCGAGTGAACGAGTGAAAAGTCAGGAAAAAACTTCGCGAAAGTACCGTTGTGTCAACAATCAAGTGACCTAGTGATGCTGTTTTGTCTTTGATTTTTGACGTTTGCCAAATTTCGCTACGTGTCAAAAATTTCAGCTTTTTGGCATTTTCTGTGCACAGTTCGATGTTGGGTAAGGATGGTGTCCTTGGGGACACATTTTGCATAAATCCGGTACTTTTTGCATTCTTGGGATTGGGCGATTGCTGGGAAATTTGGACGAGGTGGGGCACTATTGAGGTTATGTTTCGTTGCAGATTTACATGAATCAGCCACACAAAATTTAATTATGTCGAGGAAAAGGACCAGAAGTCGGTCGGAAGACAATGTCGCCACCAACCATGTCCAAAATCTGACCAACGTAAGTAGAGATTTTTTTCAGGTATTCTAAGGTTAGGCCGATTTTGACCCCGACTATAAATACCCCAATTTTATATTTAGAACGTTAAAGAACTGAAATAATCGCGAAATCGGAAAAACATCAATTGTTATCAGCTGAAAGGCTTGTGCACTAGGTAACTTTTTAGAGGAGTGTCCTTATCTTGTAAAAATTTACTATTCCATGATAAAAATTGTGTAGTACACGTAGGTAGCATAAACAATGTCGCCTCTTAATAATGAGTGATTATCCAACAATCATTGTAAATTACAACAATTTAGTTTAAGTTGACTCATTCTTGCTTTAATTTTAAAATTATTTATTGTTGCATTCTTTATTGGAAGCCGGAAGTCCCTTGTAATGTTAACTATGGTTATGTAAATCAAAATTTCCACAAGTTTTTGTAACTATTGGTACTTTCCTATTCATTTAGAAAAAGTGGGCAATTGGTTGAATTATTTATATCACAATAGAATGATAATTTTGAACCTTGACAAATCAGCTGATATGCAATGAATGCATTATCTAATGGCTTTTTCAATATCTGTGGTTTTTAAACTCTCAAAGTCCCACACGTTTTATTTTTTTATGCTGCGCTGATATGGAAGTTTCTACCGCGAAATGAGGAGAAATATGTTCTTTCGACATATTTACTTTATAAAAGATAATCTTTTTCCTTTACCCTCGATTCTAGAGAAAAACTTGAATTAAAGTTCAGCTGGGTTTATCTCTGATGTGTTTTTAAAAATAAATTCCTGTAATTTGTTATGATGAATCAATAGGGGAAAAGCTAAAAATAAGACTATCTGTTGGAAATAAAATGTGACTTTTTGATTTATTTTGTTTCTGTACTAAAAGGTACATGGTCGCGAAAAAAGAAAACTTATCCAATTCCGGTAAAATTCTAATGATAATATTGAAACTTGTTGACTATAAGTTATTTTCTTGAGATAGCGTTTAAATTACATTTGTTTATATTAGTAAGTAGGTACTTTGAATTATTCAGTAACAAAACAAAATCGTTAGATATGAATTATTGATCTATTTCGGTAAGGAATTCCATTTTGTTAATCGTCTCGATTTGTGAAATATGTGTCATTAAATCGCAAGGTTACTTTCACGAAATTACAGTTTGCATGTGAGAGTAATAAAAGAATGTAGGTTACAAAGATAGCTAAAGTTACGATTTTTTATGTATACTTACAATAAGTACTTGTGTGTAAAAAAAATATGTGGAGGCTGTAAAAAGGAACATAATTTTCGTTTCATTAATTTCAACTTTAAGACATAATTAATTTTTGACAAAAATGTACAAAATTCAAAGTAAAGTGTATTTCTTAATTTAAAATTAGGTCAGATAATTTAATTTAATAAACTTTCTTAATAATTAAAGCACAACTCGTTTATTCTGCTTTGAAAAAAAATCGTAATCGCAACATGTGAGACAATAGCTTAAAAACAAGTAATTTTGTATTGTTTCTTGGGTTATGGTCGTTTACTTTTTGATAAACTTAATTTCAGTTTCCTGGTAGTACTTAAAATTATAGTTTCAAAGCCGTTTTTTTTGCCTCCATGGTCATTTAACGTAATTCTTATTTGTAAGCTTGTCGATGAAATTAGTGGAAAAATTTGAAGACCTTTAATGATTCGCACGGCCTCTAATAAATTATTTATTGGTGGTTTCAGTCAACAACAAATACTTTTGTCAACTTATTGATTCCTGAAAGTTTCATTTCGTGGAAGATCAGATTTATTTTTAACCCTTATTTCACCACTAAGGTGTAAATAAATCTATATTTAGACAAGAGACAAGTAAAATAAAAGTCAACGCATGACTTATTTTTGTATTTTCTAAAATAATTCCGAAGAAAGCGAATTTTCTAATTAGACACGCGAACGTAAATTCTTTATGAACCTCATTGCACACGCACAGAAAAATATCTCAAATTACATAATTTTTCGTTGATGAAAATCGTCACGTTTTCGTAAAAAAAAAATTGATTTTCTAAGTTTTTCCTCAGGTGATATGGGCACCGTCTTTTATCGTGTGGTTAAAAACAAAGTTTAAAAGATACTTAAAACAGTACGGAAACTAAGTATACGTGTTGCTAGTGGCATTTCATACCAAAAAACAGTACGAAAACTGTAAGTATACGTGTAGCTAGTGGCACTTCGTACCAACGTAGCACAAGTCGTAGCATTAGAAAATTTGCGTTGTTATTCGTGCAATTTGATTGGATAGTTTTAATTTGTAGGCGTTCTGCACAGCCGCACCTTTTAGCGAAGACCCCGAACCGACAAAAATTCGCGAAGAATGCGATTACAACATTAAAATAACACTCGAAATGGCGAAAAGTGGCAACACCCCACGGCCTGTCCGAGTCTACGCCGATGGAGCGTTTGATCTGTTTCATCAAGGACATGCCAAAGTGCTCATGCAGGCCAAACAGGCCTTTCCGAATGTTTATCTGATCGTAGGAGGTACTAACCGACCGAGAACGGTGATTGTTATTATTGACAATCGCCGTTTAATTAACGATTGTGACTTTCCAATTTTGCTATTTTTTTCTAGTTTCTAATGATACAATGCTCCGCGAATTGAAAGGCAGGACTGTGATGACCGAAGATGAGAGGTATAACGCCGTGAGGCACTGTAGATATGTTGATGAGGTTTTGCGGGACGCACCATGGGAATACACTGATGAATTTCTCGAGAATAATAAAATCGATTTCGTGGCCCATGACGATATACCGTACGAGTCGGAAAATACCGACGATACATACGGGGAATTGAAAAAACGAGGAATGTTTTTAGCAACTGAAAGAACTGAAGGTGTATCGACGTCAGATATTGTTGCAAGGATCGTCAGGGATTATGATATTTATGTCAGGAGGAATTTAGCAAGAGGGTATTCAGCTAAAGATCTGAATGTCGGTTATATTAAAGAAAAGACTCTGAAATTGCAAAATAAAATGGACGAATTGAAGGATAAAGGCAAAAATTTGATTGATACAATCGGGGAAAGAACCGATGATATAATAATGAAGTGGAAGGACGAGTCCAGGGAGGTTATCGATAGTTTTTTGGAGTATTTTTTTAAGAGGCCGATGCGAATTTGGAAGGAGTCTAAAGGGAAGTTTTTGCGAGCTTTAACTCCTCCGGGAACTCCCTGTTCGGGGACCGATGACGAAGACGATTCTAGTCCGCCGCGCAAAATCCGGCGCGTGTTTTAATTATAGTACATTTTTTATACTTTATTTTTTATTGTACTTACTGTTGGTTTGTTGTATTAATTTTAATAAACGTTAAGTAACACATTGCGGTTTTTATTGGCCAAGCAATTGTTGAATTAGCCTACGGCTATAAGTACAGTCGTATCGTCAAATTTATCAAGTGTCTGTGATCGAGACGGTGCCTCAATGCCAAGGAAATCTTCATTAGTGTTAGAAAAGGTCACAAATTCTTATCTCGTGTCAGATACATTCGAATTAGTCGGCATGTGCTATTTATAGTGATGGAAGAATTTGGGTTGTGAAATTCGTTTTTTTTTCTGTTACAGTCGATTTGTAGACCGGCACCGTTCAGCGATGAGTCGGAAGCGATCCGAATCCGAGAATTGTGCGATTATTCGCAAAGGATCACCTACGAAATGGCGTACAGTGGCAAGGCGCCGAGGCCGGTGCGGGTTTACGCTGACGGAATCTACGACCTGTTTCATCAAGGACATGCGAGACAGCTTCTGCAAGCCAAAAATGTGTTTCCCAACGTCTACCTCATCGTGGGAGGTAATTATCATGTTTTAGATAAACGTGGGGTAAGAAAAATCAAGAACGGACGGTGGTTTTGGCGTGAAATAAAACTTGAAGTTTTGGAACACACTGTATCGTTAATAAAAATTTGAATTTTTATCAAGCTTAAACGCGATTGGAGCATTATGGTGGCGCGATGGAAACGATGAAATATAATGAGGGATTTCATTTGGAACTGATGATTACAGCATTTCCGYAAAATGTACTTGACGGTCTCTGAATTCTGACATATTAAGAGATAAGACAGCACTTTGATTACATTTTTTTATAACTTARTCACAGAAATAAATCCATTCATTTTGATTTGTTGGTTGCATAACCATCAAGCTGTTGATAGCATCATGAGTGGTCTCAAACTTTGAGACCAGTTTTTGGTGTGTGAAATCCATTGCAGATTATGTTTTCAGTGTGTAACGACAACCTGACGCATAGTCAGAAGGGGCGCACTGTGATGAACGAGGCAGAGCGCTACGAGGCGGTGCGCCACTGCCGTTACGTGGACGAAGTGGTCCGGGACGCCCCCTGGGAGGTGGACGAGGCGTACATGTTGAAGCATAAGATCGATTTCATCGCCCACGATGACCTGCCGTATGGCACCGACGACAGCAACGACATCTACGCCCCTTGGAAAGCTAAGGGGATGTTTGTAGCGACAGAGCGCACCGAAGGAGTCTCCACGTCGGATATTGTCGCTCGGATAGTCCGAGATTACGATATCTACGTGCGAAGGAACCTGGCGAGGGGCTACTCGGCCAAAGACCTTAATATTTCCTATCTCAGTGAGAAGAAAATTCGCCTCCAGAATAAAATGCATGAGCTGAAGGATAAGGGTAAGAGGGTGATTGATACGATAGGGGAGAGGAAGGACGATATGATCGCCAAGTGGGAGGAGAAGTCGAGGGAGTTTATTGAGAATTTCCTCTTGTTGTTCGGGAGGGAGAGACTGACGAATATTTGGAATGAGTCTAAAGGGAAGATTATGAATGCGTTGAGTCCCCCGAGCTCGCCCATACCACCAGCCTCCCCCACGAATGGAGTGTGCGATTTCGGTGAGGAAGGGATCCCCCCGAGGAAAAACGCCCGATATGAATCGCCGTCGTCCTCATCGTCAGCTAGGACCAAATATTTGAGTGAAGATTATAGTGATGAGGATGAGTTTTTTCCGGTGGAAAATGGAGTGAAAGAGTAATTTTGGTTTATATTGTTCAAATTTTGTGTAAATGTACCACGATTTATTATATTATTATTTATTTACGTGTTATTTATTGTTTGTGCCAATTTTTTGTCGTAGTTTGCGTCACCGTCCATTAAATTACGACAAGAAATTACCATCGTGATTGCGACAAGTAATTTTATTTAGAATAATGATGAGTCCCGCTTATTTGCATTGAAAACAAACTTATGAAATCTTTGCCAAAATAATATGCGCATTCACACTGTAAACATTTTTTTATTTAGCTGTATTTTATACGTATTTCGGGGGTTATTCTAGTGTTAAACTCATCGTTAGACGTTCTCTGATATTAGAATTGAGTATTAATTGTCAAGTGATAAGAATAGGGTTAATATTTTCTCCACAAGTGTGATTACGACATGTACTGCAGAACTGATAACAGCTTTATTATCTGTTAATAATTGTCATAAACTAGACCTGGATGTGATCTACAAATATGATCCTATTTTTGTAGACTATTTACAAGCACTTTGTTTTATAGTATTTTAGTGATGATAACATGAAAATAACTAAGCCAAAGCTGTGTTAGGAAAAATCAAAATTATGCTCTGGCATAAAGTTAGCACGTTTTGAACATTGTTTGCGAATTTTTGAATACACACCAAAGCTAAAGCAATCGAAATTGGATTTTGTTGATACATAAATTTATGTAATGAAATATTCGCCAAGTCTGTATGTATATTTTATCAATAAAGTTTTTTGGTTACGAAGTTTCCGTTGTATATTTGACCCCCATTTGAAAACTGGCCACTCAAAAAAAAAAATGTTTGCATTTTTCAATGTTTTTGTGACATTCACTGCAATTTTACTATTTAGGAGTTTAGGACAGTAATTTTAGATAAGAATTTATTTATGGTAATGTACGAAATTAAACAATGAAAGAGTTATTTTTATTATTACTTATTTTAGAATTTCAAATTTGAAACAATCTGGCAACGCGGAACACAGTCATCATCACACATTTGACCTTAAAAAAATAAAATGCATCTCTGGAATTCTAAGATAGTGTTAATATACATTTGCGCTTTACAATATTTAACATTTTTTGTTTAAACGCACATTTGGCACTTTTTTTTCTTTAATTCCTGGCGACGTTGCCAATTTGCAATATGCAAGATAAATTACAGAAATTCTCCTGGTTTCTCCTTATCAGAATAATTTGCGATAAGCAATTTATTTATCCCAGAACATTACATTTTTGTTCAACAAATGTAAAAACATCATTAATTATAATTACCACCAGCAGTGGCAATTTTTTATTTTTATTACGCAAGAAGGACACCCCGGCGATAAACTTCAAACGCGTCACGTGTTTTTTATCGCATAAAACCCACTGAAATAAATATTCAGACACGCCACTGGCCGTGCATATCTTCAGCGTTCTTGCTCGCCTTTGCTGCTCGCGCTGTCACTCAAACTTAACCTAAAAATACGCGGCCTTGTCTCAATTTCGCACATTTTTTATTGTGAAAAGCCGAAAAATCAATGGTGGGTGGCAAGAGTGGCATGTCTAAGAGAGATTGGCGACCTTTTGTGTACGGCGGCCTCGCATCGTGTGTTGCAGAGTTCGGTGAGTTGCCTCAAACCTAACCTAAAAAATGTGACCGATTGACTCATAGGAACGTTCCCCATCGACACCTCGAAGACCAGGTTGCAGATTCAGGGTCAAACGTTGGATAAGAATCATGCCACACTCAAGTACAGGGGCATGGTGGACTGTTTGTTGAAAATCGGGAAACACGAAGGCTTCGCGGGGTTGTATTCTGGGTAATTCCCCGAGATTCGACTGAATCTATAGGAAAATAAAGTGATGTTTTGCAGTATTTGGCCTGCGGTGCTGCGACAAGCCACTTATGGAACTATTAAGTTTGGTACTTACTATTCTCTTAAGCAGATAATAGTTGAATATAATGGGAGAGAGAGTGTCACCGTTAATTTATGCTGTGCTGTGATAGCGGGGGCTGTGTCGAGTGCCATCGCCACCCCCACTGATGTTATTAAAGTCCGGATGCAAGTTCAGGGGATTCAAGCCAATGTTGGCCTGATTGACTGCTTCAAGGACGTTTACACTCATGAAGGAATCTCAGGATTGTGGAAAGTAAGTTTTCGAATGTTTACAATTTCGAAATAAATTGTTTTTCAAGGGGGTCAGCCCTACCGCCCAAAGAGCTGCAGTGATTGCCGCAGTTGAATTGCCAGTATACGATTTTTGCAAAAGTCGGCTTATTAACACATTTGGTGATAATATTGCAAATCATTTTATGTAAGTATATTTTTTAGCTTGTGGTTATAATAATTGAAAAAAAATATTTTAGGTCTAGTCTTTTTGCCAGTTTGGGAAGCGCGATAGCTTCAACTCCAATAGATGTAGTGAGAGTAAGTAATTGTAACGAAAGCTCAGCTTTTACTAATTTTTTTCAACCCCAGACCAGGTTAATGAACCAAAGAAAATTAAAAACAAGTGGTGATCTCTTACCCGCCCACATTTACACAAGCACCGCCAACTGTTTTTACCAAACATTCAAAAACGAAGGGTTTTGGGCATTTTACAAAGGATTCGTCCCTACTCTATTCAGAATGGGACCGTGGAATATAATTTTCTTCATAACTTATGAACAGTTGAAGAAATTGTATTAAAAACACATCAGCATTTCTTTTAAGTATTAAGACTAAAGGCATTATTTATTTTTAAATGTACAAATGCACGCTACAAAAGTATTTCAAATAAATAATTACAATCAATTGTGTTTTTTATTTCCCGTCTGATGGGAGACAGCGAGGTACTTGCCGCGATGACTGAATGTGTAAAATGAAGGAATGTTACGGAAAGTCTCCCAAGACTTGTTTTCCAGCTCGGCTGAGGCTTTTATTTCTTTGAAATCACCCGCGACGTTCATTACGCCATACATGATAACAAAAAGGCTAATTAAAGCCTGGATTATAATCTGAAAGTTGCACAACGTAATGATATTATTTAAAACACATTAATTACGTACATCGAGCGGCAAATGCGAAAAATCCAACTCATTTAAACGTAAATACGAACGATCTAAAATTACAATTTGAGGTTATGTCAATTTTTATAAAAAAAAATACTCACGTTGAGCTGCCGAATACGCCGAGTGAAACAATGATAAGAAACCAACACTTAAAACGAATCGATGCAAAAAGGTCGCTGGCATTTCTATTAATTTAATTTAAATTATTCGATTAAAAATTACCACAGTTGAATAGGGTTTTTTATATCTTGTAATTTTATTACGTTGGCACCAGTTTTATGAATTATTATTAACAATTTGGATGTTATGGTAATTTTTTGGTTTATAAAAATTGTCTTCTTATTTAAAATTCTAGTGTTATGACTAATAAATTATTTATAAATTTCATAAATCAGCCATTTGGTACAGTTTAGACCCAAAAGTTCAAATCTAGCGCCAGTTGCAATTACCCTAGTGTCACTCAAATGTCAACAAGAGATTGTAAAGAAAAACAAAGATCATCGCACTTTATTCGTCAAAACAGATTAAAAATCGCAATTTAATTCAAGTTTGTGCATCATGGGTGCGGTTCTAGGTCTGTGCTCGGCTGCTCAGGTTTGATTTCCGCTGTTTATACCCAATCCTCTCTTACAAATTGATTTTTAGTTGGCCTGTTGTTGCGGGAGCACTGCTTGCTCTTTGTGCTGTTCAGCATGCCCTTCATGTCGCAATTCAACTTCTTCTAGGATCATGTACGCTTTAATGCTACTCCTGGGAACTATAACCGCCTGTGTCATGCTGGCCCCTGGTCTGCAGGACGCCCTGCGAAAGGTCCCGTTTTGTTCAAACAGCACGAACAATTACCTTCCGACTTCCGTCTCAATTAATTGCGACCAGGCCGTTGGATATCTCGCAGTTTATCGAATTTGTTTCATTCTGACTTGTTTCTTTGTCTTGATGGCGCTAATGATGATTGGTGTCAAGTCGTCACGTGATCCAAGAAGTGGCATCCAGAACGGGTAAGCCCCCGAGAATTGTTTTACAGCTGAGGGAAACCAATCTTTGATTACAGTTTTTGGGGGTTGAAATATTTAGTTGTGATTGGTGGGATAATCGGGGCATTTTTCATCCCCGAAGGATCGTTTGGTGACACTTGGATGTATTTCGGGATGATTGGTGGTTTTCTATTTATTGTGATTCAATTAATTTTGATTGTTGATTTTGCGCACTCTTGGGCCGAGTCATGGGTTGGTAATTACGAGGAGACCGAATCGAAGGGGTGGTATTTTGCCCTTCTTGCGATAACTTTCCTGAATTACGCCTTGACCATCACTGGAGTTGTTCTCCTGTTTGTATTTTTCACAAAAGTAAGTATTTTGTCTGTGTCTGGCACGAAATAGTTGTAATTTTTCCAGTCTGATGGTTGCGACCTGAACAAATTCTTTATTTCCATCAACTTGATTTTATCAGTTGTCATAAGTGTGGTATCGATTTTACCGGCCGTTCAAGAGAAATTGCCAAGGTCGGGTCTTCTCCAATCGTCAGTTGTTTCTTTATATGTGACATATCTTACATGGTCGGCAGTTTCAAATTCACCAGGTATTTCGTAAAAATCCTCTAAATAAAAAGTAATTATTTTGTGATAGAATCCAGTTGCAATCCCGGTCTTTTGGGCATTGTGGGTGCCGGCACCCCAAAAAAAGACAATGAGATGACTTTCGATGGCGAGGGAATCGTCGGGTTAGTCGTCTGGATGTGTTGCGTCTTATATTCGTCGTTGCGTTCGGCCAGTCAATCATCAAAAATAACAATGTCAGAGAAGATGCTAGTCAAAGATAACGGCGCCGGTAAGTTAGGACACTAACAAAAAAATTTCTTTTTTTTTTTCATAGCATTATGTAGTGCGTTGTTTTTGCTTGTACTACGAAGTAAATTTAAGGTAGGGGTGACCACTTGCCGCTCAGGTCAGTGTTTGAGAGAGAGGGCCTGTTGTGGGCTCACTTTGAACCTACAGGTTGAGTCATTTTCATATAAGACTGACACTCCTAGGAGAACTTAAGTCAAAACATTTAACTATTTATGTATTAAAAAGACATTTTCTGGCCTTGGAGTAATGGGAAAATCCATAAAGTTGAAAATTTTAATGAAATTGGCTTTGGTAACTATATGGAAAATTATATATTCTGAAGTTGTATCAGACATTTCACATGCGGAAGTGATCAGCCCTGTTTTAATATTTTATTAATAAATTTTCATTTTTGTGCAGTTAGGGGCAGCGGCTCGGACAACCTCGTTGAAAACGAAGGTACGACATAATTTTCTGTTGTGTGGCTAGTTGAGTAAAACAGACACCATAATGCTATGTTTATTGTTGCCGGTTTTATCCGTCTTGCTCTTTTTTACTTGCCCGTTTCTTTCCTTTTTTTTAACTATGGGAGGTTTTTGTATTGAAGGCTATATCCCTATCGCAGGTAGAGATGACGGAGACGGGGGTGAAAAAGGTGAGAAGAAGGTATGGGATAATGAGGAAGAGACGGTTGCTTATTCTTGGAGTTTCTTCCATATTATGTTTGCTTTGGCTACACTGTATGTCATGATGACTCTTACTAATTGGTACAAGTGAGTATTTTTTCGATTTTTTTTTTCCAAATTTTGGATAAACCGTGTTTTAGACCAAACTCAAGTCTGAGTAAAGCCAATTCCGCTTCAATGTGGATAAAAGTAATTTCAAGCTGGTTGTGTATGATTTTATACGGATGGTCTCTGATAGCTCCCATCGCTTTACCAGATCGCGAATTTAATTAAATCTTGTCTGTATTTTTTTCTTGTGATATTAAGCGAGTTTGATTGTAATAATTAATAATACATAAACATTTATCTAGTGTTGAGATTAGTAGTAGAAACTTGTATTTATCACAAATTGTAATCGTATAGTCGTTTTTAAAAATATTATGTTTTTGTGTTCAACAAAAAAGCGGAATTTTTTTCTCCCACTATTGTACCTTCCAATTATCCTGATATCGCGCTGATTGATGTCATAACCGAGTAAATAATTTGCAAAACATTGTGGTTCCCCAACTCACAGTCTAAAAGTCCGCCCATTATCCAATCCGCGTCAGTTGGTTTAAAAATTTCTCCAGCGATGGTTGTGTCATTACCTTTGAAATACATCGGAAATAACATGACTTTGACTCTTGCGGGGAGTCAAAAGAGAGAGTTTTTAATTGTTGGAAACAACTGTGAAATTAAAATCAAAGATAATTTAGGGGGGATTAAAGTTGTTGGAAATAATTCAAAAGTAGAAGTTGCCAGTGGTAGAGGCAGCGTCGTTTATATTGGAAATAAAGGAAATGTTTGTTTGGCTGGGAGTATAGAAGAGGATGTAGTGACATATGTGGGGAATAACGGAACAGTTTCGTCGAAAAATGGAATTCGGAGATGTGGGAAGCTGTGTTGTGAACTTATTAATTTTTAATTTATTGCTAATAAAAATAAGTTGATTTTTTGTCTTAAGTAAAATGAACTGTTGTTTTAGACGCTACATTACGCATTGTATCCCGATTTTTTTTCGAAAAGGGCCAAAAACCAACTTGTGCCTTTTAACGCCTATCGAAATTATATGGAAAATGTGACATTTATTGTTCTTTATTCAGACATTTTAATGTTATAATTTAAGAAGCTTTGAAATAAATACAATTTAATCTGCCCCTTCGTTGTCTCCTTGGGAGTGGCTCCCCACAGATTTTTCCTCCGCTGCTACACCACTTTCCGCCGATACTTTGGACAATTCTACACTGGGGGCCGAACCAATTGACCCTTGATCGGTAATTTGTGACCCTTTAATAGAACTTTGCACTGACCCCCCTTTACTGGAAACGACCGAGTCGTTCTCTTTTTGATCCAACGGACTAATAATACTTCCACTTCTGATCGACTCATTCGACTCTCTTTCCTTGGAGCCAAGCGTAGACGATGACCTAGTGGGGAACGGCACTGGGGGCGGTACCATGCTAGTTTTAGCCGCCATCATCCCAGTCGCGTTTTCCATGGGTCTGAGTGTAAACAAAGACCCAAAAACGATATGTTGCACTACCGGAAATTTACTCAAAACTTCTGCTTTGTACATTTTAATCAGCCCCCCGTTGATTTTTGTCCAAGATGAAACCCCGCTTATGCTCCAAAGCTGATTCGAGTGCTCGGCAAAGGGGCCACTCTTCACCGAATTTATGTATTGGATGCAAGTGAGAAACATAAAGTCGTCTCCGAATTGGTTCAAAATTTGGGGGACCAAAAAACCAGATGGTTCAATGATTGGATGGGCTAAATAAAAACATAAGTTAGAGCAAAAATAGCAAATTAAAATTTTTTACCAAATAACTGAGAACTACCCCAAATAAATGGAACAAACTGGTAGTCATCGAGGCTCCAAACGCCGTGGCTTCCGGCAGGTTCCATACGGTAGGTCTTTTGCAATTTTCGCGCCAAATCCAAATATCGGGTAAAAATGGCACAACCTGTTGCCGTCTTATCATGGGGTTTCAAAAACCCGATTTTATACAAAGAACACAGAAACATGATAAATGATATTTCGTGCCCCGTCCCATAATCAATCCGTGTTGAATTCCCAAAGGATTCCACCAAATATGAAACGATTTCAGGGATGGCAGCATTCAATTCAGTTGGAAGCACATCCTGCATCAAAATGAGCGTATCCTGAAAAGATCCACTTATCAGAACTGAAAATATTTAACGCGTGGCCCCCACATCTCGCATTCTTTGGTGCCAAGTCCTAAACGCCACATTTCCAAATCTCTGGGGTTGTTGGATTGGAGGCGTCTCATCAACTTTGGTATCAAGTTTATCTAACAACTCAATTACTTTCTGGACTTCCGTTGAGAGATTTTCGCTACCTCGCGAATTACTTTTGCCTTTAACTGCTTCATTTATGGCCAGAATAAACCCCAAAAATTCCTATGGAATGAAATTTGTTAGACTGGGGTTAAAGACGGAAAGATGAATTGTACAAAATAGGCCTCGGATTTCTCCCAGATTTTCATATCTGCCGGTGTTTTGACTAGTTTTGTGGGGACTTCGAAGACGTGATCTTGACCCACTGGAAAAAGCCGGTGAAATGGGGCAAAAAGGCGTGACAGGAGTACCTGTGGCGGCGACAGAGGCCACTGAACGGCCCCGGGGCCCGGTCGGCCCTATCACGGCGAAAGACTCGGACATCACCGTTCTGTTCATTTTTATTTGTTTATTATTAAATGCAAACACATAACCTTCCAATGTTAGAAATAATTTGACACTTTTGACTGGTGTGGTGCATACGACCGAAAATGTAGTCGCCCAAATAAGTAATTGATAAACGTCATAATGACAGTTTCAAGTTTAGAACATTTTCTAACCTAACAAATTAATATTTTACATTTATAAAAAGCAGGTATTTTTTACAAAACAAAGTAGTTTATCTGTAAATTATGGAAGAGCCAAAACCTGTTCAATTATCCAAGACAATCTTGGATATGAAATTTATGAAAAGGACAAAAGAGAGGGTGCTCAAAGAGCAGGAAGATGCCGAGGGCAAAGCCATGTATTTCAATGAGATCACCGACGAAATGAAGAAAAGCGGGAATATAGTTTTTACAGAAACTAGTATCTTCAACTGTAGAAATTTAATTGAAGGCCGGTTATCTTTTGGTGGCATGAATCCAGAAATAGAGAAACTAATGTCCAATGATTTTACAAGGAAAAAACAAGAAGTGGAGAAACGGAAAGAAACTGATATTACTGACGTCCAAATGGCTCAAGAATATTCCACTTTAGTTAACAYAATGGCAAATAAATTTAGTGGAAAGAAAAACAAAAATAAACGGAAATTTATAAAGCCATCTGAAGATTTTTAATTAGCCCAGTTGCAAATTATTAACCGTTTATTTCTATATTACGATTAAATTGTATAACGACTTTTTTAATAAATTTAATTCATTTATCTTATCTGTGCTAGTTTTGTATTTTTAGATTGCAAATCGTATGCAAATCACCCTATTAGCGGATGGTTTTAATCATAACATTCATAACTCATAATTCTGCGTAAATGTATATTCATAACAATGTTATCAGCCGATAAATTTGTGTATATTTTATCTGTTTACTTTGGGAATTTACTCGTTTTATCATTTAATTCAAAAATACAAGCAGGCACGAGTCATAATTTTCACTTATTTTCCCCCTCATTCAAAGTTCGCGCTTTGACGCTTGCGCAGTTCCTTCGTTCTTTCTTATCAAATCTGCGCTCGTGTTGAATTGGTGAGTTCAATAATCCATTTTTTTCATCAATAGTAAACAAATTTAAATATAAAGTCCACATTTTCTGAGTTCATAATTGAGATTTTTATGCCGCGAAATCGGTACATTAACATTGACTGACGTAGTTGGAAATATCGCTGGTGAGGTTATATAAGTTTCTAATTTTAATTTATTCAGATTGAGAAGGTTTTTGCGAGTCCACAAGAGAGTCAGTCAAGGTAATGAAGGTCGTGGCACGTTTTTGAAACCATATTTTTATTTTAACATAAGTGAGATTTTTGTTTTGTTGCAGGCGATTGGGGCTGTTTGAAATGCAATTATCACACGCGCGGTTTCTCGCCCTTCGTCTGACCATAGCACAGGTAAGAAGTTCTTAACTATTATCCACAAAACCACATTTTTTACTTCCTATTTTAAAAATTATTTTTATTCAAGTACACGAAAGCCGTAATAGTTGGCATGATTGACAGATACAACCCCATTTAAATATCGAATAATTGTAATTTAATTTTAGAAATATTTATTGGCAATGTGGGCTACCAGATTGCATTTATTCATTAATTAAAAATCGTAGCAATTGATTGAGAAATTGTTTTAATTTTGTGATTATGGCCTGAAACACGTCAATTCGTCACAGCCAACTCAAAATTTATTTTGGCGCAACATTTGAATTTTTTCGAGATTATTCATTGTGTAATCAACTAATCAATCTTTCTGTCTAATTACTAGTGATTACGCATTTTGTCTGGCTTTTTTACAATAATGAATGAACGCTCAAAGTTCAAAGTGAAGAATTTACAATTGTGATAACAATAATAAGAATTTTTCTTGTGTTATGACTTATGAGTAATTTGTTCCACAATTTTCTTATAAAACGTTAATGGACTTGACCTATCTCGTTTATTTTAAGCGGTTTAATTAAAACAGTTTGGACTTTGCCAACGATTGTATTACAATTGGTATTCTCTTAGTTCCTTAAATAATCATTGTACGTTCGAAATAAACAACTCTAAATTTAAAATTGTACTTTTTCCAGCAAAATACGTTGCAATGATATTATTGTTTCAGAATGTTCCGGTTGCTCGACGAGAGACTGATAAGTTAGTATTTCCGACAGCATTTCTCTTAGCTTCCCTCGGAGTCGGAGTTTCAACTTTCAGTTTGAAGCAACTATTGGCCAGACCTAAACGCCGTTAAGATGTATGAAACTGCCTGATTTTTTCCCTTTCTACGCTACAAATGATTGGACATAGTTTTCAGAGCATTTAAATCATGTGCAAATATCAGATGATACCTATTTACACCTTTAAACGATACTATTTTAAATTTATTTTCACCATAAACTTGCCAACAGGAGCAAGTTGAATGTTTTTTTATTTAATTTTTTTACATTCGTGTTGCCAACTTGTTGAGAAAAAATTTTTTAAAATTGAGATTCGTATAGGTGTGCATCTTCCATTATCTCAATTTTCAAATTTATTGTGCAATTATTTGCATGCATAGTTTGTAGTTATAATTAGGGCGAGTTTGTGAATATAATTGTAGTAAATGTGTAAATTTGTGATTTGTTACCCTTCAAGCGGATATTACTAGACGAATGTTGCTGATAAAAATGATTTATTAAATAGATTAAAACAGTTCAATTCGAAGTGAAATAATGACATTGGCCCAAAACCAAAATCACTATTCCCACTAACATGAAAAACAAACACAGATATCGGCCAGTTATTGGCACTGAAAATAGTTTAGCCCTCAACTTTAGACTCGCTGTATACAAAAGGATAGAATCGAGGTCGTGGCGAGGAGTGTCTTGGTGGACGAAAGGCCGCGTCCGAACTTCTTGACCGGCGTTGCGTAAAATGTCACATTCGTTCGATAATCGGGAAGCCTTGAAATAAAATCATTTTGGGAAATTTTTAACAGCGTTTTTATACCTGCATAAAGGGGGCCAAAGCGAGTAAAAGCCATAGAATCACATTGAGGGTGCTTATCCCCCCGATCGGAACCGTCTCCTTATCAACATTATCATAATCAAAAAACCACAAGATGCCTGAAATCGCACACGCTAGATTGATAAACGTGAAAACGCACACTGAAGGCGCCAGTTCGTTGTTGACGAAACGTAGCATTTTTTTAAACGTTTCGATGTGCTGAAACATTGACTTTAACAATTCACCAAAAATATTTGATCATTTTACTCTGATCCACTCCAGAGGTTGCACAAGTTGTTGCAGTAATTTCTCTTGAAGGCATTGCAAATATGTGGTCAAGAGTTGGGTTTGCAGGCAATAGTTTGAAATAATGGTGGCTTGAACGACATCGTGCCATAAAATACAAACCACTAATAGGATTTTGAGCCCCACTGTAACTCCCTCTGGCCTTGAAATTTGTATTAGGTGGCCGAATGTGATCATTTTACTTACATGTTTTCCAACCATTTGAAATTGATAGTACCATTGGCCATCATACACACAACTGTGATAAGTGATAAGCTCATCCATATACCAGTCAAGGTCACGAAGGTCCACAGAGTTCTCACGAGTTTTCTTTGATTGCTTTGGCTGTTGCTGGAGAGGAAAACTCGCTCCATTAAAACAGGCAATTGATCGTCATCGGAGTGTCGTATGACCAAAACGGCGTGAATATAGCCGATCAGATGTAAGACACTTGGGATAATAAATGAGAATAAAAGGGGTGCATGGCATATTTGTTCGTAGATTTGTTTAACATCCTCGATTTGGATCAAGTATGGATTGTTGACGAGCTTAAAACAGAAGCCTCTATCTCGGCGAAAGCATGCCATGTATTGCAACAAATACCCCAAGATTAGTAGAACAATCAGTTGGATTGTGTACACCGAATTGACGAACTGGAAGCAGAAACACGACTCGAGTTGGTAGGAGATGAGAGGTCTCAAGCCCACGAGGCTCAAAACGCGGAGATAAGGATTCAAAATTTTGCTTTTGCAGTAGTTGAGGACCGCAGTGACGCTCGATTGGCGGCTCTGCTCCGCGAAGGGGTACTCGCGGTGTTCCTGCAAGAATCCGTAGCGATTTGGGGTTTATTACCTCTGAGCGGTGTTACCAGACTCGTCGATAAACACGATTCTTCGGCCATTTTTTGCTCATTTTCCCTCACCTCCAAATCTGTAAACACAACGGTAACATTTGTGTGGGCCATTTTGAGGAACTTATCAGCGAGTGGCAAAAAAATACAAAAACTATACGTACACGCAAAACATATTGGACGAAAAAATGCACCACTAGACTGGTGTTTACGTTAAATAATCGGTTGGAAAATAAGTGAGAATTAATCGCTTTGCCCGTGCGCGGCTTGCGATAACCTTTTTCGGTTAATAACATCTTGGTAACAGAAAATATTTTTATTCAAAGAAACATTACATTTTTTTGCGGGAAAATGGGTTTTTGCGGTTTGGTATGAGCCCTCGGACGGGTCTGATCAGTCGTTTACGCTCCTGCATGTGTTTTTTATTTTTCAAATCGGAAAATTTGCGTTTCTTGTGGGTTGAAAATGTCATTTCGCGACTTCCGACAGAACCCAAAAGGCGGACTGATGAGGTTTCACTCTGGACTCGTTCCTCGAGTGGGGTCCTACGAAATCAGAATTACAAATATGGATCATATCAACTGGGACCAGACATTACCTATTAATTTTCTTCTTGAGACTGTGAATCCCCTTATATTCCTCTCCTTGTCTCAATTCAAACATCTTGGGTTGTGTCTTCATCTCTTCCTCTTCTTGTCGTTCTTTCAATCTGTGCTCTCTATTAATAATTTTGTGTTGTAGTTTTATTTCTTTCGTCAGAGTTTCATCTTCTGAACTTTCTTCTTCCTCATAATCATCAGACGATTCCTCTGAACTGTTTTTCCCTTCAAGTTCTTCATCGATGGGTTCAAAGTCTTCACTCTGTATCTTTTTCAACATTTCTTTCTTTTTTGATTTGTCTAACCGCGACAAAACCGGATTTAATAGACGAAACTCGTCAGCGTTTTTGTCCACCTCAAAGTCGGGATTTTCAAAAAGTGCCTTAAATCTAGTATCTTCAAGAAGATTAGCGTTTTCTTTTTTCTTTTTATCTTTCACTTGATCGTTCATTAATTTAAGAGCGAGATCTTTGTTCACTTTCGGTAATTTATTTACTTGGACTCGATTTACCCTTTCTTTTTCTATAGTCTCCCTAATTTTCTTTTTGCGATATTCTTCAAATTCGAAAGGATTTGCGACCGATTTTGCCTTTTTATACAATCTCACATCCATGAAATATCTAATAAAAAACAAGATAATCATCGTATAATGAAAATAAATCGAAAAATTACCCGTGCATGTAAGCCCTTAATAAATTCGTTCCAATTAAGTGATCCAAGCCGAGATTTTCTAATTCCTGTTTCGTAACAAATTTATAATCGTCGTAAATGTTTTCAGAGTTTGATTCTTCCAGTTCTTCAGTAAGTGAGTCAAGAAAACTGGCCCAACGTGGGGCTGGACCTAAACTAGGAATATAATAGGTCTGAATTTTTGTGTTTTCGTTAGCAATGAAGAAAAGGCCTGTTTTCGGGACCACACATAAATTATTAAACTCGGTTGATGCCTCTATTGACGTAAACAATTTCCCCTACAAAGAAAATAATCAGAAAAAAACTTAATTGATTAGACTAACATTATTTTTATCCCAGATTTTCAAAACTGAACTATCCATTGAAAAAATCAAGTCTTGCTGATGGTGAAACTCCACATCTTTTATAGGTAATCCATACATGTGGTCTTTAATATAGAAAGGTTTATTTGATCTAATATCATAAAGTAATATTTGTCCCGTGGCTGTCCCCACGCCCAAAGTTAAGGCCCCATCAAATGAGAGTGCACTAATAGATGGAAAACCTTCCAATCTGAAATTATTATATTATTAATGGTTTCGAAAACCACCAAACCTACTCTTTATTTTCAGTGACGCAACTAAAAGCACAATCAAGTGTCCCTATAAGACTCTTGCTTCTGGGGTCCCACGCTTCCACTCGACCTTCTTGGGTCCCACAGGCTAGTAAATTGTGAACGGGGTTGATTGCACACCTATTTATGGCAGAAGCTGTGCTTGTGTAAGGCGTCATGAATTGGCCCCTTTCTAAATTCAGTCTGTAAATGTCTGAACTGGCCCCCACTACAAATAGGTCGCAACTGGGATAGTGGTATCGCATGTCTCGGCCAAATTTGGGAATCCTGAGGCGGTAATAGCGGCCATGGGCGGCGTGGAATTCAACATATCTGTCACATTGCAAGAAGACCAACTAGAATTTTTAACATAAGTGATTGAGTCATAATGCAATAAAACGGCTACTTTGCTGTAGTCGTCGCTTAAAATTTCAAACGTTACAGCCTCCGAATCGAAGCAACGCTCGAATTTAAGCGAGAGGTTATTGACATCAAAACATTTAATTCGGGGCTTGTAAATGCCGGTAGCCAGGATGTATTGCCCGTCTTTAGAGACTTTCACAGTCGTGCTAAGGCCGGGCATGTCGAAATCTTGGATAAGTTCGATTCTTCGCCGAATATCCACATCTTTCTTGAGCAACGCACGGCGTTTGCGTTCCGAGAGCCACTACAAAAAATGCACGTAGAATTTGACTTTAGAGTTGTAAATATTACCTCTGGGAGCGATTTTCCGGCACTTAAATTGTATATTTTCACGTTATTCGGGTCGGAGACTTGCATTTTGCGTCTGACATGTGTTTGTTTGAGGTTATGTCAATTGTCATGTGTCAAAACTGTGCTAGTACGCGTGCGCAGTTGTGACATTTGACAAGTCATCGCCATTTTTCAAATCAGTTTGTATTTGTCCCAAAAGGAGTGTGTTGGTCTTTTGAGCAAAAATGCCGAGTCAAGAAGTAACCACGACTAAAGTGGTGGTTCACCCTTTGGTTCTGTTAAGTGTGGTTGACCACTTCAACCGAATGGGGAAGATCGGGAACCAGAAACGGGTCGTGGGGGTACTTTTGGGGTGCTGGCGGGCCAAAGGGGTCCTCGACGTTTCTAACAGTTTCGCAGGTTAGAATGACTCAATTTAATTTTTTTTATTTATTATTCATTTTTGTTATTGCAGTCCCGTTTGATGAGGACGATAAGGACAAGTCGGTGTGGTTTTTGGACCACGATTACCTCGAAAATATGTATGGAATGTTCAAAAAAGTCAATGCCCGAGAACGGGTCGTGGGATGGTACCACACGGGCCCCAAACTTCACCAAAATGATATTGCAATTAACGAATTAATCAGGCGTTATTGCCCCAATTCAGTCTTGGTTATTATTGATGCCAAACCTAAGGATTTGGGGCTGCCGACTGAGGCGTACCAAGCTGTGGAGGAAGTCCACGATGATGGGTCCCCCACCAGTAAGACATTTGAGCATGTTCCGAGTGAAATAGGGGCGGAAGAGGCTGAAGAAGTGGGTGTTGAGCACCTTTTGAGAGATATTAAAGATACGACAGTGGGGACGCTTTCACAGAGGATCACGAATCAGTTGTTAGGCTTGAAAGGGTTACATCTGCAATTGAGGGACATTCGGAATTATTTGATGCAAGTCAGTGAAGAGAAATTGCCGATCAATCACCAAATTATTTATCAATTGCAAGATATATTTAACTTGTTGCCAGATATTAGTCAAGACACGTTTAACAAGGCGTTTTATGTCAAAAATAATGATCAGATGTTGGTTGTCTATTTAGCGGCAATGGTACGATCCATTATTGCTTTACATAATCTTATTAATAATAAGCTTACAAATAAAGACGCGGAAGAAGGAAAAAAAGAAGAGAACAAAAAAGACAGTAAGGATAGTAAAGACAAGGATAAGGAGAAAGAGAAGGACGCGAAGAAGGATGAAAAGAAAAAATAATGAACGTGTGTCTCCAGATTAATTTTATTTAACACGATTTATAACTAAAGTTTAGCTCAGTTTGTATTAATAATAAATTTTCTAAAAATATTTACAAAGTATTTTTATTTACAACATGTGAAACCTCTGATTTGCCAAAATCAAAGTCAAAACAATTTTCCAAAACCCAAATTTAAGACAGCGGCCTTTACTAGTAAGAACCGACTGACTGACCCCCACAAACGGCTCCAAATTAGTTTTGTTATAATTTGCAAAATACCAACTCGTGTCAGTGGTACTTTGAGTAACATCAGCAATTTTCTCAATGGTCTCATCTAAAGGTTGCACAATTTCGGCAAAACTCGGATTTGACAATAAAGGCGCACTTCCGGAGACGTGCGGTGAGGGTACTTTTGTAATAGTGGGTCTTCCTGCCGGCCTAAACTCTGGTTGTTGTCCACCCGGAGCCAAAAGTGCCGACAGTGGCGTTGCGACTGATTTCTTCACTTCATCTTTGGCAGTTGAAAGAATTTCGATCAACTCAGTCGTCAGTTCGGTTGTTGTGTCTAAAACTTCCTCTATTTTGACCTCCGGAGTCGTACTCGCAATTTTTTCTACAACTTCTTCATGCACTGGGGGAGTCTCAAGCGTCGTAGACGACACGACTGAAGTATTCGTCGTAATTTTCTCAATTTTGGTCAAAGTGTGAGTCTTTTGCTCTGTCACAATTGACACATTGTGCATCACAGGAGAGGTCGTCGTGGGGGGTGGCAGCGTCGTCGTGGGGGGCGGCAGCGTCGTCGTGGGGGGCGGCAGCGCCGTCGTGAAATTATCAATTTTTGAATTGACGGGGGCTTCAATTGGAAAAGCTGTACTAAAACTTACATTCGTAGATTGCGACTGTTGTAAATTGGGGTTGGGAATTGGTTTGAAACCCCCTTCTCCCGGTAATAGGGGGACGAATCCACCAGTTTGAATTTCTGGTAAATTCGGCAATCCCAAACCTCCACGGGCCCCGCTTCGGGGAGGTTTGTTCACAATTGCCATTTTCCGCTCCATTGTCATTTTATTATCATCCATTCGGCCTGTGCCCCCTCCTATTAAGTTTTTCAAATTGAGAGCCGGAAGTGGAACTCCGAAAAATGTAAAACCGGAAGTACTAGGCGAATTTGTGACTTCTTTTGGGATATCCGGGCGAGATTTATTTTTAGGGGCCGCGTAAAGAGTTGGAGTATCACCTGAGATGTAATGGGGCGACTGTGTCACATTTTCAACCACCAAATTTTGCTGGGTTTCGTTGTAAGGATAATCAATATATTCATCGTAAAAATATTCGGATTCTTCAGGGGATGGTACTAAGTGGTTTTTCTGCTCTTTTGAGATGTTTGATTTGAGATTCATCCAAGGGGAGAAGACTTGAGAAGTCCCGAAAGTGTTAGGCGCTGTTAGCAGTTCAGATTCGCATCCAGGGGCCACTAACTCGGCATTTCGGTCTTCGGGGAGGCACTCCTGACGCGATAAACGGAGCTCCCGAAGGAGGGATCCATCGATACATCGGGGACCCATCGAAGAACCCTCTTGTAACCAAGCCTGGAGCCAAAGTAGGTTGCAGCCGCACGATAAGGGATTTCCTTAAAGAATACACTTTTTGTAATCTATTATAAATAACAGGAATTGAAAAAAAACTAAACCATATACCAAGCTTTCATTTTTAAAATTACCGCCATAAAACGGTGTTTACGGCACTGAGTAAACGCTCATCAGTGCAGCCAATCGTGTGGTGTTATAAAAAGGTAGGAAAAATTATACTGAGTTTGACTAAAAGCTATTAAAAAGCTGATTTTATCCTAAAGAGCCCTTGTAGAGTGTGAAGTGCTTAAAAATCATTGGTTTTTAATGTCTACAATTGGGTCAAAACTATTATTTTTTAAAGAGTGAGGTTATGTTTGTTCTCGTAATAGCATTTTTTAAAAAAAAAAATTCAAATAAAAATGTATCTAATTACTTAAGGTATGTTTAATGTGAAATGTTAATTTTGCTCATTACAGCATTTTCCTTGCATACGTATATTTATGATTTTTAACAAAATTTTCAATTTTTTACATGATATTGTAACAATTAATGTAATAATTGCTCTCTTACCATCCAAATCGAGTACAGCAATATTGCTTCTTAGCTTCTGCACCGCATTTTCCGGCAGCGACATCATTTTATTGTTTCTCAGATTGAGAACTCTAAGCCTCGGCATCCCATCAAAAGGCGCCCCATGGACGGCGCAAATATTGTTATCATTCATTCTCAATTCCACCAACCACTCCATTTTCTCTAAATTCGAGTTCGTAATCCTCGAAATTTGATTATTACTCACATCCAGCATCTCCAAAGACTTGAGACTTCTCAAACCAGCATCGTCCAGTGCAACCAAATGATTGTGACTTAAATTCAACAAAACCAAATGGGGAACGAGATGAAACGCTTTGTTGTCAATAATTCTGATCTGATTTTCCTGCAATTCTGCCACTTGAAGCCCTGGCAGATTATTAAAAGCCCAATTCGGTATTTCTCTTAATTTATTTTTGCTGATTTTGAGGGTTTTTAAAAGGGGTAACGCTCGTATTGAGTTGGGTTCGATAATCTCAATTTCGTTCCTCTCCAAACTAAGGAACCTCAAATGTTGCAAATTGTCAAAAACCCCCATTTTCAATTCCTGGATGAAATTATTGGCGAGTCTTAATTCACTTAACGATGTGAGACTTCTCAAAATTTCTGGATTGAGGAACTTGAGTCGATTACCGGTCAAATCCAACACTTGCAAACTCCTCATTCCGTATAAATTCGGTGGCAAATGAATCAAGAAATTGTTAGATGCGTCAATTACTTTCAATTCTATGGTCCTATTGAGGACTCCAGGAGGAATTTCGGATAATTTGTTCCGACTGATGTCCAATTTTTTCAACAAGTGAGTGTCTTTGAATATTTCCGGGGGCAGGAAATCGAGTCGGTTGTTCCTCAGATTTAGTTCTTTCAAATCCTCCATTTGGCTGAGGGAGTTGCGATGAATTTGGATTAGATTGTTAGTGTCCAGATCCAGGATTTCGAGACGGGATAAGCCAGACAAGGAATTTGCGTCGAGGTTTTGCAACGCGTTTCTTCCTATGAAGAGGCGTCTCAATTGGGGAAGTGATTTGAGGGAATTTGGGGGGATTTGAGGAATTCTATTGTTGGAAATATCGAGCATGCGGAGGGAGGGTAAATCCAAATCCGGAGATGGCGGGATTGGGATTTGAGTAATCTCATTGTACGACATGTGTATATACTCCAACCCTCTTGGGAGGTTTGGGACAAACTCGACCAAATAATTGTGACTCACATCAAGTTCGTATAAATTTAGTAAAGGTCGAAAAGTCGCCGGATGTAGTGTTGCAAGGGCATTATGTGACAAGTTTATATGTTCAAGAGCTTGTGTTGGCATAAATGACGAAGGGTCGACAAAACTTAACTCATTCTGACTCAAATCAATCCTTCTCAGGGACGGCAAATTCATCAAGAGTTGAGGTTCTAATCTCCGGTAGAAATTCCCGGATAAATCCAGGCCTTTCAAAGCCGGCAAATTCCATAACGGTCCCGGGAGGACATCCGAGAGTGAATTATTCTTCAACCGGAGTTCCCTCAAAGCTGGCATTGCCATAAAAGCCTCCGGATCAATCAAACTAATTTTGTTATAATCCAAGTGAAGTCGTTCCAAAGTGGGGTGCCCTCGAAGGGCCCCAAAAGGTATGGCTTCCAAGTTGTTGTAACTCATATCGAGAAATGTCAACCTCGGGAGGGCATCCAAGAGTGACCTTAACTCAACCACGTGACTTATCTCATTATCCACCAACCACAACTCCTCCAAACCACTCCCTGAATGTTGCAGGAAACTCTCCGGATGAACCCTCCTGACCATGTTTTTGTTGAGGTCCAAACTCCTCAATTGAGGGACTCGATGGAAGGCACCATATTGCAACTCACTGATGTGGTTATTTGACAAGTAGAGTTTTTTGAGGGAGGTAAAGTCGACGAAAGCTGCTTCGGAAATTTTATCAATGTAGTTATGATCGAGCCGAAGGATCTCCAAGTGGGGCAAATCCCGAGTCCCTCGCCCCACCATCGCAACATCCACAATTTTATTTCCCACGAGTGATAGTTCTTTGAGGGTTGGTAACCTGTTAATAGCTCTAGGATGCATCCAGTTGAGTCCACAATAGGAGATATTGAGGAGGATTAATTTTGGCAAGTCTTGAAAGATATTAGCTTCGAGTCGAGTCAGTCTGGGGCTATTTGTGATGTGGATTGCCTCTACAACTGGTAAATCCTTAAAGTGTCTCGAGGATAATTCCAGGAGAGACAAGGATTCGAGTTGGAGGTATCTCAATTTAGGCAAACCGGAGAAAACCGGAAATCGTTTCATTAAATTTGTCTGGATTGTGACCGCCTCTAAACGGGTCAACTGTCTTAAGGTGTCGTCTGGAAGGCTTCGTAAATGCGGTTCGACTAGGAAAAGCTCCATGAGGACGTTTTCCAGACCTGCCAGCCAGTCACTGGAAACTCTCTCCAGGCCGTTGTGGCGCATCATCAGTCTCATTATTTTTAAAGGGACGAAAGTGCGTCCAGAAAGCGACGGTAGATAATTATTTTCGAGGATAAGTTCATCGATAGGGTCTTGCATGACTTGGCCGATGGCCTTGAGACCTTCAAGGACACTCGGGAGGTCACTGTGTGAACACCTGGAGCAAAAAGTTAAAAACAATCGATAAATTTAGCCCACTTACCAGATCTGCGTCTCATCTCCTTTGTCTTTGCATCTACACGGCAGGATGAGCTCCTGAGGGGGGCACTTTTCCGCCGAAACAATCGTCAGGAAAAGTAGAAACCACCGTGGAAAATTCATTTCGTCACATTTTTCCCTCCTAAAAATGAAATTTTGTAACAAGGGAAGTACCGATTTGATCGCTCTCGATTCTGTTCTAGTGGAACATACAGGACCGGATTTTTATTTTTCGGGGGCCTGTAAATTATCTGGTTCCAAAGCCGGGCTTTTTAATGTGTCCATGAACAGTTTCTTTTGGAAATCATTGAATTATTTAACACCAAGTACAACTTTATTTAACGACTCGACAATGTATTAAAATGTACTAAAAAATAATAAAAAATTCCCATTGCATTTAAAAAATGGAGAAAAATGGTTGATGATATGAAAGAAAATCTAATGTTTGAAATTTCTACATTATTCACTAAGTTTTAGTACCTAACTAAATAAGGAATTCTAAAAAAAACATTTATTGTTTTTTATTAGTCTAGAGACGATTTATTAATTTCTTAAAAATTACACTTCAATGTTAAGATTAAAATAATAATTTCCGATTAAAACAGATGGATGTCTTCATCAATTTTAAATGGCATTTTAATAAATTTCGGTAAATCTTCGAAAACTTATTGAAATAAGTATGATTTCTTGAGTTTTTGTGGAAAATTAAAAAAAGCAATTTTGTAGAAAAATAGAGTGTGAGGGTTGTCTTGCCCAATTTCGCATTGTTTCGAAGCGTTTAGTTCCAGCATACAGATCAATCAAAGCATTTGCGAAACCCTCGATTGTCTAAAGCTATCACAAGAGATTTTCTTGTCCTTGTAACCTTGTCGCATATGACGTGCCTGTCTCAATTACGCGAACGGTACCTAAATACGGTGTTTACGGGTTATGATTTGTGCGACACGAGCCTTTTTGCATGTTTAGATTCGGAAAAATTATATCTTATTTTCTGAAAAACCCAGGTACATAATGTTTCCGGTCAAGACAAGTCAGGCTTGAAATTTAGGTTTATCACAAATGCATTGTTTTGGTTTTGCAAGGACGTGTTAGATCATTTTGACTTTCGCGAAGAGTTTTATCCTTGGAAGAGAGAAAAAAATTGAGATCTATATGTGAACGCTCGGAGAATAATAGGGAAAGTGCTCGAGCGGAATCATCAAGTGTGAACAATAATTAAAATTTGAAATTTTGTTAAGTGCATTGTTTATTTGAACAATCGAGAGTCACGAGTGACGAATTTAAAGACCAGTGTCGATTTTCCAAAATTTTAGAAACAATTTAACATCAGATACACAGAAAAATAATTTCAGTACTTAAATTAATTCTGGACAAACTAAATCATACTTGACTTTATTTTTTACATAACAATGAAATTTAGAAATGAACTAAACTAAATAAAAATAAGAAATTGCAAACACCGTAATTTGAATGAATTATTTTTGTGACTATTATTTTTATTGTGCAAAAATTAAAATCTTACTTTAAAGCTCGTAACCACTATAATCTTTTCCAAAAGCCACAAACTCTTCTTTTCAGTCACAGCAACTAGAAACAAACTGAGCATTTCTACATGAGACTGGAATTTTGAGTGGCGGCTTTACACTCCGATAATCACCTATAGTAGAGAAGTAGAAATGTGTAGAACAATCTTTTCCGCACATATAAGTACAACAGAAGCATTATTAACTTTATTTAGTATTACAACATTCAAAAGAAACAATGATGGGTTAAGATCACAAAAATAAATTAACTAAGAGAAAATATGATTGTGTTTTGTAATTATTTTTTATTGTTTAACATCACATGTCCAGTGGGGTTAATCTTTTAGCGTAAATAATTTTCCTATTGACAAACTTTAAAAATTTGATATGTTTTCTTAAATTTGAAAGAAAGTTTCGTTTAGTGCTCAACTCAGTTTATTTCCGCATTTTTTGTCTGAGGTGTAATGAATTTTTACATCAAAACTGAAATATATTTAGTAAAAAAAGCCTTGGAGAGGAGAATAGGGTTTTTGAAAATGATTTATAAAATGGTACTTTTTATTAAGTTTAAGTGTTTCTCAGTATATTAATTTGAAATATTTGTTTTTCGGGAATAAATTATAGAAAAATTATGTTTTATTTAATTTATCTTTTCATCAAATAAACTGGATTTTTATGGCTATTTTTGTTGGTTGGATGATTTTATTTTTTAAAGAAAGAAATCGCGGAATGTTATGCAACCAATAAAACACAGCGTTCCACCGGACGGTCATTTACTGGCSCATAAATCAATGCCCATAAAATGCAGTTCCAAGGTAATTATGTAGACTTGTTGACCAAAATTCGGCTATTTTGATATTTTTAAACTTCTTAAAGAATGTTTTAAATATCAAAGATCTAGATAAAATTATCCCAAACGGCAAACGCAAATAAAAATAAAAWTTTTTTAAATATAGTCGGCGACTTCGTTGTTAGAGGAAAATATAACATGGTAAATAAGAATAAGTTTTGTACAAAAACGCAACTCCAAAATCATTTTTTTTTTGTAAAAAACAGCTGGTCATAAAAATTTAATAATTGTTGCTGAAGCGAGCAGATATTAATGTTATTGATGAAAACTGTACCGCTTTATTAATATTTTAAATTTCTAGAATAAAGTTACAAGATGTCGAAGTTAAGTGGAATTAACTATAACTTAAATTTTATTAAATTAAAAAAATGTGGTGTGTAATGTTCAAAAAATTAATGATTTTTGTCAAAAACGAGTTTTCAGTTGGTATTTTACTAAAGGATAGTAATAAATGAATGATAAAAATGATAAAATCAGAGTAGTATAGGGACTAATAAGAACAAAAACACACGATGGTACTTTACCAAACCATTTATTCAATGTCCTCTTTTAAGTAATAAACCCACGAAATATCTGGATCATTACAGTAAATTGTCAATTTTCCCGTTATGGGATACTTGGGCGTTTCTTGTGTCCTTTGTGTTATCAAATTAACGGCAACTTTCAGTGTCTTTTTAGACTCAATAATTTCACTTTTTAGTTTAACTCTAAAATCGCTTGGTTCGGCTCGAAAATGAAACATTTTCTCTTCTGAAAATGGATTTTTGAAAATGATTGAAACCGGATTTGTGTAAGCTAAAAGGTAGGGTCCTTGAGGTTTCGGTGCGCAACTTTCACCAATTAGAGGATAACTAAAACAATATATTGAACAAAAACAAACATAGTTGGTTTTTAAAGCACATAAAGTCCCCCAATTCGTTTGATTTTAAAAGCAATTGGCTTTGGAACTTTCCGATTTGATTTGGTTCGAAATTAATTGCAAGTTTTCTGTCTTCTGTAACTTTATCCAATGAAAAAACAGGGTTATCAAACTGGAAACAATCATTAAATTGCAATTTAGCTTGAGAAAATGCTGTACTTGGAAATGACATCCTTTCGTCGCAACTACTTCTATCTTTTGTGTTATTTTTTGTCCCAAACAAGTCTTAAAAATGGTGGCAGATTCGGGCACTGGGGCATGAACTGTCAAAATTAAATTATATGAATAAGTTCCTAATTCTTTGCTAGTGGCTTCGAAAGTTGTTTGTGTTTGTTCTTCTCGTAGAGGTTTGTAGGTGAGTTCCAGATAATACTGAAAATTTATTTTAAACCTTGAAGAGTTTTACAAAGAGTCGATACCACAGAATGAGGCTCCAAAGTGACACTTTTCTCGAAAAGAATGTTGTCTTTGGGACACRTCATGCGATACAMMACAGGAACATTAACCGGATTTTCCAATTTTATTAACTTACTGACCGGAATTCGGGCACAAGTCGACAACTCGATCGAATCTAAGTGTTTRTTGGGGAGAACTTTTAGAAAAATTTCGTAAAAGAGATACTCCTTAGTGGCTTTGTTTGTGAAAGTGACTTTCAAATTTAATTCTCCTTCATTTATTGGAGTGATACTCCAATCGTACATTCGTGTACTGTTTGGAGGAACGTCTATTAGGGCGTTTCCTCCAATCGAAAACAAATTTTTGGGAGTGATACGACCAATCAATGCCGTCGTAATATGGTACTGTTGTTTCACTAATAACCAATTATTGACAGGTAGCTGTTCAACATGTGGCACTTTACAAAGGATTTCACGCCTTATTTGTCCAGCAGGAAGCGGAGGATTTGTGTTTCCCTTTAGATTGTAAGTCACAATTAAGCCATCGGGCATAGGGAGCGAAAGTAGGGCCTGAAATTTGCTTCCAATATTTTTGAAAAATTTTCAGTTTTAAAAATACGTTGTGATCCTGCAATCTCATTGGAGAGTACACAATTTCACATTTATCGTCACTTTTGGCCGGMATCCGGATTATTTCGGCWGTTTTGAARCAATCATCACCGGAWATGTTGGGCTGAATTTCCCACACTTGATTTGTCCTGTAATTAAAAATTRWTRTTTGCTCGAAATAAAATAAAAATTGTACGGATTTGAAATTGCGAAACTTTTAATTTCCGACTGGCGAACYGGGCAAACAAACTGAATCGTCGCTTTTGGRGGYGGCAGATTGATACAAGACCCGGAAACGGCCAACTCTAATTGTTTATCGATGCTTGAAATGTGACAAATTAGCTGAAATTTGTTGGTAATTGTTGGGAAATAACGAAGAGAAAAAATACTTTCGATTTGATCCAACATTTGACAGTTTTCGGTTTGAAAAAAACACTGAAAATCAGGTGTGTGCCGGCCAAAATGTAGCCTTTTGTCGGAGTAATTGAGAAATTTTCTTCTCTTTTATCCAGCACCCAGTTGAATCTAAAAAATAATCAAGCAAGTCGCAGATTTGGTTTTGATCATCGTTTTGGCAGTTTTTCTTGAATTCCTCTATCGCCCAAAGAAATAATGTTCATTTTATTTTATTAAGCATTATTTCTTGTCTGTTTAGATAATAAAATTTGGAAAAAAATATTTTTGAATTAATTTTGTTTTGTGATTTTTAATTTTTGAAACGTTGTGTTTTTTTGCCTATATTTTTTGAATTACGAGTATACATAGTTGTATTTTGAACGTTATTACAACCAACAAGAGCTTTTATGTAAAAAGCTTTGCCTAGATTGCAATTTTTTTTTTAAATAATAATTAGGTTTGTGTGTTAATCGGTTATTTGACAAATCTACCAAAACGATGTGCGATTAAGAAATTGTACTTTAAGTTTACATCTCCCGTATTTTTCAAAACGACGTTCATCATTCGTTCAAAATTAACAACAACGTTGCCAAAGGTCAAATGTTGCCTATCTAATGAAATTTCCGGGGCTACGGCATCCCCTTTAACCATACAAAAGGCATCGATGTAATTCTGAGTGCGATAATAAATCTACGAAATATTATTTTGAAAACAATTTTCAAAAGTTAGGCAGTGTACTTTTTCAACAAAAGGTTCAACACGTTCTTTTGGACTAAACGTAATTGTGAATTCGGTTGTTTTTTGGGGACCCAACTTGATGTATTTTTGAGGATTTACGGTCATGTAATCGATGCCGTGTTTTTCGATTTTTTCAGGTAATCTAAAAAGTGAATTTAGACATAAAAATTGGTGGAAAAACAGTTACGTTTCCTCGGGGAGAATATTCTTGGTCTTTTTTGATTTCTTACTGCCTTTACTACTTTTGCTACTTTTACTCTTTTTTGTTTTTTTCGATTTTTTACTTTTTTTGCTAGCTTTTGTTTTTACGCTTTCCTTTTTGCTCTTCGAACTTTTTGTAGATTTACTCCCTTTCTTTTTCTTACTACCTTTACTTCCTTTTTTGCTTCCCTTTTTGCTCCCTTTTTTATTTCCTTTTYTATGTTCCTTCTTCTCTTCTTCGGGTATTTCTAGACTTTCATCGGGTGTTTCTTTTGTCGCTTTTTTGGGAAGTCGGTCCCAAAAATTAAATAAAATATTTACAGGACATTCACTCTCGTTTAGAACTCGAACAGTTTTTGTACAAGTTTTTCCAACAAGAACCGAACCAAAATCAACAAACTTATCAATTTGATTGACAAAAGCCAATTTAAGAGGCACTGCTTTGCCCATAATGGTCACATGAGTTTTTTTCCCATTCACGTAGAAGGGCAATTCAATATTGTGATCCCCCAATATGAGGGGATGGAAATAGATTGTGACAAGATTTTCCTCCCTAGAACCAACTTCTCCAGATTCAAAATTTGTAGATAAATGAACCGAATGTTTGCCTTTCTCAGAACTGAAATCCACATTTTACAAAAATATTTAATCAACTGAAAATTGTTACGTCATGGGCCAAATATTAAGATTCGAAAATTTGAGAACAGTCTTGTAATATTTTGTTGCCGATTTCTGCAGTAAGCAGGGACCAAAGTCATATTCAGTAAATGATAATTTAAACGGGGGCTTTCCGGCACTTCCGTTTAATTGGAGACAGTACGAAGGGCCATAAGCGATCTATTATTTATKATTTGTGTGCTCCATTTTTKAAACACTTACCCTCAAAACTATTTTATGTGGTTTTATGCTACATTGTATCAAAGGAATGATTGTCATTTCAGTCTTCAGTGTTTCACCAGACGGTAAAATTTCACCATTTGTTTCAAGAATTATGTCGAACAGACCAGAAATTTTCTGKGTGTGTAGCGACCARTACCATTCAAAAGCCGTTTTGCCGATGTTTATTATAGTGAATGGAAYTTTGTACTTTTGGTGAGGAATCATCTAAATTTTTTATGAGACTTTCASTGATTRAAAATCAAGTTTCTTACTGCTCCCATGTTTATGACATTTATTTTCTCCGAACTGAGATGCATTTCTTTGCCGTTTTGGTCCACGTAAGAGATTGAAGCTTCGACTTTGTAAACCTGACACGAAATACTCACCTCGAGCGGATTTCTAATTCTTTCCACGAAAATCTTAAAGTCGAAATTGACCAAACCTTGCTTTTTGGGCTTTAAGGAAAACCTAAGACAACTTTTCTTAAAATCGATTTAGCTTACACAAAGTCACCTTATCGGGAGTTGTTCCTGGTGGCACAAAACCCCATTTAGGGGCTCTACAAGAAGACCTTCCGTCAGCATCGAAAATTTCCCAAACTTGAACCAATATTTCTCGTTCTCTTCATTTTTCAATAACAGACTTTTGTGTACGTCGACTCCAACCAAAGTCGGGGGTAAAACTAAATGATTTTGGTCGAAATAAACTCTAGGTTCTCTTGCAAATCCTACGAGGAGGAAAGTGACCTGAATGTTGTGAAGCGGAATTGCGAAAAAATAAAATTCCTCAAAAGTTCCACACTCCTGGGGGATGAAACTGAAAACCATTTCCACTGTTTTGCCTCTGGAGACGACTCCGTTTTGGGTGTGACAGTGGAAGCAAGATAAGTGAGGGTTAATGGCGTGGCCGGGAGTCCACGTGTAGAAGAAAGCTTCTTTTGTTGGGTTTTTCAACAAGAATTTTCTACAAAATTTTAGTCAGAAATTTTTCACACTTGTCTAATTGACGCGTGCTTTGTACAAATAATTCCCAAACCGACCGACTCAAATTCCAAAACTTTGGTATTTTCATCGAGGAGATCATTGCACATTTTCTTCCCCCTGCGTTTCTCTTCAATATAATTGCTTTCTTCCATTTCAAAGCAATAGACAGGGAGGATACTCCGAGCTTTGACCTCGATTTCAATTTCTTTAGCTTTTGGTTCTTTATTTTCTATGCAGCTTTTCAACTGGATGACATAATCGAAAACATCAAGGGGGGCAAAAGTGACTGTAAATGTGTGCTTCGAGTCTGGTTTAATTGTAGCTTTTTCCGGGGTTACAGTGAAGGGTAAAGAATAAAATTCGTTCCAAGAGTCGCCACTCCGATTTGATTTCAAGCTTTCACAACTGAATAAAGTCGAAGCTGAGGAAGCTCGACCTTTTTCTTCGTGTATAAAATGCTCTAAATTTGTAACCGTAAAAAATAAATCAAAGAAATTAAGACTAAACCTTTGCCGGATAAAGGTGTCGGTTTTCGACTTGCTATTGCTGGCAAAAAATTAACTTCAGAATCGTTGAAACTTCCGGAGTTAATTCGTCGAGGAACATCATGCATGGACACGTCCCAAGCTACCTTAAAGGCTACTTTACCGATATTTTCAACCCCAAAATCGACCGAATTTTTCTAAAACTTTCGATAAAATATTTGTTTCAAGAATTTTTTAACATACATTCAAAAGGAATGTATCCGAAATTTCAATTTCAGTAGCGTTGCATAAAAAGTCGGCAAAATCTGCTACCACACTGACGAAAAGTGCGATATTTTGGAACGAGTTTGGCATAACCCGAATTTCCGGTTCCGGATTTTCTTCGATTTTCTTTGCACTGATTGCATTATCGTCATTTGTAGCCAAAACAGAACCTTCTTTGCTTTCAATACTCGCCGATAATTCACTTTTGTTGTCGAAAATGTGATCGCTTTGGACCGTTTCGGGACACCAGACTACCAAATTCTGGCGGTCGTCCCAAGACAAAAGGGCCGTTTGAGGTTCCAAATACTCGATTTTGTAAACTCTGCATTCGATCCTTGACTGGGGACAAAAATGAGTTTTTCTAAATTAGTTTCCACTTTTACCTCGTTAAGTTCGACGGGATTTTTCGAGAGAAATACAGCTAGAATTTGTTTGTTAGTTTTGGGCCTTATGTGACCCACAGCTGGTGAAAAAATCACTTCGCTGAAAGCCGGAAATTCGAACTTGTAAGTGCAAGTATCGGAATTGTTTCGAATTAGGAAACATTTCTTTTCTATAGTGTTTAGGGGCACATAACCGAATTCTAGTGAGTAGCCCAGAGCTGGAACCGTTTCCAAGGACACAATCGAGGAGCTCCTGGAGTAACTCCTGAGTCCATCCAGAGTCACATCTTTGTAGTACCCATCGCAAAAAACGTGAATCTGGAATTAAAATTAAAATCGGCAAAAAATTCGAGTTTTGTTTACAGTTTTTGTCTCGAACGGATTATTGACTGTGTGAATCTTAACTTCCAATTTCCAAGTTCCTACTTTTGAAGGTTGGAATTTGAGACGAAACTTCGCCACTTGCTGGCACTCCAGATCGACCAAATTCGTGTGTCTCATCGGTGCTAAAAAATTCAAGTTATTTTCTTCTCTAAAAATTTCAAAACGCACTTCCCGCCTCCCACAAGTTCAAGTAAGGTAAAGTTTTCTCATTTGGTATCAAACTTAATTGATCGTCATCGTCGAAGCACACTTCGATTATCGCTTTGCACGAAATAATTCCAACATTCTTGAAAACCACACTCCGGTATGAGCTTTCGCCAACTAAAGTCGGGACGAAATTTGTCGCGTAAAATCCGGTTTCATCCGGTTCCGGTTCCAGGAGAGCCACTTCCGGGACGCAAGCCTCTCCCACGACTTCGATCACCAATCGATCGACGATGTTAAAACCGCGACTTTCGAATGTCAGCACTGATCGATGTTCCTAAAACCGGAATTTTGATTCAGAAAATTTTTCCCGGACTTACATCGAGCGAATTTGGGGTAAAAACAATCAAAACATTTGCCGTTTGATAGGGATCAATCGAGAACGATCCCGGAGTGACCGTAAATACGTGTCCGGATTGGTTAAACTTGGCAGTGACAAGGGCTGAAACGTGTCCTATATTTTGAATTCGTATTCTTGTGGTCTCAGTTGTATTGACACACACTTTACTAAAGTAGAGCTTTTTCTCCGATTTGGAGAAAGTCACCCGATTATCGGTCTGAAATTGTTGTTTAGATGATTTTATTTGGGGAAAATACGATGTTACGTTTCCGGAGAGTAGGAAATCATCAAGTTTTTCCACAACGTATTGTTCTTTGAAAATCGTCGACAAATCATCGAAATTGATTTTGGGTTCGCAAGCGATTACGTGGACTTTGAGCACCTTGCCGTGGCGGTCGCTGGGGGATGGTTCGCTCACAGAGACTAAAATGGTTTCTTCGTATTCTTTGGCTTCGGTTGGTTTGGAGTGGACCTCAATGATTGCTTCGTCGTTCGGGTCGACGACCCCTGTGGAGGAGGTCAGGGAGAAAATCCCGAATTTCAAAGTCGTTTTTTTCACTTTTTTCCTGAGCAATAAAGAGATAAAGAAAGCACATAAGTCACTTAATAACAAAAGCCGAATTATTGCTTACTTTTTATCACTTTTCTTGCTAGATTTTGATTTCTTACTAGATTTTGATTTCTTACTCGTCTTTGATTTCTTACTCGACTTTGATTTTTTGCTGCTCTTTTTCGACTTGGTACTTTTTGTTTTTTTTGTCTTTTTCGAACTTTTGGTACTTTTTGAACCACTTTTTGATTTTTTCCCCTTTTTGCCTTTCTTCTTCTTATCTCCTTTTTCGTGCAAACTTTTGATTGTGTAGTTAAAATCAAACTTGCCTTTATTTAAAATTTGGAAAGTGTGTATTCTTTCTGAGCCCACAGTTTGGTAACCGAAATAAATTTCTGGATAAGGACACATGATAAATTTCGAAAGGAAGACTTTCGCTGAAACGTAGATATCAAAAGATTTCAGAAGGACTTGATGAAATGGGTCGATGAGGGAACATTTGAACACTGGAAGCTTCTCAAGAGTCATAACCTTTTTCGGAGTGAAAATAATCTCAGCTTCAAATTTCACGTTTGATAAGAGTTTGCATTCCGAAGGGTGAATCTCGAAGCATTTCCGTTCGCTTTCTTGTTCTTTATTGTCCTCAACAATTTTCGTAAAGGTGCACAGGATTTCGTATCGACCCTTATTCATGATATTGAAATGGATTTTGTGGGATTTTCCCCCTTTTATTTCGCCATAATTAAGCTCATTGTCATAACTGAAGTCAAGCGCTGTTATTTCAGCCGAGACCATGACATCAGTACAATAAACTAATCGAGACAAATTGTCATAAATCTGCAATTAAAACCAAAAAAATTGTGCCACTCTGTTTGAAAATAAAATTTCTCACATTGACTTGAAAGCTGGAATAATGGACTTCCATCTCCTTTGCTGTAAATTCAACAGTTGAAGTTCGAAACGAAAACGGCGGAATTTTTCCGCCGAAATTACTAATTTTGAAATTTTCTAAAACTTTGTGACAATTCACAAAATACCAAGTGACCTCAATTGGGGTATTATTCGTGATGATTATATTTTTAGTCAAAGAAATTTCAAGAGTGACTCTTTCAAAAAGAACATGTTTTGGGTTAACATCAATTGCGACCTCGCAGCCAAAACAAGACAAGTCGATTTTCGAAATTTGTGGATTGTTTTTAATTGATAAAACGAGGGAGTCTTCGTAGATTTTTTCCTCAAGTGGGGCTGCTATCATTTCCAAGTCTTTCCTATCTTTCGGATCGATTATATGCGAGTCGGGTTTGTGCAAAAATGCCGAAGAGTCGTTCTGAATTGAAAATTGAATGTCTGCAGGAATTCTGCTTATATTATTCAAAGCGAAAAAGGTACGGGCTTCAAAAGAGCTACAAGACGTATTTTTGACTGTTGTGGTTGAACGTTTACAGACCTATTTGTTGCTACATTCGGAAGCAAAATTCCCCCAAATTCATATGTGTTTGTACTCTTTACAAAAATGCAATGTTGGTATTTATTTCTCTCAGTTCGGTATTCGACCACTTTCCCGAAAAGGAAATACGGGTCTAGATCGATCCGAGGAATGTCACACACGGCAATACAGGTGATCGAAAATTTCACAGGCCAACCTACAACCCCGATTTCGAATGTGTGTTTGTAATTTCCGACAGATTTTGGAAGAAAACTGATTTGGTATTTCTTAGTTTGTCCGGGCTGCAGCACCGCCCTAGGATTGAAAATTTCTACAAAAGTGTTTAAATCAAGTCTAAAAATACATAACAACCTTGTTTTTCGTTAGAATTTTCGTTCATGGTCAACGAACTTCTGATTTTACTCGACTTTCGTTTTTTGCTACTAAGACTTCCCCTAGATCCCAATTTCTTATTACTTTCACTTTCAGACCCAGCATCACCCTTAAAATAAATTCACAGATTTTAAAATTCTTTTTTAATTTATTCTTATACCCCGGCAACAATGTCCTCGCAGTCTATAATACGAAAAACTTCAGTTTTTCGCACCGTGCGTATTTTCGGTTTCGGCAAAACCGATTGCATCAAGGAATTTTCTCGATATTCATATATCACTTGCTTCTCATGGGCCGCTTCTTCGTCTACGGTCGTTCTCATATAAATCGGTACAAAGTCTTCGAATTTCGAATCGTGCAAAACTCGGTTTATTAACCAACAGGGGATACCAATATCATCGCTTGATATTTTACTAAAACTGCTTCGTGGTGAACTTCCTGAAGTTAGTAAACTTCGAGCTGAATTTTTGCTACTCCTTTTGTTTTTCTTATTCTTTGTTTGTTTTTCCACTTTTGTGAATGGTTTGACTACATTACCGTTTTTTACATCCCAAAACTCCAAAGTATGCAAAATTTCGGATAACGTGTTTTCAAAGGTGTCAAGGATGGCTTTAATTTCCATTTGTTCTTTTGTGAGCTTTCCTGAAACAAATATTGAATTTTTTGTGCTCGAGATTTGAGGAAGTACTCTTTTTGCGTTCTTTGGACGATTTCCGGGAGGATTTTCCAGATTTTCGAGATTTCTTAGAAGAAGTTTTACTTTTCTTTGATGAGCTTTTACTTTTCTTTGATTTTATAGAAATTTTCGACTTTTCAGAAGATTTGGCTGATTTTTTTGTCTTGCCTGATTTACTCGAACCTTTACTTGATCCTTTCTTACTACCAGTCTTTTTTTTAATTTCCTTAATTTGCGTTTTAGATTTTTTATTTTTCTCGTCGCCTGTACCAAAATAATCAAACCTAATACTTTCAAATATGTGTGTTTACCCATAATTTTACTATTTTGAGATTCCAGCCTGGTCAACTTTCTTTTTTTGAGCATTTCTCGTCTTTTAATTATTTCTTCTTTCCGTTGCTTAATATAATTTGTATAAATATCGTGATGCTCAATCATGACTTTTTCAAACTCTTCAGCATTCATATCATCCAAACTTGTTATAATTTGGCTCAAAACCTTTCCAATATTTTCTTTCTTTTCTTCTGCTTTTTCATCTTCCAGCTCTAAATATTCGTTGAAAGTACATGAAAAAATGACGAAAAAAACCCCGTCCACGTTTTTGGACATACGCAACACACAGTTCAATGCTACTAAAGTCTTTCTCAAAAAATTACTTGCCAAGCTTTCCAGAATTATTCCGGAAGTAAATTTTGCCAAACTCTCTTCCAAAATATGACAAAATACGAATTCGGAAATTTTTAATAGAGTATCAGTAACGATTTGTTTCTTCTTTTTGCTTTTTGTACTTCCACTTTTTGAAGACATTTTCGAGGATGATTTTTTAGACTTCCTGCTTTTGCTACTCTTACTGCTCTTTTTGGAACTTTTCACACTTTTACTACTTTTGATCGACTTTTTACTACTTTTAGAGCTTTTGGCTGACCCTTTCTTCTTTTTTTCTTTTTTGGGTTTTTTCGGTTTCTTTCTTTTCTTTCGCCCTTCTAACAAAATTGAGACTTTCCTCGAAATAAAATCATAGCCGTCTAAAACAGTCAAATGTAAAAATAATTGACAAAAATGGCGAAATTACCTTCATTTAGAGGACTCTCAAGCTCTTCATCTTCTGCAACATCAACGAAAGCTTCGTTAATCATTTCATTGACTTGCTTTGCAGCTTCTGAAGTATTAGAAACAAGACTTTCAATTATAAGTCGATCGAGTGTATAAACCGGTAGTTGTAAACTTTTACCAGTCTCATGAGCCGTTCTGACATAGTCTAAAAAAATTTCTCAATTTTTTTCTAAAGACATACAAGTAATACTTGAAAGTGGAGCTCCATGGAATACAATCAAAAATCCTTTTGCAGAAGGATCCTCGTGTGTTTGTTCCCGATCTGCGACGATTTTAGGTTCGCACAAATCCTGTTTTTGAAGGCGACTTTCTCGCTTTGTTTTTTTGGAGACATTATCTTAAAATAAAAAAAAATTGAAAACAAATTGATTGATGAGCTTACTTGTGACCGAACTGTCTTTTTCCTGAGGCGGCTTTTCAGTTTTTGGTGAAGTTTCCCTGAAACAAATGTGTAGAAAATTTCTTTTTTTAGAAAGAAAATACCAGGATTCGGATGAAGCGCGAGTTCTGCTTTTTTTTCTCCCCGAATTTTTTTCTTTTGGTAGCTTAATTTCGGGTTCGTGTAGTAAATCGTAATTGGCCCCAAACATGGCGGGCAAGGCTTCCCCAGGGGCTCGAAAGTCGAAATAGACTTTACTCATCCCATTGCTAATGATGAAGGACCGGACTAGGGCCTCCTCCTGTAAAATTTTTCTGCACCGAAATTGGTACGAGTACAAACCTCAAGTTTGGAGTCTCACGTATCAAAATCCGGGAAGAAGAATTCTACCGGAAATTTGGACGAATTTTTCACAGTCACATATTTGTGGTTGTCATTCGAGTAAGGGATATTTGGATCGAAGATGATTTTTTCTTCAAAAATCTCCAAGTATGGTTCCATTCCGATTCCTTTTAATTGAACCAAAGTTTCTCTAAAATTTCCATCGACCGTGATTTTGAGTTCCGCGTTTATAAATTCATCATAATGCGGTTCGAAGTAAATCCGGAGATAGAATTTTTCTCCAGGTTCGAGTGACCCTCCTTGTACCAAAAGGAAGAAAGAAGTTTTCGTTTTTTTGATCGTTTCTTCAATCACTGCCGTCCAGTTACTAGTGAGATAACCACTGAAACTCAACAATCAAGCGACTCGCTTTACAATTAAACTAACTACTTGTTGATTATGTTGATTGTTTTTCGGTAACAATCCCCACATCTGATTGACCCAAAATCAACTTCATCGTCTGACACTTCAACAGTTGGGGTTGCAACCAAAACTTCTAATTGGAGGGGAATTCGGGGTCCGTTTCTCAAATCAACGTAAATAAATTCAGTCACTTTCGTATTCAACTCGGGATACTTTTCAACAGTGGGATTGAAAGAAAAGTGTATTTCCGAAATTCGATTTTTCTCAATCACATGTTTGACAAAATGCGAGTCAAACCCGTGTTTAGCAAACGTTGCCGAAGGCTGTGTCCTTAAGACCGTTCTTCCAGGACCGTAATTAACATAACACAAAGAATAGAACGATTTCGTGTTGATTTTCACACACCCCATATCGTAAATATAGGAACAAACAATGAAATTCGGAATAGGCCAAAATTTTTCACCTGCGACGAGTTTCCCGAGAATACTGCTTTGGTCATCTAGGAGATGGTATTTGGCCCAGATGCGTTCGATGGAAAGCTCGATTTCCATGGTACAAGGGAAAAAATCATCGACAAGGGAGATAATGACCCACCCTTCGTCTTCTAGGATATTTCTATCGGCTTCTGGTAAATAATCATCAGCACATTCACACTTATGACTCGCATTTTCTAATTCAGCGATGGCCGAATACGTGATATACGGGTCGATTTTGTCTAAATCCGGTCGGGGCAGAGTGAAATAAATTTGGGGGTAAACCCCAAACCCATAAACTGTCACACTCGCCGGCTCTAGATAGTCTGCTTGGACATTAAAACTGGTCTCAAAGCGGCCTACGGTCCCCGGAAAACACTTCAAAGTGAGCGGAAATGTCTCGCCAGGCGATATGGAGGCACTTTCTGGTTCGATGGTCAACCAGCCGGACGGTAAAGTGGCACCCGAAACCGCAAAAGTAAACGTTCCTTCGCCGTCGTTGACCAAACTCGCCTCGTTCTCTCCTGCTTCATAGAAATACAATTTTCCTAAGTCAACTAAATTGTCTTTTAAGAAATAGGAAATTTGTTTGGATTTTCCGGTTAGTAGTACTGGTTCGTTCGCGCCTCCTACAATGTGGCAATGCACCGTGGCGCTGACCTCACTATTGTCCTCCGGTGTGAACCGGAAGTAGATTATGATGAATTCGTCCGGATCGAGGCACCCTTCGTGGGGTATGATGCTGAAAAGTCGCGAAAATTTGGACTGGGACTTGGTCTGGAGTAGAAACCGGAGAAATGATTTTTTTGATTCGTCTTCCGGAAGGTCTTCCAAGAGCGAACAAAGCATATCCCGGAGTTTACTCTCGATGAAACACGAATCGGTACTTTCTTGCGACTCTTCACTTGGTTTGGTCGAGGGCGGATTGTCACTTTTTGAGATGTGAAGTCGGGAAATTTCCGGGGTTGAAGGCATCTATTGGACAATTTAAAATGACAAGGAAAGTGGAGGGTGAAAAATACCTTTGAATTTTCGAATTTTCGTTCGTAAATATCTTCAAGGAAGACCCATTTGAAGATGACTGGAAGCGGACTGGTGTTTTTTAGGACTACTGCACGATACGTTGAGGAGCCAAGTGGAACGCATCCAAAATCGACATTTCTGGGGTTTATTGATAATGTGGGATAGTTGGTGACTCCACGGACTGGGATTTTTTCCTAGTTTTTTTGAAGTTAGACATGTTAAGGTAGGGATAATTGGGATTTACCACTTTGGGGTGGTCTCGATAATTTATAAAGAAATAATCACTCCAACTCATGCATCGTTTGGGGTGGGGTGGTGGTTGAAACTCGACGAAAACGTTTCTATATGATAAATGATTCAATTTTAGGTATAAATGCCCGATTGCTTTGTCATCCATAACGATGTAAAATGGGGGTGGGAGCACAAGATCTATGTCTAGGGTTAAACCAGATTCGTTGCTGATTCGGATTTTGTCTGAAAAGCCGTCCAGTTTTTACAATTAATAATAATTATTGTTTGAATATTTATACAGAATGTCCTAGGAGTTTGCAAAGTCTTTTAGCAAATAAATATTATTAAATGTTATAAGTTTAAAAATATAAACCTACAAAAGTCATAAATGTGTTTTCTTTATTGAAACACCCTGTTTTTTGCATGGTAAAGGTTTATTTTTGGTTTTGTTTAGTTTCTGAACAAATTTTATTTTTTTGCCAAAAAAAAAGTAAGAATAATAAAAGAACAAATTTTCACTACAAAGTGAAATCTTTAAACTTCTAACATGTCCTTTTGGTATAAATTTTTGGATACTTTAAACAATAAATAAACAGTACCAAGTCGATGAATAGATTCTGGTTTGTTCCGTATTATTGAAAGTTTTCCTAATTTTAGTAATTTTTAATTGGAAATTCGTTTTAATAATTGAAATATGAAGAATTTGAATTAGATTTAAAAGCTTTAGTCTTGATTTTAGGGTCTACAAACCTCGCAAATTACAAATAACCCGATCCGACGTCACATCCAGACTAAAATTAAGCTCAGACTTGCTGAGCATCACATTCGGATCGACAAACTTCGCAGTAACGTCAAACGAGAAGATGACATGTTTAGTATGCGACTTTTCGATAACAGCATGACAATAAAAATGTTCACAAACATATCCTTGTTCTTTTCTCGATCCCGTAATCTTGATTTCCACAAACTCGTTTGTCATGAGATGAAAATAATTGGGTGTGATTTTAAACCATGAACTGAAACTAATTTGGGACATAACGAAGCACCGAAAGTAAAACACACAAACCCCGCGGATGAGTTTGTGCTTTGCTTCACAACTTTCAAGTCGTCGCTCCTCGAAAACCACAATTTGTGCCAGCGGGAACCTTCGTTTCGTAAAACAATGGGAAAGGAGAACTTTTTGTGGGTGAGTAGGGTTCCCAAGTCGAGTTTGGGTTCTAGTTTCGGGGAACAACTAATACTGGTGCCTTCGCCGAAAGCGGACAATTCGACGGTCATTTCTTGCCCGTTGACCACTTCAGCGATCAGTTCTTGCGAGTGTTTTCCCGGGTTTTTCAAGTAGACTGAAATTTCGAAAATTTCCTTGCTGTTGGGACGAATCACTTTGACTTCCTCTTTCAAACTAAAAGCGTTGTGTCCCGACTGGAATTTATACCAAGAAGGATTATTATTTCGAAAATTAAACGACTTACAAAAGAAAAATTGATCATTGCTACAATTGGAGTATCATTCACAATTTCGATTTCTTTAGTTACTGTTTCAAGCAGTGTGACTTTTCCAAAATTGAGACTTGGGGGAATAAAACAAATCGCTGGTCCTTGTCCGTTACAAATAATTTTACATAAGCGAACCGGCCCTTTGCCAAATATGTTAAAACTAAAACAATTTTTTATTACAATTATCAAAGTTTGGGTTTTTGGTACAATAAAGGAATTTCTTGTGTCCCTAGAAGGGGAGTTTGTATCTTCAACTTGATCTTGACTTCGCCCAAAGGCGGAATGTAGTTTTTGGATATTGTAACTTCAACAATCAATCCTTCATCTTTCTGAAAACACACAGTTTGGTTCTTCATGTACAACAAATTAATTCCGTCAACTCCACTCGGTATTAATCTGAAATGACAAGGCAAATCACTTTTATTTTTGAGTGTTACAATTCTGTCGTAGATGTAATTAATAAAGCAAAACTTTATATCGACTTTTGGGGGCACACACACAACATCGGCCACCCGACAATCATATTTTAGGGGCACCGAAATACAGTAATTCTTCGAGCCCCACATGTGGACAACGAATTCGGTTTTGAGTTGTCTCCTTGTGTTTGGCAAAAGAGTCAACTGAAATTTTTAGTTCAATTTTATTCAACTATTTGTGGGGGTAGTTACTATTCCGACGACGCTCGAATTTGGTTCCACTACACTATCAAAGGGTTGGAATTGAAACTCTTGAGGGTAGAGTGGAAATACGGATTCCTGCAGATAGGAGACACAATCTATGGGTGCTTGGTACCCATCACCACTGACTTCAATGTGGTACTGAATTGGTACCGGTGATGTGTTCCGGAGGACCACCTCAATTGATTTTCTGTAACCCAGGGCCACTACCCCGAAATCTATTTCGTCAAGGTCTAGGCTTAAAAGGGGGGCCACAACGTTGCCTCTGAAACAAATTTTAGTTCCCTGTCTTTCATCAAAGGAATTTTTACGTCATAATGAAGTGAATGGTTTCTTGGGACTCATTAATGCGGAATTCGACTTTTTCGATGAATTTTCCTTCTTCTCCTGGACTGAAAGAGACGGTGAAAGCGGCGTAGTGGTCCGGGTTGACGTGGAGAGTGTCCGGATTACATTTTATTTTGCCCCCGAATTCCAGTTTTTTGTCAATGTAACTGAGGGAGCCTGGAATGTGGCCCGTATTTGCGACGATTATTTCATAGTCGTGGATAGAACGCAAAAAAATATTATTTGCTTCGAGATGAGCCACATTCAGTCTGAATTCGGGCCCCAAACCCGTCCCTTGCAATTTCAATTCAATCCTTTCTTCGCTTCCGGAGATTTCCAAATAGGCCAAGTCTTCGAAAGTCTCGCATCGAGTAGGGGAGAAAATTATGGTGAAATCTACGACACCATTCAACCCCAACTCACCGCTCTACAAATTTTTATTAAGAAAAACAAATCAAAAGTTGGTAAATAAAGACCGGTGGAATAATCGAGAAATTTGAACTTTGGTACAAAAATTCCTCCTCTTGGACTTCATCGATTTCATCGCTTAAAATCCGATTATAGACCAACGCATGTCCTTCATCATCTATGACATTTTTCCGTGTTAGTGGCATATTTTTGTGAGTTTCGCAGTCCCGGACTTGCTCGAAAACATATTTCAGTTGTGTCAATCGTTCCTTTTCTAAATCACAATTCTTGTATTTTTTCCACTTGAAAAATCCCAAACCGATCGCGTGGTACTCCAATGGTACCATAACGAATCGCTGCAGTCCCACAAATGTATCCTCAAAGTTAATCGAATTATTCTCAAAGACAATCGTTGACAAAACCGCATTGCATTCAACTCCGATTTTCAACACCACATCATCGTCAAATTTCACAAGAACCTCCCCCTTTTCAACTCCCTGAATCCGAGTTTTTTGCTTGATTTTAACAAAAATTCTCTCATCGGGGGCTAGACAGGCCTTTGTGGGGCACATATAACAACCCTCGCTTGGAATTAAATTAAAAGTGCCCCCCTCAAAGCCACTATTATGCAAGACTAGGTTTTTTTCACTAGTCACATTTATGGGAACATCTGGTAGTCTAATCACGTCAGGAAAATCGATTAAATGTCTCGGACGAAACGCTATTAATATTCAAACTAATTAATCACTCAATCAAAACTGAATTAATTACCTACCGAAAATTGGAATTGTGAATTGTGCTTCTTCTGTTATAAAAGTAATTTCATGTTTGTAGTCTTTGAATTCATCAGAAGTGAAAGAAATTGTTAATTGGTAGGTCATACCGGGGGCTATTTTGGTCCAAACGACTTTCGAAGGGTGGGAAAGTTTGAAATGTATTGTAGGTTCAAAACTAATCTGGACGCATCTGGAAGACTAAACTTTTGTTATTTCGAATTGGGGAGTTGTTTTCACTTGCTTGTTCTTTGTTTTGAAGGGTCAAAGTGGCACTGTGGCACTTCCCGAGTTGGAAATTTTGGAAAACAATCAGGTCGGGAGTTGCAAGAAAGGGACTTGGTTGGGGCAAAACCCGGTTTTTGCGATTCTTAGAAAGACTTTCAAGACGTTCTTCCAAACTCATTTTCATCTCGTTTAAATACTCAGATGGAAGAAACTACAATTCGAAAATTAGGGGCGTCATAGTGACCTTGAACCCGTACTGGATCCTCCTGTTTGTTTAGAATAAGACGCAAAACTCGCATCAAATTGTTATCATGGGGCTCACAAATAAGATGTGACTCCATTATTTTAAATAAAATATTCTGACGTGTATAGAACTTGTCAAATAAAACAACAAAACTGACTTTTGAACCGATATATTGATAATAAATATAACACAAATCATTTCTTCTTGCTCTTTTCTTTATTATTATTTGCTAGGACTTCTCCAGGGGCGGGGTAAGGGCGTTGCTGGTACAGCACCCCAGAAGCCGTGTTATCAGCCCTCGACTTATTGCTCTCCAGACCATCACTCCACGTTCCCTGGGGGATATCCGAATACGCGGCCGGATCCATGGGGTCTATAATATCCTCCCGCCTTTTCTTCCTCCCGTGTCTATCCTCCTTCCTGTGTCTTCGATCATCTCTGTCCCTATCCCTCTCCCTCCTATCCGAATGTTTGTAACTCCTGTCATCATCATCAGAGTCATTATCGTCTGACCCTTTATCAGACTTGTCATTTTCCGCCGCTAAAATCCGTTTCTCGCGCAATTTCGCCGCACTTAAGGTCTTGACCGATTTAGGGTGTCTCGGCGGCAGCCACGAAACCAAATCATTTTCCATATTCCAATAGTAGTAGCGTCCCCTGAAACCCAATTTGTGTCAACTTCCTCACATTTGGTCCTACAATACTTACAATCCCTTATCAAAAACTTCAGTCCAACTGTTGGGCAAAGGGTACCTAAATAGGAGTTTTTGCATGTTACGCATGTATCGAGGGTCGGGGGTTAAAACGCCCTTCCAATGGGTCTCACACCAGTAGGTGCATTCGTGATAAATGTTGCTTTTATTGGGGCAAGTCGACCAACCTTTGAAGTTGCGTTTCTTTGATTGTTCGTCTGATTTCTTGGCTAAAATTGGGAAAATGAGTTAGTGGTACATTTTGCATTGGGTGGCTTACAAGCTAATAGCCCTCTTTTTGCTAAACGGGCCGCTAAAGCCGATGGTAGAGGCATTTTAGTGATTTGTTTCAAAGAACAAGAATATTCTATTTCTTTGATTTGTTTGTAAATATAACCTCAAATGTGACATAACCTCAACTCTCAACTGTCGGTAATGACAGCCACAGGCCCGGATTCGAAAATTTCTATCCCATAATAGTTGTTAATTAATAAAATGTTATTTTGATTACTGCTTTAACTTGAGTTTAGCATAGAAATCCGATTATAAGTCTTTATTATTGAAAAAAATCGATTGATTTTACTTTGGTGGACAGAGTCGGATTTGGCAACTTTTAAAAAGGGCTTGGAAAAAATTAAATAAAACGACTTAACATTGTTTGTCATATTTGTATTTAGTGAGATATAAATTACAAAATTAATAATAGGATTGGCTGTAATGGAACAAAATGTACATGTCTACTATAAAATAAAATAGTTTTTATTGTTTGGATGGTTTTTAAAAATTGTTCTATGTACAGGACAGATTACGCAATAACTTAAACTAGAATGAAGTGCGATGTAATTTAATTTCTTTTCTTACTCTAAAACAGAATTCTTTGAGATCTGACATGATGGTGAATCAAGAATATTGCAGAAAGGAATCACAATTTTCCCATTAAAAACTGTAATAAAATAAAATCTATGTAAACAAGAAGAACGCTTATCTAACTTCACCGTCCACAAGTCGGTAAATTAACTCTGAAGAAGGCATTAAGCTCGATGAGACTGGCCAAAATAAGAAAGATGGCGTACATCAACAAACAAATCCGACCGACTCTCTTATCTAATCGAAATTTGTTTACGGCAAAAACCAGGTAAAGCAGAAGTAGCGATGACAAAAGGGAGATGGCGCTGTACTCAATTCCGGCCGAATTTATCCCCACCTAAAATTTAGTTTTGAAAAATGTGGTAAAATCAAATATGGCGAACGGACCCAATGCTTTCCTGCAATTGTCGGCATAAATGTAGCTTTGATAAACCAGGGAAGACCCAAACAGAGTAAAATATCAAAAGTATTGGAACCAATCGAGTTGCTTATGCCCATCGAACCGTGTCCTTGAAACAGTCAAAGTCACTGAAGGCGGGAAGTAGACTTTACTTACCTTGTTTGGCAACAATGACACTCGAAACGGCTTCCGGAATGCTAGTTCCAGCGGCCAAAAATGTGATTCCCATCACGGAATCTGGGATTTTTAGAGTGTCCCCTGTTTAAACAATGATTGTTTTAATTATTATATTTAATTACTATTCAAATTTTACCGATGATTGTAATCATCCAAGCGACAACATACGACAGGGATCCGATCCAAATAATACACATAGTGAATGTCAAGGGGAACCATTTCTTAAATCTCGGTTTCTCACAATCGGGAATTGTGAATAAAAATATCAGATGGATGGGCCACGTGATAACCCATGTGAATTGGGTGAATGTGCTTCTTCCAGCCGGCCATTTCCACAAACAGTGTGGCTCATCTTCGACCATATTTGCCGTTTCGGTCTTTTTCACTTCTTCGGCTTCGATTTCCGGTACTTTGATGGAACCATTGAGATGCGATGGTACTATCACATGTTCCACAACAGGTCCGATGTTTTCCGTGTTGTGATTATCACTGATATCTTTAATTTCTTTGTTGGATTGAAGCGGTAAGTGGGCCTCAGCCGCCTCTGGGAACAAAAATTTAGAACCAATCTCTTGTATGTGCAAAAACGGGGAAACAGTGCTGGCAAGGGCACTCACCTATTGATTGAGGGGAGGAATTGTGCGGAGCCTGTGCAGATTTGAACCCACCTAAAAGAGTGGTGCTTTTTGGTGGAAAACATTGAAGAAAATTTAAATTCTAAAGTGGAGTACTCACCACTAAAACACTTACCTCTAGCACACTTTTGAATGGACTTGTCGAAATACATTATAAGGATATACACTGTGTAGAGGAGTACCAAGGTTAAAGCTTCATACCATTCCACTCTTTCGTCGTGAATTATGCAAATAAGAATAGAAACAGTAATGCCATACGCCAAACAATCCCTAGTTAGTGGCCACCAATCCAAAGGAACCACTTTCACTCCACACTATCAAAACAAAATAATTTTTTTATTTTCCAAATTCGAAATTTACCAATCCTGCGCCGATGCCACAGCACGCTGCGACGGCCAGAATGTTGAAAACGGCCGATCCAACGATGGTACCAACGCCTATATCGCCCTCAGTGATGAAGGTACCGATGACGTTGACGAAAAGCTCAGGAGCAGAAGTCGCAGCTGCCATAAACGTCGCTCCTGCGACATCCGCTGACATATTTAGAGCTACGATTGATTTATTTTAATAAAAGTTCAATGTGGGGGTTTGATGGTACCGTGGCATATTTTTTCTACAGCCGGTACAAAAAATTTATCACAGACTACGGCCAAGGCGACGAAGAGGTAGAGGGAAACGACAACATGTACAACCACGGCCCCATCTTGTCTTTCCTTTTCGGTGAAAAAATCTCGAGGGAAATCATCAATGGCGGGTGGAGTACAATTAAGTCCTGCGGAAGGAGGCCGGATTAATGCAGTTGCAATTACTTTATCGAGAATGAGATGGAATGGCTTTATTTTTCTTTTTTCAAAAATATGTCAGAATAAAATAAATTATTTCTTCACAAATTCGACTTTTTTACAAATTCCCTCTCATTTAAAATATCGACACTGTATTTTTTGGAGAAAATTTATGGTTGCAATTTTGAGAGAAACTAAATTGTTCTAAAAATCATCCGAATGATGGTACGGTTCTTTTGAATTATTCTGTATACAGGATGAACAAAAATTATGAAACGTATAATAAGTGTACGGTTAAACTAATTGCTTTTAGTAAAATTTAATCAGTGCTGTAACATGAATAAAATACTTTTTTGCTGTTGAGTTTTGAATTTCTTTAAATGGCAACCTACTGAAATTTTTTGCGATAAAAATTGAATTCTATTTAGATAGTTTAAGTCGCAAACAAAATCTTTAAACATGGTACCAGTGTTTTTTTTGAAAAAATTTAGAATACCTTTAGGACCAGAGCTAACATGGCAGTTTAAATGCCTATCAGGGACGGACAAATAACAATTTTCAGTTTCTTGTAGGTTATTTAAGAAATTATAAGTGTAGCCTATAGACACGAGATCATTTTTTCGACAGTTTGCAAGTTAAAATCTGGTGTTTAAAATTTAATAGTTTAATGTTATTTTTCAAGGTTTATGACGGTAAATTGGTCACGCTATTCGAAATGAGTGAATTTCCTCACGAAAAAGTCATAATCCGGTATGGAGGTACCACCACCGGTTGTAATAATTTGTTAATTGAATTTAACTCGTGACTCCTTGAGTGCAAGTTCAACTCTATTGAGAGGTCATAACATCACCGTAATCAGAGTATAGAAAATATCGTCTGCTTTTACAATGCCAAAAGCTAAAACTAATCTAATAAAGCGCTGTTAAAAACTCCCTCGAAAATAAATACCATGTACTCGGCGATTATCTAATTTACCAGCAAGTTACGATATTTTTGATGTTGTAAACCGACGTAAATTGCGAGCCAACAATAGCCGGACGCTCCTATTTGTTTACCACCGAGTTCCTGCAATAATCCGGACAATAGAAAAAACTAATACGTCATCAATAAACCGTCCAAACCCATTAGGAAAATTCGGTCCTTGGAGCCGTTCACTCGGAGAAACGCCGATTAATCCCTACACTTACCCATTTCGAAGACAAGCAAACTAATGGCATTAGATACGCTCTGATACCCATACACTTAATTGCACCGATTATACTAAACAAGACGAATCCACGGATCGTTCAAGACTTGACGAAAAGTGGAAAAGTCGCGACGTACACTCTTTGTACCGCAAAATCAATGTAAACTGCATTTACGACGCGATTTGGGCCAAAGTGAAAGGAAATTGTTGGGAAAAATAGCAGCAAAGTCGGTTTTTTCATCGATTTAAAAAGCGAGTGTTGTAAGGACTGTTTTGGGTCACTGGTGGCTGCTTGGACTGTTGGTGCAACTCGAGAGCAAGTCGCGGTAAATCCCAAGCGGGCGAAAAAAGTTACACAATTATGCACTTGAGCGATGACTATTATTTTTCATTAGGATTAATTGGTAGCAATTTGGAATCAAGTCCGAGATTCTGTTTCGCAAAACAATAATTAAAAATTAAGAATTAGATTTTCATATAGACTGTTCTAAAATGAATTGGCAGCAAGTTATTTATATATTTAACTTGCCTAAACTCATTTGTCAATTGGGACTTAAAAATCAAGAGAAAAAGTAACTTTTCTTTTTACTGAGTCAGAATAATGAAGTTTTAGTTATAGATTTGCTCGTTTAAAATGAAGCAAAAAATTTTTTTCCTTTGCAGTTTTGGTGTAAAATCAAAGATATTTTTTTTTACCTCTTGTTAACTTAATCCGGGGACATACTGTACATTTATTTCAAATTTGTAAAAGAAAAATTAAAAGATTTTGAAAGCTATAAAGATATCTTTAAAATTTTGGCATAATTTAGAATGTCTTCCAAGATGTACCTCAGCCAAGTTTCGTAAAAATGTTAACTGCAACATGAAAAAGCAAAGGAGAAACAACTTACCATTACTGGCAATTGAGATTAACATTGCGAAATATACATATTTATAATCCTTAGATTAAATTTGGACAAGTTGATATTTAAAAAAAATGTTTTCATTTATCAATTAAGTATAAAAAAATTGAATCTTGCTTTTATAAACATACTTATTTTAAGAGATGTCTTCTTTCGTCGCTGCTAAAAATTGACCAATTTTTTTTCTTGATTCTAAAATAAATAACACAATAAAACATTCGTCTTATTTGAAGTTAACAGTTTTTTTAGAAGAAAATTATAAGACATGAATATCTCTTATTTGTAAACAATTGTTATCTTTTTTTATTCGAAATAATTAACTTTAAAACAATCTATTTTTTGTGGTGTACATACGTTGGGAAAAAATAAAATTCCAATTTTTGCTCCAACACAATATACCAATCGTTGCCAAACATACAAATTAATACATACCAGGTGAATAAAAACTATGGAACCAAACGTTTTTTGCTTAAACTATTTATTTTTTGAAAAAACTAATTGATGAGTGATAAAGTACTATAAAAATGTGATGATTTAACAAGAATAAAATTTTTCGAAATTTCCTTTTGTTTTTGAGTTCTACAAAAAAAAATATTTTTTTAAATGGCAACCCACTATAAAATCATTTTTCTCATAAAAGCTATACTCAAAGGATTACAACTAGCTACTTTATATTTAATTTTTTACATAAATTGCAATTTTGACAAAAAAAAATCGTATAACTCAAAAACTAAACAAACGTTCGTCCTGAAAATACGATCACATTTTTTATATTACTTTACTTTATATTAATTATTTTTTTCTGGAGGCAAATGATTAAAAATAAAACCGCTTGGTTCCATACTTTATATTCACCCTGTATATTTTTTTTATTTAAATAGTTTGGTGGTAACAATTTGGATTGTTACTTAGCAACCAGGATATTGAATGATTTTTTGTTGATTTTATGTTTTGTGATCGCACCAATTTGAAACAGATGTTAATACTTTATGAAATTTAGATTTTTTATAATATCATATCATTTGTGAGCTATCACCACTGGTTGAGTGCCCTGCCCGATTTGGCTTAAATTTTTCTCTGTTGTGAACTTATCCGTTAATTGGTGTGTTCCTTTTGGGTTGGTTCCCGATGTCGAGGCATCGAAATAAAAGACGCAGGCAGGCTCTTGTCCGTCAATCATCCACTTAGCAGTTGGAATTTTAAACGAGTTCTAATTCAGTTCACTGTTCACGAACGCAATACCGCGCCGAAATCACCATTTTTGGCACTGTTACTGAGAGGGTGGCGCGTGGTGGACGTGGTGGTGGTGTCGTGGGTGGAGGGTGAGTATTTACCTGATGCCAACGTTTCGAAGTCCATGTTGTTCCTGCTGCGACTCTTCACTCACTGATTTGACCCCCGCCCCTCTTATTACACTACTGCTGGTGACAATCATCTGCTCGACTGGACTCTAATATTGGGCACTTGCTAATGTCACTGCTGTTGTTGTATTGTACTCCAACTGGCTTATTGTCGATGCTCCGATTAGATCGTAAACAACCGACCTATCTGCATTTACGATGATTTAAACGTAGGTTGGACCGGCAAACGGTTTTTTAACACTTCTTCATCAATGGACATTCTTGAACATACTGAAAATTACACACCATCTTCTAACAAAGATATCTGCTCTAGCATTTTGCCAATTCTTTATCGGTTTCTACACTTTTCTGATCTGGATACAGAAAAAGTACTTATACGTGGCAAAATGCGGTCACTTATTTCTGACACCCACTGTATAGGTACTTTGACTTCTTTTTGAAAAAACAATATTTTAGTTTTGAAAGAGTTATAATGACAAAAATTAAACGAAAATATACAGGGTGTTTCAGAACTCACGTCCCAGAGAAAAATGCGAAGTAAGAAACGAAAAAAAATTATTACAAAATTCTATCTGTCAAAAAATTTGGACATTTATTTTCAGACATTTGACTTTTTTTATGTCTATKTATTCTTATTCTTGATGTTTTTCCATAATTATTCAATAAGGGAACAAAAGCTTTTTTTTTAATATTACCGATAATCTTGTATAGGTTTTTTATAATTATTCAGTAAAGATACCAGCCACAACATAACGTTAAACATAGTTACAATTCAGGATACAGCTTCTTGTTTTTCTCTGCTATAATTATTATAATGTATAATTATTTTTCCAATTAATAAATGAATAAATTGGGTCAAAATGCAAAATTTAAACCCCCAAACTTTCAAAATTTAGATACATGGATTTAATTTTTTAGACATTTTTTCATGTTCGTGGTGTGTCTCTGGGGAGCACGTTCTAAAACATCCTGCATTCAAACAATATAAATACTGATATCTTAGGCCAAAATCTAGACAAAAACGAACTTTTATTTCCACTTACTCAGAAAGATATCATTTTAATTATAGATTTGGTTGTTTTAGATTAAGCAAAAATGTTAAAAAAGTTTTTTGGAGTAAAATCAAGGATAAGATTTTTCTCATCTTGTATTCAATCCGGAAACATACTGTATAGTCTAAGCAAAATGAAGCAAACCTAAAGATTAAAGAATCGGAAAAGATTTTTTTATGTAAGGAGTTCTAGGCCAGAATCTTTCCCCAAATTATCTTTTTACACCTTAGGAAAGTTTTATCAAAGTGTCTTTATCTTTAAGAATTATTAAAAAATCACAGGGGCGCATCAACGCCAACTCAATAAATTATATATTAGTTGTCTAGACTCGATTTTAAAATTCTGCGAAAAATTAACTTTTTAGATCCGATTAACGTCTGAATTACTCATCTTTCGTTCCAGAGAGCAAGACCTCGTCAGATCGCGGATTCACGCTACTAATCTCTCTTTATATTTATAACAATTTCAAGAAAGTGCGTTTCAATTTTAGCCTTATCTCGAGCACTATTTTTTGTTGTGCTCTTCGCTTTCTGAGATTATTTATGTTTTCTGTAATAACTTTTCCACTATTGATAGGTTTGTAGGTATAATCTCTTTTGATAAGACTATAGTCGAGTATTTATTGGATCACGACACTAATAGAGAGTTTACTTACTTTTGTCGCGTAGATCGAATCGCTTCGAATTAATCTAATCAGTGTTGTGCGAGATTTCAAAATAAATAATAAAGTGTTTCATTTGAAATATTGTGACTAAAGGTTAATAAAACCACAGCAAAAATTATTTTATACAATTTAGAGTGTCTCCATTATATTAGTTATATGATTATTTGATATTAATATTCTGATAAAAAATATGGGCATGTTGCTTAGGACTAGAAAAGTTGCCCTAGGGCTTAAAGTGATTTGTATTGTATCAGTGACTGCTACTTACGCCATTCTGGGAGCTTTATCCCGGAAACATAGGAGGACGGAAGAAGGTCCAGGATATGGTAAAATGTTTTTCAATTTTTGTTAATAACATTTGCATCATTGTTTTGATAGTAGACGTTTAATTGGACTGACCTTAACAAACGTTATCATTTTTCGGGGTTCTTATCGTTTCAAAATTCGCCAATACCTCAGTCTAACATTAAGAAATACCCCTTATTTTGCTTGTGAAAATTATATCTAATTAATGTTGGTTGAGTAATTTGTTTGTGATAATTAAAAAACCGCAAATTAAAATTTGATTTAACCTCCTGCTGTTCCGAAAGCGGCAAACTTTTATGGCTATTTTATGGAGCTGTTACTTGTGACCCACGACGATAAGACGCTCAATTAATGAAATTAAATACAACTGAACATTTTTTTAATAATTGAAAATGAATTAGCATTATTTGTGGACGCAACCACTCTAGATTTCTACGTGATTGCCGATAAGCCGCTTGACTTTAGATTATATTGTCTGTAGTAACTTGAAAAAATATGTCAATTATTTGTTGAAACATTACACAATTTTGGTTTGTTGACAATGGGGCGGATACAAAACTTTGGAAAAACACCAGATCGAGGAGAAAATAACAATCGCGAGGTTACTAAGGTTAATGGAAAGTTACAGTAACTTAAAAATAGCCGGCCGATAAGGATTCAATGCCTAATCAAATAAATAAAAACTTCTGCTCTTAGAAAATATTCCGACTGGCCGCCACTTGCTCGGCCTCATCTCCCCCTTCAACTGCACCCCCGCCGCCATCAACGAGTTTCCCCCCGACGGCTTCAGCCGCCTCCAGCGGCAAAACGGTTGGATTGTCCTTCACGTCCTGCTAGCCTGCTACTTATTCGTCCTTCTTGCTGTCGTCTGTGACGATTATTTCGTCCCTGCCATTAAAAAATTCTGTGATAGTAAGTCGCTCATTCCAACGTTACGACCCTCTGACTCCTATTTCAGGCTTAAACATGCGGGAAGACGTCGCCGGAGCCACTTTCATGGCCATGGCCAGCTCTAGTCCGGAGTTATTTATCAACTGCGTCGGCACTTTCGTCACTCAGGGCGACATCGGCGTTGGTGCCATCGTGGGCTCAGCAGTATTCAATGTTCTGGCCGTTCCTGCATGTTGTGGCCTTTTTGCCAACATGGTGAGTTTTGCAAAAGTTGAGCCAAGGCAGGGGAAAAACTGGGAGATTTTCAGGTGATTTATTTGGATTGGTGGCCGATCAGTCGCGATAGTATGATGTACGGGATTTCGGTTATTCTGCTGATTAGTTTTCTCCAAGATGGGAAGATTTATTTGTATGAAGCGTTTGCACTGATTCTAGTTTACGTTATTTATATTTTGAGTAAGTTGAAATATGGAAAAAAAGAGGAACATCTAGTGGGGTTATACTACTAAACACGGTGATTCAAAAAAATCAGACCACCGTGTATTTTCTGCAAAAATGAAAGAATTTGCTACACGGGATGACACTTGAAAAGAATAAAGTTTGTGTTGGTCGAAAATTTTGAGAAAAAGAGTAAAATTCAATAGGCCCTATGGAGTGATTGTCACCCATCATTTTTTATAGTCGAATAAATGCCCTTTTAATAAGCATTGTTTTTTTGCAAAAATTAAAAAATCGCTACGTGGAATGATACTTGAAAAAAAAGTTCATGTTGGTAGAAGAACATTTTGAAAAAAGGAAAAAATTTAATAAGACCCTATAATGAGTGATTGTCTCCCTATTATTTTTTTTACAGAGGAATGTCCTTTTAATAAGCTTTGTTTTCTGCAAAAATGAAAAAGATTTACTACACGGAATGACACTTGAAAAAAAAATTGAGAAGAAGAAAAAAAAATAGTAAGGCTCTAAAGAGTGACTGTTACTTTATCATGTTTGACACTCAAACGCCCTTTTGATAAGCTTTGCTACACGGGATGCCACATAAATACAGTTTGTGTTGGTATAAAATTTTGAGGAAAAGAAAAAAAATTAATAAGGCCCTAAGTAAATGTCTAATTTAAACAATAAGTAAATGTCACTTCACCATTTTTCAATCGAATGTCCTTTTAAGCAAAAAAGTAAACATTTTTTTTATTAAAATTAAAAAATTACAATTGAATGAATAGGTAAAAAAACAAATTCTTATAATGATTGAAATTAAAGAAATAAAATCCGGCTCAATGAGCTCCTTAAACAAAATTTTTATGTGGTAACAATGATAATAATTCAAGGAGCACAATTAAAAAGTTTCTGGTTCTCAGCTTTATTTTTCAAAAAAAAAACTTTTAGCTTTTTTTCTATAACTATGTTAAGTTTGCTTCTTTGGACACCACTTAATTTAGTTTTTTCTGACATTTAGTGGAGGTGAAGATATAATCGCCAAATTATATTTTTTTTATTTTTCTCTTGGAAGGTTTGTTAAATATTGAATATGATTACTTTTCAGTTTTTCTACAGTATAGTTGTAAAAGGTATAAAGATATATGCGCAAGTTTTATTTTAGATATGTATTTTGTTTTAATTAATTTCTACATTTTACTTATAATTTTGAAGGTTGGTTTAATTTAGCACCTCTTACTAATAAAACGCAAAATTACTTTTTTGTATACGCTCCCGAAAATAGCTTTATATGTATACGCTCCCAAAAACAACTGTTTTAGGAACTCATTTGAGTCCCTAAAATAAATTTTTTCCTGATTCAATAAAATAGTACGTAAAATGGTTATTTTAGGTACTCAGTCTCCAAAAACAGTTTTTCCGGACTAAAAAATAAAATTGGCTACTATGGTGGTGAAATTTTTTAAATTAATAAGAGGTGTGAATTCGTGTTTTGGGAGCTTTAACAAAAAAATGTTGGTTGTAACACGTACCTAAAACGTTTTTGCGGACTCATCTGCTATCTGCAACGATTCGTCCACAAAAACTGTGTTTTAGTTATTTACTTGTAACAAAAATGACTATTTTTGGGACTCATATGAGTCTTTTCCGGACTCAAAAAAATAGTACTTACCTAAAATAACCATTTTAGGTACTCAGTCACCAACAGTTTGTCCGTTCGAAAAAGTCAATTTAGTTACTATGGTATTCACTTTTTTTAACAAAAGAATGTGGTTTGTAACACGTACCTAAAACTTTTTGAGGACTCTCTGCTATTCCAGACTCGGCTTCGCCTTGTCCGTAAACAACATTCGTTTGCAAAATTTACTTGTATGTAACAAAAATATCTATTCTTAATTGAATTAATAAAAATTTACATTATGTAACAATACTAATAACAAATTTGCTTCTTAAAAAAGTTGTATCTGAATTTTTCTTTTAGTAATTTGTTGGTTGAAAATTGTTAGTCTTCGTCTTACGTATAAGTATACTTGGTTATTATAATTTTGAAGATTAACACTGGTTATGAAAAACATTTTATTACGACGCCTATGAACAATTTTTTTGAATAGTAAACATATGTTTAATGTCAAAATCCTGTTTTTTTTGACGTCAGTTTGCCACCAGATTTGAAACAAGCTCTACTCAAGATCGTTTTGAATCATGTTGTATATTGAGCTAAATTAAAAATGCAAAGTTTTTTGCGACTTTTTTTATAACAACAAATTGCGGTTGTTTTTATAACAACCAATATTATTTGGAAAATGTTGTTTCAATGTCATACCTTATATTTTTATCTGCGAAACAATGCAAATTATACTGGGTGGAAAAAATTGCCAATACGTTAACGGCATATTGTTAAGACCAGACTAACCTGAAAACTTTTAAAGAGATTTTGCTTCCTTACATCCTGAAGCAGTTAGTTCCTGGAGCACGCCTTGGAGAAATGTTTTTTTTTTAATAATTCAAAAAGTAATTATTTCCACTCTGTGTAACAAGTAAGGAAAAACTATAAATAAAATCATACATGTTAAAAATTTATTCTATTTTACGTAACAGCTGCATTACTATACAGGGGGCGCCAGAACTCGCGCCCCAGAGGAAAATGCCTTATAAATTAAGATACCAGGAATATGGAAAAAATGTTAAAAAAATTTTATCTATAAAAATTTCGAAGTTACGAGGGTTTAAAGTTTGCACTTTGACTCTATTTATTTGTGTTGGAAAAATAATTTTCTAAGTTTTTTTGCTATAGGCTATTAAAAGAGGAAACAAGGAAGCTGTAGCCTAAATTGTAACTCTGTTCAATGTTATTTGTGGCTTTTATTGGCAAATTTTTTATACCTTTACTAAATAATTGTAAAAAAACATATACAAGACCATCAGTATCATTAAATAGACATAAAAAAATGTCAAATGTCAAAAAATAAATGTCAAAATTTTTTGACAGATAGAATTTTTTAAAAATTTTTTTCATCTTCCTGGTATCTTATCTTACTTGAAATTTTTCTCTGGGGCGCGAGTTCTGGCGCACCCTGTATATTGTTAGTCTATTGCCCGTGCTAGATGTTCCATTTTTTCGTCGAGCAGTATAATGTATCATGATCGGATTTTTTCAGTAATGTTTTTCAATAGTCCTTTAATGAGACTGGCAAATTCATTAGTGAGTAAATGTCGCCGCAAAGGCCACTACGTGGAAATAATCGCCGAAACGACTCCCTTGCTGACCAGAGGGGAGGAAAAAAACGGAGTCAACGAGATTCTAGAAACCGAGTTTACTTTAAAAGACTGCGAAGATCTGGGTACGTCTAAAAATACTTTACGGTTTGTTTGTGTTTATTAAAATTCGATTCAATAGTAATGAAGGTCAATTTTATTAATTTTTAAATGCCATCATAAATAAATTTCAGAGGAATCGACCAAAATCTGGGAATGGCCGAGTGACCACTCGAGGAAGGGTCAATTCTGGTGGGTCATGACCTGGCCGATATCTTTTCTCTTATATTTAACAACCCCCGATTGCCGAAAATACCCTCGACTTTTCGTTGTGACGTTCATTATGTGTATTTTTTGGATCGGCGTGACCTCTTATGTGATATCCTGGTTGATTACAGTCATCGGTAAAAAATACGAAAAGTTAATCAAACAAATTTATAAATTTTTTATAGGTGATACACTAGATATTCCCGATTCTGTGATGGGTCTCACGTTCTTAGCGGCGGGAATGAGTGTACCTGAAGCCGTATCTAGCGTAATAGTTACAAATCAAGGTGAAATAACATATAATCAAAGTTTTCAAACTTATGAATGTTTTAAGGGTATGGATCGATGGGGCTGAGCAGTTCGATCGCTTCCAACACTTTTGATATTCTGCTATGTCTCGGATTGCCTTGGTTTATTAAAACGGGGTATTACCCTAAAACGCCGGAGAAACGCTACATTAAAATCAACTCAGCTGGGTTAAGTTACAGCGCGATTTCATTACTTTCCACCCTTGTGCTGTTTTACCTCAGTGTGGCTTTTAATAAGTTCAGGTGAGATTGTCGATCAAATTTTTGCTTTAAAATCACAATTTATTTGCAGGCTAAACTGGAAAGTGGGTCTGACATGTCTTTTGATGTATATTGCGTTTCTCACCTTGGCATCCCTTATCGAACTAAACACTTTCTTCCCGGTGAACTTACCCACATGTGATCGATAAGAAAAAAGATGTTTTAGTATTAGCCATCGACTGATTATTCGTAGAAACTATTACAAAATATTTTACTTTTCTTTACTACATTTTTTAAAATAAATATATGAAAAGTTTATTTGCTTTTTTATCTCCTTTTCCCACAAACAATAAAAAAGCCGATCAATAATAAAGTAAATATCTCGTCGTTAGTACAAAATATGTAAGAAAACGTTCTTCCTCTTATTTCGTTATTAGACCACAAGCTCTGCTTTTTAAATTATTATATTTGTCCAGAATTGTTTGGAAAAATATTACAAAACTGTTGTACTTTGAAAACGGATTCTTTTCGTGTGAAAGCAACGTAAAAACTACAATTTATAGGGAAAAGCAAAAAATATAAAATGCGTCTATTTTAAATGAAGGTCATGATAGTGCTGCAATATACGAGCAATTGAGAAACTAGAAATACTGTAATACAAGTTGCATACTGTTGTTATTTTGTTTTCATTTATTTATAACTCACGATATGTTGAATTGCTAAAATTTGAACGTCTATATTGTTTTTGACTGTAAGTAATTACTAATATTTTCTATTAAAAAATGTACTAAATCTAATTGTTAAATTTGCGCTGGCTTAAATTGACTCTAATGTTGCTTTTTATTTGGTAATTATTCTATCAACGAGTTTAAAACTCTAGCATAATCCCTTACAAAAAATACTGCAAAGTTTTATTGCAAAAATTTTCTAATCTTAAAATGAGAATCAGAAAAACTCCAAACAACCATAACATGTTTTTTGGCGAAAAGTAACGAAATTCATTTAAAAGTTCGATGCTAGGTCAGGTTCGAATGTTTTTGTTTCAGTCTCTAAACAATAACAAAAATAATATTGGAAATAACACAACACACAAAATTTTGGCCAAATGTTAGATGATATTAACAATGAATGTTACAAAATATATTTTTTAAATGTTGAAATATATTTTTGTTGCTATTATTACTTTGTGATAAGATCTGTGTAAAATAAAATCTTTCATCACTTGTCCTAGTTAAGATTTAGTTGAGTTTTTTTATAATATCGTTTAACTCACTTTGAATATTTCATTTACGAGTAGGTAAGACTATTTTTTCATTATTTGTGTTACTGGATTTGTACCTATCATTGTATCAATGTTTGTACACACGTTTAAACATATTGAAAAACTGCTTCTTATGTATATTTAAGTATTTGTACAAAAAATTCCAAATGTACTACTTAGTATTTTTAGAGGTGCAATACGAAGAAAAAGTGAATATATTTTTATCAATTTTAATATAAATAAGTACCATTAGGCATATCTACGTAAGTAAAAAATACTTAATTAAAATTGTCGAGCGATTGTTTCCAAGGTACTATATAAATTTAACATTTTAAATCTTTTACTCTATTTTATTTTTTAACACCCCTAGTGTGTTCACTTGGCATTAAAACAAGATTCCTAGTCACTATTCGTATCTAAAGTACCAACGAAATGTGCATATTTAAAAAAGTATATTAAACTTAAAAAAACTTTAAACAGTTTTCAGCTAAGAAGTATGTAAAATAGAAATAAAATTCATTGCGATTTTGCTCAATTTTGCACTAAAAGCTTTATATTTTTGGAAGCAAGAAGATATCGATTTTTCGCAACCAGGTGTTCAAATAAACCAAAAAAATTTGTTTATTTAAATTATTAACATTTCCTCGTTGGCATCTATTTCATACACAACACAGACTACGTCTCATTCAAAAACACGTTTTTTTCCAGAAATGGTATTAAATATTGTACTAAATCGTAAACATACTTTTGCTTGTTATCAACATTTGTTGAATAGCAATTTCCCCAACTGTTTAAAACAGTTGTAATTTTTTTCGAAATTGTAATTACTGTCCGATAAAAAGTTAGTCATTGTGTTTGTAAAAACTATAAAGACATCAGCTTTGCAGAATTGACAGTTCTTTGTTTCTATCACTAATTTTATCAGACACATTTCGTAAGTGACTTTTCTCTAACTGTCGTCTATTTTGATTTGTCAGAAATTTGGAATTTTTGTCTAACCAAACGATAAACCTTTTAGTTCATAATGATTAAAGATTTCTTCTTTACTTTATCTCAGACTTCAGAGTGGGGAGATTTACGATTATCACTCATATCAAATCGCAACAATAATCTTAAACGTTAGTGTAATTGTTCCTAGTGTCACACCACAGATAAAAAATTCGACTGAGCGGACCTCAAGATGTTTTTCCACTTCTCACGGTCAGTTCCACTCTTTTCAAACCCCCAGCTTTCGTCCTGTCCACACAAGTCAAAGTTCAAACTCCCCATACGCTATCACCCGAGCTTCTTATCAAGTGTCATAAAAGTACAATAAATCAAGTTCGGTTTAACCGCATTCAAATATATTGACACATGTCTGGATCGGAATTGCACTGCATTCAATAATTTTATTTGTTTAGGCAATTTGAACGTTTGCACTAAATGGATTAGCGCGTATGAAGGATCATGATTTGTTATTGTGATTTTTCAACGAAGAAAATTGAATCGAATTGTATCGAAAGAGATAATAACAATGTAAACACTTTTAACTAGCACTGACCTGTATTGTTCTTAATTGGATCAATGCGATTTTGAAAATTGAAAAAAATGTTGTTTTAGGTTGTAGTAGGAAAAATGAACAGTTTCGCCAATCCTCCCAAGAACATTCATCGCAATAGTGGCAGTTGACATAATTTCAAGTGATGAAGACTTTAATCTGTGTGATAATCCTAGTATTTTGCTTAGGAATTGTGGCAGCAAATGGTGAGTAAACACTCAAATCTTTGAAAAAATAGAATCACGGATGTTTGCGGAACCATAAAAGTGTAACAACAATGTCTTACTTCAATTAAAATTCTGAAAAGCTTCATTAATCCCCAAGGACGACATATTTATTAYCATATTTTTAAGACGTGGAAAACAGAGATATCCGCTTAAATTCTAAATAATAAATGAGACAGAGGGATGGAATTGTCATTATTTTATTGATTCTCAGCCAGAACATCGTAGGTTCTTTACCAAAGCAGTTGTGCTAATTGGGAAATCCCTTTCCAGACACTGAGACGAGGAAGCGTCACAGAAGATACATAATTTTGTCACGGACGAAACTGAACGCCACTGAAGAATGTTCCAGTTCTTCGGACGACTTTCTTACCTTATTCACCGAAGCTCAGGTCGAAAAAGGAGGAATTATAGTTGTCTTCTGTATCGGAATCTACTGTTTTACTCTTCTCGCAATTATATGCGATAATTATTTCCTACCATGTGTGGAGAAAATCTGCGAAGCATTGAACCTATCTCATGTAAGTAATAATAATTGTTTCATTTGGAATTTTGGAATAATCTTAAGATTAGATTAACTACTGAATGAAATAGTTGGCCTTAATTTTGCAATACTGTTTGTTTTCATTTTGTTAGATATTATAGATACGAATCACTAGATATTTTTCAATCTGTAATCACCGCTGAAATTATTATAGCCAGACAACTCGATTAATTATTTCTAAACACTATAACTTATTAATTGATTCAATTTTTTTTTGTTTATCGATGAATAATTTTCAGCTTTTATTACTTCATRAATAATGAAATTATCTGAGCAGATAAGATGATTTATTTTTTATCAGATATAGAAAAAAATTATAGTTTTATTTTGAATATCGGAGATAACTCATCGAACTTAAGTGCTTTGTGACCCAAAGAATCACTTTACGAATCTATACCCAAAATGGAAAGCAGATGGATCTAAAAATCAACATTATCTAAGCCTAGATACGATCACGTACGCTGAAGTACTTCATCGTTACATAAATTTATTCCAAAATTCGTATTAGGGACTCGAATGTTTCATAACTTCTGAAACCTGGATAGTCAAAAAATGAAAATATTTAGTAATTTGTTTCATACAGGTGTTATCGTAAATGATAATAATTAAAAAAAACAATAAAATACAATTTTAAAATTCTATAAAAATTGAAATCCAATTTTCCTGATGAACTCCACGATTCAAGGATCAAAAAAATTGTGTTTACAAAATTATTAACTAAACTTTGAACAATTCTAAAGTAAACGCTTCCCTGTTTCTAAGCAGATCTCGTTTGATATTATTATTGCAAGCTGAATGCACCGGTAAATATTTGGAATAGTTTATGATATTAAAAGTATAGGAATTTCTCCACATAATTAAGCACTTTACTTAAATAAACTATCAGTATAATCTGGTGAAAACAAATTTAATTACAAGTAATAAGAAAATCTGATTAGATTAAGATCTGAATCTAAGTGCGACCCAAAAATTATATATTTTTAATGTATTGTTATTATTGCAACAGGAAATTAATGTTTCCAAACAATTGAAAAAATAATTTCATTAAATTTGTTTCGACACTTGAAGAAATTAATTAATTAAATTTTGTAAACATTTGTTATCGACTTCGAAATGTTTGTTTTTCGAATTGACACAACTTTGTGTTAATTAATTATTCGTTTATAAATAATTCAAAAAGTGATATTTTTAGGACGTGGCAGCGGCAACCTTCATGTCGGTGGCGACTTCAACACCTGAATTATTCGTTAATATAATCGGGACTTTTATCACCGAATCAGACATAGGAATCGGAACCGTCGTCGGGTCTTCTCTTTTCAATACTCTGGGAGTTGCGTCTCTTGGAAGTTTAGCTGCCTCGAGTGTACTTGAATTAATCGTTGCGAAACTCCCATTTTATCGTAATTTTTTAGCCGGTCCAACTTCACTGGTGGCCCATCAGTCGCGATGTTATCATTTACATCTTGTCAATTCTGCTATTGGTGAGCATCACATGGGATGGAGTGATTTATTGGTACGAAGGGTTGATTTTGTTCCTCGTTTATTTCATTTACTTCACGGTGATGTTTCAAAATGTGAGGATATCAAAGTTTGTGCTCAGATTGATTAAGAGGGACAATAAAATCAGCGATTGCGAGAAAGGGGTGACGCCGACGCCGAGGAGAACGAGCATTGCGGTGATTTCGTCGTATGGCTCTTATGCCGAAGAGCAGATTAATAAGTATACGGAGACGAAGAATATAAGCGAGACGACAAGTGAAGAAGGTAAATATTGGTCTTCTAGGAAAGAATTAGAGACTGCGGAAGGAACCCAAAAAGGACTTTAATTAAAGCTCCAGTTGTTTGTTTTGCGAATTCATAATAAAACATATAATAACCACGAGTTATTCCTTTTTTCAGTTAAAATTATGCGCTTTGACTAAAAAAAGTAATCAAATCATGCAGTTTTTAAACGAACATAACTTGTTTCTTTTTTTGCAACACAAAGTTTTGCTTTCCTATAAACTATTTATATTCTTTCGCATTCGTAGATTTTATAGTTGGAATATCCATTATCTAATATAATAAATCGTAACAAACTATTCAAATCATAGCTAGTTTTTTATTTTTTAGATAAGTTTTAAATCATTGCTTTCACGGGGATATAAAAAAATAAATTTCACGTTGTTCTAAAAGTAGAAATCTGTACATTTCTTTATTGTTTGATATGATTTTCATATAATTACACATTACCTAAAGTATATCTTACATATTTCTTTTCTTAATTATTTTTGTTTAATCTTTTTG
>NW_025401068.1:5631860-5734918 GCF_015345945.1 Tribolium madens
AATTTAATTTTTAAAATTGAAGTGTCGTAAATGTTTTAATTTTAATCTTTTATATTAAAAATTTTAATTTTTAAGGAATTATAAATTTAACAAGCAATTAAACATTGCTCAGTTACAATATTTACATACTTAAAATGATGATGCATTTTTTGGAGCCAACAATTGAGGATTCTAAATTTCGCAAATGGACTTACAATTTGTGTTAAACTTATAAAAAATATGGAATTCCAATTTCCAACCCAAAATTTGGAATTAAGGTTTCATCAGATATAAGATTGCAATTTTCAGATTTGAAATCTTAATTTTTATTTTTTAATTCAAGTGTTATTATTGCCCCCAGAAAACTTCTCGCTCTTTCGAATGCCCAAAGGCTCGATCTGGAAAAGAGTCTTCTTCTTCTACTCGTGGCCCATAAAGTTCATTCTTTTCTGCACCGTTCCTGACCCTCAACGCTACCCCAAACTCTTCCCCGTGACATTTATCCTTTGCATTTTCTGGATCGGATCAAACTCGTACGTGGTATCCTGGATGATTGCTATTATAGGTATTTATATTTCTTTGGCCTAAAAATAATTTTATTACATCCTATCTGTTATTTATTACAGGCAATATGTTTAACATATCTGATGCAGTGTTGGGTTTAACTTTCCTAGCAGCAGGAGGTTGTCTTCCCGAAGCGATTTCGATCACGATCATGTCTCGAAGAGGTATACACTTTGGGAGAAAAACCGAACTTGAGAATTACAATCGATTTTTAATTTATTACAGGTGAAGGGTCAATGGGAGTATCAAATTCGCTGGGCGCAAACACAATGAATATTTTGCTTTCATTAGGCATGCCTTGGTTCCTGAAAACAATCGTTATGGGAACAGACGAAAATGCTTTCATCCAAATAACTTCAGGTTCTATAGAATACACAATTTCAGCTTTAATACCAGTCGCGATCATCCTCTACCTTACTTTTTATTTCAACAAATTTCAGATGTGTAGGAGAGTCGGCATTATTCTCATTTCAGTTTACACTATTTGTATCATATTGGCCATTCTAGCCGAAATGGTATTTTTTAAATCGGAAGATTGTCCGACTTCGTAGCAATAATTAGAAAAAAAATTGTAAATAAATCAGTATTTAAGTAACTTGTTGAATCATGTAATAAATTTTTATACGAAGATCGTGTTGCGTTTGATTTGAGATAATTAGGTGCGAGACGTGTAATAAATTGGATTCGTTCAGGGGTGAAACGTAAAAATCAGTAAATCCCCAATTTAACACGTGTGGATGCACAACGTTAGTGATCAATGAAGACATCGTAAATAACTCTAGCGAGGTTTTTATCACTGATTTGAGAAAGCAACAAAACATTTGATGCGAAAGAATTATTTTATCTCGGAGACAGTGTATGATTTTTAAACAGAGATATTTGTAATGCTCAATGGGGGGTCAGATATTTTTAAAACAGTTTAGATTTCGGAATAATTAATTGGTTGGGAAAAGACGGTTTGTGTAGAGAGGTCATTAGTGAGTCACTGATATGTATCTATGTACATGCAAGACATAAGACATACATGCACCCAATCAAATTGACCATTATTTTTTAAAACCTACTTTCAGAAACTTAACACTTATTTCTGTATATTTTGTTTTTTAAAGACTACTGATATTTAAATGTAAATTTTATTACTAATGAGTATGACTAGACGGAGTGTTAAATATGACATCCAGAAATCTGAATACACATCTTCGCCACCCCCAACGTTACTGAGAATTTTTTTTGTAAATATACAATTTTTTGTGTAAATATTTCAATGTATGACATAGTATCATGCCTTCAATGAAATTACTGATAAAAATGGACTGTGACTGTAAAATTAATATGACAACATTAAATAATATAGATTAAGGGTGTACATACTATATATATTTATAACATTTCAAGTAAAAATGCAAAATCCAAGCCAATAATACCATATACTGACCTATGTACTGTTCGGTTAAAGCATATTAAGTGATATCATAGTATTACTACGATTTTTTTATTACTTAAGTAAGTTTGAAACTCAAACTAATAATAAATTACTAATCAAGACATTTTTAACAAAAATTGGCTCTCATTGCAGTTAGTACACAAAAAAATGAAATGTACCTACTCTTATTGTTTTTATATATCGAACTAATTTTAAGATTAAATTCATTTGTTTTTTCTTTTCTTTTTTCAATGTTTTTGTTTCTTTACCTTTATTTTCTCAACTTCCTTTACTTTTACTTTTTGTTCAAAAGCAATTGTTTGGCTTTCCTTTTTTGCCTTTTTTCTTTCTAGCCGAAGTCAATTCTCGTTTTCTTTTAGTATATCTTTCTTCATCTGGACGCTTTAAAGTTTTTGTTTTTATTTTTTCATTTAATTTTTGCGACTTTTCCCACTTTTTTATTTTTTTTCAAAGAAATTTATTTAGATTTTCTATACTTCTTTATTTTGCTTTTTTTGTCAGTAAATGCAAAGTGTCTTATTTACATTTTTTTTCATATCTTCTTTTTTTGTTTAATAAAGTATTTTTTAAAGACTAATGGAGAAGTTTAACTCTTGATAAGAATGCATTTTTGCAATAGTTTCTTAATTTTTATCAATTCAAAAAGCATGCCTACTGTTTTTTATTTATTTTAAAAGAAGTTTACAATTTTTTACAATTACAATTACCCAAATTGTTTTCGAAAATAACCTCCCTACTAAAACAAGTAAAATTGCCTTAATTAAACAAAGCTATTCCAGCGCATGTTGCCTTTATAATCAACTAATAAAACCCATGCTTTATCTATTCGCTTCTTAGTATTCTTGCTAATCACGTTATAAAAGAGTTAAGAGTAATTCACCTCCAATTAGCTAATTTGCTAGTTATATATATTACGTTCAGTTTTATCGAAAAGTCTCGTAGATCGTGATCACATTAACCCACTTTCAGTAATAATTTGAAACAATTCCCAAATCAGAAAGTGCGCAAAATTGCAAGAGTTGACACCTCAAGTGCAATTTCGCTGAAATTGAAATTATTAGCCTGAAAATCTCGTTGAGATTCCCTGCAATCCTGTCACCACCAGGCCTAGAAATAAAAAATGCATTCAAATTGCAGCGATGATTGAAAAAAAAATAAAATCGAATCCCTGATTGATTTTATTGTTCCTAGGCTGGCAAATAATTCGGTTCAATTTAATTACGGTCTGACATCGCCCTTAGACTAGTTAATTAGCTAAAGCTTAGGTCTAAGATTACCACAACGCAAGTTGCGTCACAAAAACCTGCCATAAAGCGATCAAAGCTCACCGAAATTCACACTTATCTTGTCACTTTTATTTACAAAACGGCCGGTTTATTATATTTATTCCGGGCGAAAATCTTGCGATAATTGCAAAAGCTCGGGCTGAAACTGAAAGTGAGCATTCGCGCGCAGAGCTTTCGGAAACATCACAGTTTAGGTTGGAACGCGCTCCCAACATCATCCTATTGTAATCGCACGCAAATATTTGCGAGTAAATATTGTAAAATTTGCGGTTAATTGTTTTGATCAAGAGGCGGCATGAATTCCAGTGATTGCACCTGAACGCGAAACCGACTCTTCTGACGGCTTTTGATGGGATAAATCAACTTTTACACGTAAGTAGTGACTGAAATAAATTTTTGTGTTTTATCCAGTGATTAGTAATTGTGCGATTGTGTAAATCTGGAAACTGTTTAAGTTAAATAAACCATCGACAAGGTGCGAATTTACGATGCGACTTGGTTCTAATTAAAAAACAGACGCTTTTGTGTCTCGTAAAAGCATTGTTTACTTTTTAATCCGTTTTATAGTCGGGCTTTAATTCGCAGCTGTTTTTATTTGCGTCACAAATTTTTAAATTTTGCGATTGCATTGAGAGAAATTTACTTAAAATTAATGTTCGCCATTTATTATTCGAGTTTGGATTAAGTTTGTGCTAAATTTAAATAAGAATTTCATAATAAAACATCTTGACTGAAATGTAGGGTTTATGACTCTTGATTTCATTAAATAAATTCCGCTTTTTATCGTCTTAGATCGAATTTTGAATGGCAATAACTTAAACTTCCAATTAAGTATTTGTCACGTCTTTGAAAACGATTGCAAAGTCCTCGAGTCGTTTTTTAATATACTTCAAGAAAGGATCAAGTTTTTCCTATTTTGCGACACAAAAGTTTCAAAATTTATTATTCTCGCAAGAGCTACATTTCACGCTTTGAATACATCTTTCCGCCACTAATGCGAAAAATCTGTTGACAATATTTGAACTGCATCTGAGACGTCAATAAATTCTTGAATTAAAATTCTAATTGGACACATAACACTTCATAAAATTTTTGACGCAATACTTTTATGGCAATTTCGGTCGGAAAATTGACACAAGGTTTAATTGCTGGCACTAAAAGTTTATCAAGGGCCGCCGAGGTACGTCACGTTTTTATTGATAAATTATTATATTGCAGTTGATAATGATAAAAGGGCAGGTATCGTGGAATAGATTCAGGTTTAATAAAGCTTAAACTGGCGATTTTTATTGGGGTAGAAAATGGACGTCAAAGCTTACACACAAAAGTTATTAAAGAGGTTTTTTTCACTTAAACTTTAAGGATTGATTGCCGCTACTTGAACTAATTTAATTTGAAAAATAGGTTAACTAGGACGTGGGAAAAGTCAGTTTGTTTTTATCCTTTTTATAGTCAAAGCAAAGTTTTTTTTAATATAGATAGATACCATCAATCATTTTGTAAACAACCGTGTCTATATAATAATTCAAATAAATTTCGTGCATTTCCATCACAAACATCGCCAAATAGCAATAGACTGCGGTAAAATAAATTATAAAAATGTTAGAATATAAAGGGAGATTCTCCCTCGAATAATCCAAACCGTGTCAGCTATGCTGATGTATGCCAGACACGCATTGGTGTAACAATTTGCATCAAGCCGCGTCAACAATTCCAAATATTGGATTTTAATTCGATCATGAATGCAAAATGATTTTTTACAAAAACAAGCTGAGCCATAAAGTTGTATTTTAATAAGGCGCTAAAATAAACAATTTCGTCTATTTTTATTCCGAATTTATTATTTTTTGATTAATTTCTTGCGCCGTAAATTGTTATTAAAATAGACTGAAAGGATTGTATTTGAAATTCAAATCAGGCCTTGCTGGTAAACAGCGATAAGCCACTAAAGGGAAAACTTGACCGGAATTGTATATCGGCAAGATATTTCCAATTTTTGAGACAATGCGTTCCGAACAACAATTGTAACATTTTATTAGGAATTTAAATGTCGACTAAAAGAGCAAAACGAGGCAAATCTCGGCTTTTTGCGGAATTAGGGTGACAAATGGATGTATTATTCCTGTACATTTTTTTCCGACACATATTCCTTAATAAAGAAACGTGAAAGGGTGAGATAAGCGGCACAATTTTGCAATTATTTTTCAGAAAAAAAATGACTAGGTTTTTCTTTTCAGTTCTTTATTTTGAATTACAGAGAATTACACATTAAACATCTTTATTTATTTTTTGTCAAAACAAATTATTCCAAAGGCCTGGAGGTGTGTCTACTAGATCCAGGCGTTTCAAGCTGGTTTATCTTATCCAGTCTAAGAAAAGATCCAGCACTTTGTAGAAAACTCCGAGCCATACTTGGCGATCGTGAAGAAGATGATGATTCGGAGACTGCGGGTTTGGCTCGCTTTTTCGTCTTCCGGACATCAAGTGCGAACATTAACTCTACTTTCAGTGCTTGCATGTACGAAATCTGTAAAAACGTAATAATTTTGACAAAATAAAAATGTCAATAATTACGTGTTCATCGACTGAAACGCTCCGGACGTTCCATAAAAATTCTAAAATTCCCACAATATATGCCAGAGCCAAGCCCACACCTAACACAATGAATACACCACCCACGTTTTGTAAAGCTAATTTATTGGCGTCTTGGTCCTCGGCTTCTTTCTGAAATGATAGTTCGAWTTTTTTTATTATTTCATCTGAAAATATATACCGGACATGGGGGTTCACTTCTTTTTTCTTTCCACCACTTATCTTTTAATCGATTTATTTCACCTTTTTCTTGCATCCTGAGTAAAGCTTCATTAATGCGACTTCGATGTGGATAATCTAAAGGCATCGCAATCCCATATCCCTTGCTGTCTAACCAATTCCCGACTTGCTTTAAGTCACACTTGGTCATGATTTGATACTCAAGTGTTGAGGATTCCATTAAGAAGGCATAAAGCCGGTTTTTGGTGTTTTGAACTCGAGCAACACCGTCGTCATTACTTTTTTCAAAAACAGAAGGTTTACTTTGTTCCATGCTAGTCCACATTCGTTGATAAAGCGAATAGTTTGAATCCCTGAAAAAATTTTGTGTCGAACCCCCTTCCAAAGTTCCATATTTTATTTTCGTTTGTTTAGCTAAATCCTCAGCACTGTTTATCGATGCTTGACTTCTCTCATTCGTCAAAAACGCAGCCAAATTCGCCATATACGAATTGGTGACGATTATACTGAAAAACCACCACATTGAAGCCGCCATTCTTGGAGCCAACCCCCTTCAAAAAATAATTAATCTCAGTTTGTGAAAACTTAGAAATTACTTTGGAAGAATATCACAGCCTTGGTTCATTATCGACCCAAGAGTGAGCCAAAGACAGTTTTTCATATCCCAGATATTCTCAAGCTCTTCGGGTTCCTGCTCACAAGGGTGCGGATTTTCCCAATCTTGGGGCGAAATCCTACAAAACAGTTAACACAAAAAAAATCATACAAAAATTACAAACCTCGAAATAAAAAATAAGACGACTGTTATGCCAAGATACAGGGTGGCTGAATATAACCACAATTTTACTGAAAAGGGGTCCAAAAACGCGTACATGTTCGCCTCTTTCGCTTCCGCCTTTTTGTACAAAATACTGATCCCCAAACGCATAAAAGGGGTGCTAAAGTCGACGACTTCTCTCCGTTCGGGGGTAATGGTCAGGTCGCAAATAGCCAATTCGGCCCTCTAAAACCCAAAATAAATCAACAATAAATTTTGAAAACTGGGATCCAAAACATAGTTTTTTTGAACACAACTAATGATTTTTTGCACGATTTTTTTAGTGTCTCAGATGCATAATCCGAAATTATTACTCTGTCTAAAATCTCGCGGACTAGGCCGTTCCAAGATTTGGTGGCTTTGTCGTAGGCCCCCCGTTGCCCACTCTCGAGAACTTCAAATTTAAATTTGATATTTAGATCCTTGGCCAACAACGCTATTAAATCCATTGAAAATCCCTCGTAGCGATTATTGCCTTCGAGGAGATCAGTTTCTGACTTTGGTTTTTTCTTCATGAGGTAGGGAGGCCCTAATCTATAAACAAATTTGAAAAATGGTTCAGAATTTTTGCGACGTACATAGAAGCAACCGTGACAATTCCCTCGCTCCATTTCCGTTCCAATTCTTTATTTCGGTCTTCCTCGCTTTTAAAAAATTGCAAAACGTCGGGATCCGAAGGGTTCCATTTAGCCACAACATCATCTCGATTGCCTTCGACCACGAAAATGGAAAAATTGGTCCTTCGGCCTAAATGATCGAACTTCATAGGAGTTGTTATGCTGTATAAACCTTCGGTTTCGTGAGTGTACTGAACAAGAATAAACTCAAAACATAAGTTTGTTAAGTGTTTTCAAATAAGTACCGCTTTCATAAATGAAGCAATGTCGAAACCAGGCACCCATTTATCATCTACATTTTCACAGCTCAATTTCGTCGGTTCGACTGATTTTCCTGTGGCGTGCAGATCTGTGATACATTTCAAAAACATGTGGACCGAGTCGTGCATCAAGGCTGTTTCTGTCTATAAATAAATAAAAAATTACAAATATAGGTACCCATTTAAACCTTTGCAAACGAATTTACGAGAGGGGACTAGGGGATTGAATGTTACTTATTGTAGCATAAAATTTAAAACTCTCTAATTCTATGCCCTGTTTTGTGTATAACACTGAGTGACACTAAAATCCTCCTTTACACGAAAGTAAGTGTACTTTATGTTTAATTTTTATTGGAGGAATTATTTTGAAAAAATTCGTTATTGTAACTAGCTTTGAGCATTTTTATAGTCACTTTTTTGTTCAGAAAAAAAGTAAAAGGTAGGTGGTTTCCATTGATTTTTTGATGCAAAATCCAAATTTGAAAACCGTTTGTTTCAATCGGTCTTGCTTTTTCGGAAATAAAGTATCTGTATTCAATTACCAGTCTACGAACGAGAACTTTATACTAATTCTCCTATTGTATAACTTCTTCTCATAATTCATAGATTACAAAACCCGTTTTTTATTTAGATATAAAAATTAATTTTCAGTTCAAAATCCTTAAATTTAAATCAGAAATCTGCTGATACCTACACAAAATCGTAAATTTCGAGGTACGATTTTCCTCAGAATAGAAGACGTATAACTCCACACAGATCAACTTTTTTTAATATGTTACTTGAATAAAAATAATTATAAGAAAAACAAGACCGATAGAAAATTTGGATTCTACATGAAAATATCAAAAGGGACCACCTATTTTTGATCATTTCTGTAAACAAGAAAATGCCAATAAGAACACTCAAAAAGAGGCAAAAAATACGATTTTTATTATTTGAAGTCAGATTTAAACCAATAAAAATTTAAACGGTTTTTATGTCTGCATTCAAGGCCCCGAAAAACACAAAAACATTTCGTTTAAGGTAGGGGAAAAATTTAATTTTAAGGTCAGAGCCCCTTAGACAAAATTCCTAATTACGCCCTTGCGTACCTTGACGGAATACGGATCCAGACCAACGCCCGGAATATTCATTTTTTTCATATAATTATTCCAATTGCTGATTGCGGTTTTAAAATTGTCGCTTTCGGGTTCAAAAATCCGAACTGTTGTTACGTTTACAGAGGAGTTTAAGACTTTCAAATCCACCGTATGTGCGTCCTAAATCGAATTTTAAATCAAACAAAACAACTCTGCGAGCAAATTACCAAAGAAGTTAGAAAGTAACTAAAGTGTGGCTCTAACAACTTCAATTCTTTAGCTTGGCGCAAAATTGGAACGATATTTTCAGTTTTACAGTCGAGTATGATTCTGTATTCGCTCTTATTTTGGATTTGCTTCAATGCAGATCTAAAAATGCGCCTAAGAAGTTGGAATCTTATCAGAATTTTTCTTGCCTATAGTCGGGTCCTGGTCCTAGCTCTTTGAGCATCAAAGAGTTGTATTTATTGCCCGAATTATAGTCCTGCGTTTTCAAAATATCCTGAAGCCGAATTAAATTTTCTGCCGTTTCGTAAAACACAACGATGCTCCTCCATTGCAGATTCCTGACTATGGCCCTAAGTCCTTGGAAAAGCAACGTGGGGACAGGGTAAACGTTGACCAGTATATCTGTGTAAGTCGCAGAAGGCCTCCAACCGACCTGAATGGCGGGAATATTTAAATTATCTCCGACCGATTCGACAATTGGAGCTATTTTTGCCGATGTGGGACAGAAAACGCCGCCTACATTGCTCGTTTCGACGATGTCACACACTGGAAATATTCGCTTCAAAAATTGAAAACTTTCTCAAAATTCTTACAAGATTTGCTGTTTTCGAAACTGTCAGTCGTGTTGACGACGAAAGACATGGGGTTGAAACGAATTTCGTCCTTCATAGTGTTGAGATTAGAAATCGCAGTCTGGAAGGCGATTTCTGAGAGTCCATTTTTCTCGTCGAAGAAACCGACTAGGACAACATGAAACGATTTTTCTCGCCGAAATATTTACTCACCCACGTCCACATTTAATGGCTCGTCTTGTGCCAGAGACATGTAGTTGTAAACGGCAAAAAAAAACCACCAGATCACATTTTGGTAGGCAATTTTCATGTTTAGGCCGACTTTAAACCGACTAAAGTGTCATAATTATCGGGACGCGTTTATGTTCTTAATTCTAAAATAAAATTGAAATGGTGCCAGTTTAATTTTGTGGTTGGCACGACGTCGGTCAACGGAATGCTCATTTCCGTAGCAATTAGTATGATTAAAAAAATGGAATCGATATTTTGCACGGAGTGGCAGTGAAGATTCAAGAGTCGGTTAAAATACCTATATCAAAATCGTCTGACGTCACAAAAAGCACCATACATCACTTGCGGGGCATATTTATGACAATCATATTGATTTATTCCAAAAGAAAAAATTTCGCCTAGTTCCAAGTTAATCAATTTAGGACAGGGAGTCTGATATTACAAAATTATTACCTGCGAAACTCGATACAAAGGCTTAGCCTCCAAACCTGCCACAATTTCATTTTTGGTACATACATAAAAAAACATTGATTAGTTACTACTAGTTAGAAAAAATAGACATAAACACAAGAAAAGCTGATTGTTTTCTATTCCTCTATTTGCGCAATTCGGTAATTGCTTAATTCGATATCTTGTAGGTGCCAACACTCCTTCAAAATAAACATCCGGTCTTAATAACCCGTTCTATTAAGGCTGAAAAATCACTATTGATGCAAATTGCTTTCCATCACGTCAATTCAACGTCACTTGTAATTTTTCAGGACTTTCATGAATTTTAATCGATCACGTGACAAAATGAAATAATTCAAGTTTTAATTAATTTTGTTAGTTTTTGGCTTCCTGGTGTTCGTCATGTCCCGTCGTTGCTTTATTATCCCTATTCATAAACAAATCCGGGATTTAGTTTCACCCAGAAATAATTTGATGGCGCACGGAAAAAGCTTAATTTGCAGTGTATCTGCATCCTTGGATAATTGCATAAGGATTAAGCGCATTTCATTACTCTGCTCTAGATAATTGAAAATTGTTTGAGATGTATTATTTTAAAGAGTAAAATGGTGTAGATTAGCGATTTTCTTGTTAAAAATTATTCATTGAGTGAAATTAATAAATTAGGCGTAGTTTATTTTTACTTTTGATTTATTTATCCACTCGCTGGTAAGGAAAACAGTTTTTGTATAACAAAATATTTACTCTGTCGGTTGATTCGGGAAGACAAGCCGTCGCACTGTACTTATTTTTAATCCCGAATTTAATCTCGTAAACTTTAAACAAATTGGAGGTAAAATAAACAATATTTCATATTTAAGTGCTCCTGTCGTGCTGATCCTTTTATCATCGGACGCTCCGCACGTTTTTTATTAAATACGAATCGCTGGAAGCACAAATTCAGATCATTTCTAAGCGAAAATTTCTCATTGACGATAGACACAATCGCATATTAAATATAACTTCCGAGATTCATGTAGGAGTTTACCCTGGATACGTCTTCGGGATAATAAATCTTGGCCTTTTGTTGCAGGAATTTTCGGTCAACAATGGACGTTACAAATGGGACTAATTGTGGTGGAAAATACACCAGACCTGGTATGTTTACTTTAGCTAATGGTGTTTATAAAAGCTGACATCTGAAACCGAAATATTCTTTCGAGATAATATTTAATATATCGACGATTTTTGAAAAAAGGACATTGATTACTTTGCGGCGCAAAAATGAAAGGGTGCAAATTGTGGAAACAAACGGTAATTAAAAAAATCAAGGAAGCGGAAATTATCCTACAAATTCATCTATTCAGATCGACGCAGGATACGAGCCATGTTAGTTTAAGCGTCTCGCAACACGCCGTTTGGAAAATAATTATTTACACTTGGAATAATAAAGTGCTGTAATTACTGCTTCTTAGCTAATTATTATTGAAGTCTTGCAGTAAAGTAATCTTTTTTTTTAATTTAGGGCAAAATTTCTAAGCCAATGAAAAGTCGTTGGTTCAAAAAACACATTCTTAGTTTAAAAGCAGATAAAAAATTGCAGCAAACTGTTTTATCCATTTTGAATGATTTTTTATATAATTTTAAAGAATCTCAAATAAGTTGTGTGTTCAAGAATTCTGTATATTTTTTGAGTAAGCGTATTTTTTTTTCATATCTATAAAACTTGTTAATTTATTGTTATTGAGCGACAAAATAGAAAATAGAATGTAATTGAAATAGAGAAGAGACAAATGTAAGTTTTTCTCTGATTCTTTAGTGTAAATTTTTTAACGAAAATTATTTTGCCTTTATTAAAAGTAAATTCTAACTTTTTTGATATTTACCATAAAGTTCTAAAAAATTCTGCACCCTTACTTATGTAAAATTCTTTAAACACACAATTCCAGATATTTTTTAAATACCTTGTTTATTATTAAAAAATATTTTAAAAAATAATTAATAAATTAATAAAATTTTTATTTTTTTTAAATTCTGTTAAATTCTTACGCATTTTCTTTTAATTATTTCAGAATTAATTAATTCAGACACACGTAACATAATTGACCGGTTACACAATAAAAGCAATAAATAATTCAGTGGTTGTAATATATTTGGATTTAACATTAATTTAGTTTCTAAAATAGAATAAAAAGATTCAAATCAGTATAGATGTGATCCAATTAAATATTGATATGTTACAAAAAATATTTTTTTGTAATATAATTCAAGACGTAAGTTAGTATTAAGCTTTTTGTCTTTTGCTCTTGCAAAATTGTAAATTCGTCGAGAAAAAAATAAGTTTATAACAACTTCCACAATTTAATACTACATAATACTTTATAAAAAATTAGAAGAGATAGTAAACTGAAAACAAGATCATCAAATTTCTAAATAAATTTTTAAATAATGAGATTTTTATTTGTAATTTTGTTGTTTTATTTTTGGAACATGAAATAATAAAGAGCTCTGCACAGCTGAAAAAACAAAATTAATTTAGGTTATTGTCCGGAAATCTTCGACGAGGAGTTATGTTGGCCGGAGACTCTAGGGGGCACCACTGTGAACCAATCCTGTCCGAAAAAAATGGGCTACGATTCCCGCCGTTTGGCATATAAAGACTGTCTCGAGAACGGCTCTTGGTTCAAACACCCCATCTCCGGCAAAATCTGGACCAACTACACCACCTGCGTAGACCACGAGGACTTAGCCGTAAGCCCCCATCTCAACTTTTTCCATTCATAACCGCCACTGTCTTCCAGTTCCGAACTCACATAAATCACCTATTCGTCATCGGCTATTCGATTTCATTAGCGGCGCTCGTCATCTCGCTCGCCATTTTTCTCACTTTCCGGTGAGTTAACAAACTCTTTCACCCGGAGCGCTAACCGGACTTTCAGGACACTGAAATGCACACGGATCCGCATCCACATCCAGCTATTTATCTCGTTCGCACTCAACAACCTCATGTGGATCATATGGTACAAAGAAGTCGTCCCTAATCCTTTCGTCACCATACGCAATGAGGTAACTTAGGATTAAGTCGCAAGTAAACTTGGTTTAAGCTCGGGATTTGCAAAATTAATATTCATGACTTGACAAATAGTTGGCATTCCGGGCACATGCAACTCTGTTCACGGAGGAATTTGCTGCTCCTGAAAACGCTCTTTATATTCTCTTTCATCTTGATTTTCAGCTCTGGTGTCAGGCTCTCCATGTCGTTGTACATTACTTAATGTTGGCGAATTACATGTGGATGTTCTGCGAGGGTCTGCATCTGCATCTTGCTCTAGTTGTTGTCTTTGTGAGAGATGAGGAAACAATGAAGTGGTTTTTCGCGCTGGGGTGGGGCGCGCCTTCCATCATCGTCGTCATTTACAGCGTTGTGAGGATATTCATCCTACAGGATAACTACATGTAAGCAAAATTAATTTCAAGCTAACCAAATCAATTTTAACGAGTTTCTAATCACTGATTTTTTTATGAAAAAAAGCGCCGTATCTGGGTGAAATTAAAGTTAACATTCAGTATCTTATGCGAATTATTTACTGATTTTTGATTATAAATAAGACAATAACAGCTATTAAGACAACAAGAGTTTTAAACTATAAAATTTGTGTTGTCTTTAAATTTTTTTTCAACAGAAATCATAAATTTTGCCAAAATCAGAAATTATTATAAAGGAATTTGTCAAACTAACCTCTAAATTGACAAAATTCCAAGACAATTGTATTTTAGAGGTGAGCGGGACGCAAGGGCCAAGGGGGCAACAAGAAGGTGCCGTTTTATGGTTTCTCGCTTACATCTCGAAAACGATGCATGTTACGAAAAAAATAATTATGTACTACATTAAAGCTGAAAAAATTTCCTACAAGACAGTCTGTTTGGTTTTTTTGTATCTTAAATAGTTTTAGAGATAACGATTAAGAAATATTGCAATACTTAAAAAAAAACTTTTTTTGTCTCATTTTGGATTAGGGTACCTTAATGTCACGTTTAGTACAGGTTGGTTATAGAATGCAAATGTCCTGTAAGCCCCTGCAGCTTGTAGAAAACAGTTCATTCGTACCTACCTTTTAAGAAAGTGAGGTTATGTTTCAATTTTTGCATGAAAATATTCGCAATCGAAGAAAAATTTCACTTCCACATCCTCGTCGACAATTTATCTTGTATTTGCAAGCACGAAAGATGGGTAAAACACTAACATTGCTATTTCTATTTTAAGGTTAATTAGGGTTTTATTTATTTCAAGCCCTAGGTACAGCAGGTACACCGAAATGTAAGGTGCACATTCGTTGTCACAATTTAGCAATACCACTCACTGATAACTGATAAGCGATACCTACTCACAATCATAATAATAGTCACAAGAGCGCATAATAATTTCATTAAAAATTTTAGGTAATTCTTTTAATGAATGAATGCAAATCTAAATTACCAATTTCGAAACATTTTTGAATGAAACTAAAGTGTAAAGTGATTGGTTTCTCCATGGTTACCTACTCACATATAATGATGGCCGACCTTAAATGGACCAATCACTTCATTGCATTAATTTTTGAATGAAACCAAAAATCTAAAGCGATTGGTTTTTTATATTAAAATGATGGCCGACCATAAACTGCCCAATCACAATGCTTACAAATTTTACAACTATCTTTACGTTAATTCCTTATTTTTTTTATTCCAATTATAACAAATAGAGTGCAAAAAGATAATAAAAATCAAAAACACCGCCTTATAGGAAATTTTATAAGCTTTAATTTTGTACAAAACCATTTTTTTTCGTAACACATACCGTTGTGTGGATATAAAGAGAAAAATCATAAGATGACCTTCTGGGTGTCTTCCTGGCCCAGTTCACTGCAGAGGACCGGGAATTTTTAATATGATTACCTCCACTGTTTAAAAAATAAACGACTAATGAGAAACTTATTGAACCCAAAATACAGGAGAGCAGAAAATTAATTAGTACCTCTAGTTTAAAATTAGTAAAAGTTTTCAGAAACTTGGAAATGTGTTCAAATTAAGTTTGGATATAATTACAAAAAATTAACTCAAAACTCAACATATTTCGGATAATTAATTAACATTGAGTTGGTTTTGATTTTTTAAAAGAAAACTTTCAACTGTATGTTATCCACAAATGATTTGCTTTTCGCTGAAACCAATTAATTGAAACTTTTTCCTTTTGATACTGTTTCCAAATGACGCCGAACATTATTTTCTGACAATCGAATCGCAGATAAAAGAAAATTTCAAAAAAGGGGGATTATTTGACGAGATAATTTTTTGCCTTAATCTCCCTTCAAGCCATAATAGGCATGGATTTGTATTTCAAGTTTTTTCTGGTTGTGAAAAACTTGGCCGATCAATCTCTTTCCGAAACGAGGGGTCGCTCATTAATTATTATTGACAATCAAATATTTATTTTTTATTATGTTCGACGACTTTATAGAACTTTGTACAAAATTCCATGCACGTTCGAAATTAGGAAATTGTCGATTAGAAACCCGATAACACATTGTTTACGACAGATGTGACCAAAAGGAAGTTTCAGCTTGTTTTAAACCCAAGTGGAAAGTCTATTTCTGACCGCATTGTGATACATTTCTTTATAATTTACCAGTCGTGTATACAGCAATGATTTATTAATGTGGATTCAAGAGACAATTAATTGCAACGTCTCGCTCTAATAATTGTAATAACAGTAATTTATCATAGCGCAGAAATTAATAATGATATCATTCACCAACTCCTACAGGCGATTACATTATAAGTTTTATCCTGGCGATTCATATTTTTCCCCCTATGACAATAATGTTTAGATTTAGCAGAAAGAAATCACAAATAAAGCCGTTAAATGCAGAGGAAGCCATTAACGATTTGCATAACGACCATTTCTCCTGCACAAGATTTACCGAAACTGTTTCAGGACATGCAAATTATTAATGACAGTAAACATAAATAACTAATCAATAAAAGCCAAAAATGTAAGTTTATGATTGCAATTTCGTGATTTATTGACATCGAACCCGCGTTATCTGAAAGGAAACAACAATCAATCATATCCTAGTTATGGATCGAATCAACTTGCATTTAAATATATTTTTCAGGTGCTGGATGGTTGATAGTTACTACAGCTCGTGGATTCTCACCGCCCCTGTCTGTATCTCCCTTCTCGTGTCTCTCAGTAAGTAAAAACTGCTTTGATTCAACCAAACCCATTAATTCCGAAATCCCCCAATTAAACTTTGTCTAAATTCACGATTTTGCTTCGATGATTGTCTTAAACAGTAACTCAATTCCTTTGATGTTGGAACTATCACCCGGCGCATCCACCAATTTCGCCTCGAAAAAAAAAAAATCGAGTTTGGTTGTGATGTATTGGGTAAAAAAGGTTTAAAACTGCTACATCATGTCATGCGGACCATAATTTTTAGCCGTGATCCCAATTCGCAAAAGTGATTTTTAGGTGAATCTTTCAAAGTAATGGCCATTTTTTCAGTATTTCTGATCAACGTTTTGCGAGTTATTTTGACTATAATGCACCCGAATTCGGCCAATCCGGCTCCCATGGGATTACGACGAGCCGCCCGTGCTGCACTTATTCTCATCCCGCTTTTCGGGCTGCAGCACATTTTGATACCGTTTAGACCGGATATGTACGACCCCTACGAGCATCTGTATCAATACATCACCGTCGTCGTTGTCACATTACAAGTGAGTAACCTCTTGATTCATTTTCACATCAATTAAGATCACAAAATACAATTTTATGAATTACTTAAATTATGCCGCCTCTAGTACATACAATTTAGAACAGATTTTTTTTTACTTGATAGCAAGAAATGACGCCACAAAAATTTGATAAATTCTCTTCTTAAGCTTGTGTTATACATATAGAGTCAAACGTTAGGAAACAATTGTTTTTCTTCGTATTTATTTTAATGCAGTTGAATGAAAAAATTTAAAAGCAAACGAGGATATTTTTTTTTATAATAAGAGAGTCAAAAGTAAATTTTTTTATATGTCACTTTGAAATTTGGATATCTTAGGTTTGTAAAATGAGATATGTTGGGGATCATCTAATAAAACAAGTGACTCGTGTGTTGGTGTTTTTTATATTATTTTAAAGAAAGTTTTATATTTGGTATCACATTTTGTGCAACTGTTTTCAGTACCACTTTGTAACACTGTCTTTGGCAATACTTTAGCCATCACTGACTGCATACTGTCGTTTTTTAAGTGAGACATTGTTGTAGAACGACGTATTACATCAAAACTAATGCAGTTTAAGCTATTTTCAAGCGATTTGGGTACCGCATACGTCAAATATCTTCAATTTTACCTATCAAATAAAAATAAATTCAATTTAAAAAGCGCTCAATAGAMAAAATAGTATAAAARACACGTGTTACAACTTCTCATTGTGATACTCGTGCATTGTAACACTCGCCACTGCGTGAACTACTCGTATCCCAATGAGTGTTTGTAACACTTGTTTTTAAATATAATATCAGAAATATCAAGGATAGTAGTACAAACTTCAAACAAAAAAATATGTCTCACACACAAATTTATGCATCGAAACTTTTTTTTAATAATAGCAAAAAGATGGTTATTTATTACAGGCGTGGCTTAGATTTGTTTAAAAAAAATTAGGTAAACTTTTTAAAAATTTCAAATTTTGTTTTATAAAAATATTAATGTTTGCTATATTAAAACATAGCAGACATTGATCTATGATTTTCAAAATTTCAGGACGTACATTCTAAAAATAGCGTTTAACATTTTTTTAATAATTCAAAATAAAGATACAAGTTTTATTTTAATAAACTGTAAACATTTTTGTCACGATATAACTACTTAAACATTTCATCTACAAAACAAGTTATGTATTTTTGCAATATTGTAATGAATAAAGAGTAGTAATAAAGTCGTAGAATTTATATTTTTTATAATGTTGAAATTTAAAATGCAATTGTGATTTTTGAAAACTAAGTAATATAGTCTAGTCTTTCACTTGCATCGTGATTTCTTTACACCATAGCAGTTTTTTTATTTTCACACTTTGACAAATTTTAAAGTCAAATTAAGTTACAATATTCCTTTCTTCAACTTTAAAGAACAAAATAATTCAGTGTAAAAAGTATTAATTATCTATTGAACTAAATTAATGCAGCTCAAAGTTAATTATAAGTAAGACTAATTTTTTAATTATAACTATTGTGTATTTGAAACTAATAGCCTTAATGCCTTATTTTTATTTTTTTTTACATTCTATAAATTGCCTGTGAACGGTTTGTTTCTATGGAAATGACAATAAATATTCAATAATAATAAAAATAAAAAGTTAACATTCTATACTGTTACTTAATTTCGAATCTACAAAACCAATAATAAAAAAACATCTTAGCGAAAAACATAAAGAAAAGTAGTTAACGTGGGAACGTTAACAACTTGATTTAAAAAAAATATATTTCTCTTAAAATTTTTATTACACATATTTTTATTCATATAACTTCACTTTTACAATTAATTTACAAAATAATGAATGGCTCGAGAGACGTTAACTTAACAGGCTTCAGACTTATTCTCTATTCTGAATTTATAACACCGTGCGATCAAAAAAAAATTAATTAGAGTAGGCGGTGATTAAAGTCCTTCAGATGGCAATCCTAATTTTTGACATCAAATGGCAGCAGAAACTTTGACAAGTTTGCGTTTTATTCATTTTGAGTGAAATAATGTTTACTTTAGAGCAGAAAATTTTTATTGTTGCAAGTTATTACAAAAATGCTGTACAAGACGAAAACGAGGAATGGCCATTTTCACTTTTAGTTTGTGTGAAAGATTTCCAGCTCAGATTCCCAGCCAATGTGTTGCCAACTATAGAATTTAATCGACGCCTAATTTAATTTTTTTTCGATCGCACGGTATAAATTAGTGCAAGGGTTGCAAGGTTTTTGATGATTGAGAAGCGCATGATGTTTACGTTTCCTTATGGAAGCTTTTATGCTGATCCATAGGCACGTGGCAAAAGCCACAATTTTTCGTATTACACTTCTTCTTTTAACGTAACATAGAAAAACTAGCTAATTGAAGATTAATGATTATTTAAATTTTAAATTAAAAAAATTATTATTTATCTTTTTGTACGCTCAAACAGATTTTTATCGAAATGTTCAGTGTTTTATAAAAAATATGAAACTTTATTGTTCTTGTACCGCGGGTGACTAAGTAATTGTAAAAAAAAACTTGGCATGAATGAATCTTAATCAGGTTGATTCAACAATTTTACAGGTGAAGAAGTGAGATTACAAAATTTTAGTTAATATAATTTTAAAATATGTATCTAATTTTGACAAAATAGATAACAAATAGCAATTCAAACACGTCTGGTATGACCATCTTATTTGCTATTATTTAAAAAGAAAGTTTTAATAAATTAATTAGGCATGTGAGATACTTTTTTCTTCTCAAGTGTTTACCATTGGACAGCCTTTTTTCTCAATCTCTCAAAAACTAATTGAAAGTGGATGAGTTTACATTTTTAAGTGCTTTCTTAAATCAAACGCAAAACATTAACAATTCACAAAGCTTAAAATATTTTTTATTTCTCGATTTGCGCTATATTTTCGTCATTTAACTAAACCTCCCGTTAATTACAACTCTCTAAAGCTAACTCGTCCAAATAAACGAAAAACTCAAATTGGATTGTCCCAGCTTAAAAAACATCTCTGCGATAACGCTTCTTGCAAACTTCGCCACTTAAATTCGCTCGGAGTCAAACAAGTTGATTTACAACTTAATAGAAAAATATCTTTTGCAGGGTTTATGCGTATCGTGTCTGTTCTGCTTCGCCAACCAAGATGTCCATCAAGCCATTCGGGGTTTTATGCATCGTAAGGTTTACCGGACTACTCGCTGGAGCAACTACCATTACACCGGAGCCGTGGATAGTGCAGGGGTTTATGTGGTTAATGGTAGCAGCCACTGCAACAATGTGGGGCTATTATCGTTGAAAAGGAAATCGACGACAACTGTCAAACTGTAAAAATGGGAGAGATTAAAGACCGATTTCTCCGATGCTCATAGATTGAGAGGGCGGTTTTTTACGTATATTTCAATGTGTTGCATTGTTGTATTGGTTTATTGGGGCCGATTGACATAAAACTTTGTTTGCGTACGCCCACAAATGCGGACGTTGCTGAAATTTTTATGTATTTGAATGAAAAAAGCGTTTTAACGTCTAGCACTTTAGGGTTATGTGGCGGTGTGTTCACCCCAAGGATATCAGATTTTTTACTTATCTGTTTTCTACTGTTCAGTATTACTTGTACATAATTTAGTAACTGTGTGTAACATTTAGCCACTTAAAAATAAACATTTGTGTAGTAATAATATTTGAAAGGGAGCATATGATACGCTTACACCCTGAGTCATGTTTGATGTCACCATTCATGTACGATCTAAATGTATGAATAAAGCATTGACAAGCAATAAGTTTGTTTTAATTCTGTAATWAAAAATTCATTTTCAATTTGGCTTCAACGGTTTCAAACAAAACGAACAAATCTCCTTTTCTGATAATCGCATTTACTTCTTTTGTGATCCGATTTCTCCAAGACGATTATTAAATTCTTTCTGTTCAGACGATTTTACGTACTTCAGTATCAAAAGATGTCAATTTATCGGAAAAATCCGATGATTTTATCAGTTGCCAACAATTACTACGAGTTTGTTTTCCGACGGCAAATACAATCAAGTCAATCACAATAAAGACGAGTCTTCTATTTTTACAGCCCAACCTATAATTTGAAAATTGCATGAAAATAATGTCATCAAGAACGGAAATAAGTCATTAATTTTTATTTTGTGTAAAAATAAACAAATTTTGAACGTTCTGAAAGTCAAAAAAACTAAAAATAAAATACGATTAGGTTTTATTATTTTTTCGTTGCAAATCCCGGAAATAAACTTAATTTTTTAATCAATACTAATCTGGGAGACCTGAACCATCTTGAATCGCTTACTCCTAGTGTGAAATTTCACGAAAATTGCAAATCCGTTTTTATTTGCTGCTATAATAATCAATCGTTTTTGAGTTAGCAATAAAAAGACAATTTACAAAGTTGTTACCCAAAAGCTATTTGAGTGTTACAAAGGAATAGAATAAAATCAAGATTGATTCAAAAATGAACACAAAAAACACGTAAAAAGTCAAACTGCACAACAAGAAAGTTCATACATACCAGGTGAACAAATAAAGTATGCAAGCAAACGGTTTTTGCTTTAACTATTAATTTTTTTAAATAACTAATTAATGAATGATAAAGTATCATAAAAAGAATGACGCTTCATCAAGAATAAAATTTTTCGAAATTTTATTTTTGTTTTGTAGTTGTGCAATTTTTTTAATGGCAACCCTCTATAAAACCTTTTTTTACAAAGGCTATGATTTACGGATTGCAACACAACTATCTAAATTTTGTTCAATTTTTATCAAAAAATTTTTTTATACCTTTGAAAAAAATGCACAACTTAACAAACAAATTTTTATTCTCAAAAACGATCACATTTTTTCAGCACTTTAATTTGTATTAATTATTATTACAATTTTCTGAAGGCAATTGATTTTAAAGAAACGCCTAGTTAAACACTTTTGTTCACTTTGTATAAATAGGTAAATAAAACATAAATATTGAAAAATAATAAAATTTAGGAAACTTATCTTTGAGTTTTATCTGCAAGCTACAACTGTTTGTTTAAATATTCTTATAATTTTTGAAGGAGGGCTTATTAAATTTGGAAACAAATTAAATGCACAGTATTTAAACAACAAGTATTTTTGATAAGTAAAAATAATCAATGCACAATAAAAATAGTAAATGCACAGTAAATATAATAAATGCACAATAAAATAAAAAATGCACAGTAAATAGTTATTTATTTGAGTGTAAATCGGACCGATTATTACACCGAGTGGTTTATCATCCACGAGGTGGAATAAAGCGTCCGATTTACACTCAAACGAGTTGAATACAACATTTTATTCTTCGAATTAGACTCAATAAGGCTTAAACTTGCTTTAAGTGTCGAAAAAAAAAGTGTCGAAAAATAAAATAATAAATACACAGTAAAGACAATAATGACAATTTAATATTCAAACATTTACAAACAAAATGTTTCCGAGCAAAATCGAAATATCGCAAAGCGTTCAAAAACAAAATTGTGGTATCAGGAGCACGGCAGTGCAAAGAGTGGCGTACGCTGATTAGACTGATTACCATTTGTGCACAGTTTCCAGCCCTTGCGAAAATCATTCTTGCGCAGGAGCCATACATTGTTATGTAACCAAAACTGAAAATTCTTTAAGTTTTACGTTGTTTTACTAATTTTTATTAAAGTTACTGAGTGTTTATTTTTTTACTGTGCAAATTATAATTTTTTACTGAACAAATTGTAATAAAATACTGTGTGTACTTTACTTAGCATTTAAAAATATTATATTATACTGATCATTTTTAATTTTTTACAGTGCAAAAATTAATTACTTATCTACTGATCATTTATCATTTTATACTGATCAAAATTAAATTATTTACTGATCGCTTTATTACTATACCCATTAAATTTGGTAGTTACTTACCTGTTTGTAAAAACAGAAAATGTTGGTTTTCCTTGTCGAAATTTCCGGTTCATCAACTGCAAAGTGTATATAATCCCCCTTGCAAGCCTCGCAGTTTTCATCCAAATAAGACACTTTGTATAAATTCGGTATAAAATAAATGTTTATAGCGTCGTTTCTAAACTCAGGGGCTACGCCCCCAGTTTTCCTGTTTTCTCAAAACAGCAGTTTTTTTCGTCAAATGCGCGTTTTCGCGTGCAATGCATTCGACCATAAACGCAACTGTTTGTGGCTTCAAAACCTTGGAATTAATTACTGACTCCAGCAATGTAATTTGGCGAATTCCCGGAATAAGAAAGCATCAATAACGATCAATAACAATAATAAAATCACGTGTTGTTCGAATTTTTTTAATCCGAGATAATGTATGCAAATTATCCGGGTTTAGCAACACATAAATATTCAAAGCGAGTGGATGAAGCAGATCATAAACCGAAGCACTATGTACAAGAGTAAAGTCATTTGTGTTTTGTTTGCTTTGTGTCTCGTCGAGATTTTTGTAAGTAGAGTGATTAGAAAAATTAAAAAACTGTGATGATAATTTTAAGGCGCTTGAACTGGACGAAGATATGCAGGCGCTTGTAAATCAACTGCACAACACGTGTACCAGTGAAACAGGAGCCACAGATGGTGAGCGACAAATAAAATCTTCAATCGTTGATAAATTCTGATTTTAGCTCAAATCGAAAATGCAAGAAAGGGAGATTTTTCCGACGATGACAACTTCAAGTGTTATTTCAAATGTGTTTTTGACCAAATGGGTTGTGTAAGTAAATCGAAAAATTTTTGCGAGTAAAAACTGTTTTATTAAACGCAGATGACCGATGATGGAAAAGTGGATGCCGAAGCCGTTATYGCTGTGATGCCACCAGAACTGATYTCGAAAATTGAGAGTACGRTCAGAGGGTGTTCGGAAGGTGAGGATTTTTGTTCATTTTTGTCAAAGTTATTATATTTTTATTTCCATTTACAGTTGGAGCAAATCCTTGTGAAACTGCGTGGTTAGTCAATAAATGTTACCAAAAAGCCAATCCAGATGTAAGCCAGTTCTCTTTAAGCGCATGAACTACCTTAAACTTTTTATTTTTCAGTTATATTTCGTCCCTTAAAGACAACGCACCTCATACAACAACAAATCTAGCTTTAACTTGGAACTTGGAGTGACACCATTTAGTTGTTAATAAACTGTAGTTAACTGTTACCAAATTACAATTTTTCTTTTTTTCTATTCAAACAAATAGTCCCAAATTAACTCATAAATCAGAATCATAATGACAAACACTTCACAAAAGACACAATTCGAACAATGAAACCGTTGTTAGCATCCCGAACGAACTAATTTCTCGTCTACTACTACCTATACGTTTTGGTTCACAATTAAGTGAAATTTACCAAATCTAGCAATTTTTTTTTAAACTCATTCTGACTAATGAGAAATGCGATCCGGAATTCATAATTTAGTTTTTTTTTTCTATTTCACTTTATCTACAAAGATTTATCGAACTAATTCGACGTATACATTCGTTCATGTAAACAGAAAAGATCCAGCTTTTTGATATCATATTACAAAAAACATGATCATATTATAGTAAAAAAAGGATGTTTTCTTTGACGAAACACTTGTAAGAGCAATTTTTCCGTGTATGCAAGCGGAAAAAGACGCAAATCCGGTCTGAAAATCCTTGAAACTTTAATAACGAATCAATTCAAATCAAAATAAATCTCGACTAACATAAACAAAATTTAGAAAAAAAAAACAAAATTTATTTGCGATTTTTTGAAACTCGGTTAACAATGCATTTTTTGTGGCCTTGGATTTCTTCGGGTGCGAAAACGTCACAATTTCTATTTTCCGATTTTTTAAATATTTCAGGCGTTATGAACTTATGAGTTAAATACCATCGGAAAGCGTTTTTCATTTACCGTAAATTTCCGGTTATCTCGACGCTATTTAGCTTTTAAAACAAAATAGTTATCTATATTGGCAATTTCGCCAAAATTGACGCTGTATCAAAATTTACAAAAAAATTATTTTTAAACCAAAACTCAAAATTTTAAACGCCAAAGTTTAAATTTATTATTATTTTTTAAATCCGTACTTTATAATTACGCCTAGATATAAAAAAGAGTTTTGAAACATGAAAAACCAAAGCAAATCGGCTCTCCGGCAATGAGAAAATTTTGGTTACGGAGAACTCCGGGTACTCGAACTTCTGAAAAACGACGTTCAGTCTAGCCAAAAACGACAAAAATCGAAAACACTAAAACTATTGGTTGTAATTTTGATTTGAGTATTAAAAACGCGAATATTTAAATTCCTGAGGATTCCCGCAATCGTTTTTTAATTTGAAAATAATACTAAGTAGATTATTCATGTTATTTGCTGGGACATAAAAACAATACAATTGCTAATGAGTAGATTTCCACCTCGAGAAAATTGTAATAACACATTTGTCTTTTCTTTTTTAATTACAAGTCTCTGACAAGAGGAAACGAGAGGACATAAATATCCCTGAAAATCTCTACTGCATTCAAAATGTCGCTTTTGCTTTTAATATTCATTTCGTGCTTATTTCCGCACATTTTCGTGAGTAAAATTTAACAATCAACCCCCGGATTCATTCATTTTTCCAGAGCATTTCCGAGGAAATGCAAGAACTAGCCAACACCCTCCACACGACGTGCGTGGACGAGATCGGAGTGTCCGAAGGTGATAAAAATTGCTCATATCTTATAAATCAACATTTCTGTTTTATAGACGCTATAGAAAATGCCCGGAAGGGGAATTTCGCCGACGACGACAAACTCAAGTGTTATATGAAGTGTATAATGGAACAAATGGCTTGCGTACACAGTTGCTTAGTTTTATTTGTAATTTGTGAGAAAAATTGTTTGTAGATTGACGACGAGGGCATTATTGACGTTGAGGCAACAATTGCGGTTCTGCCGGAGGAATATCAGGCGAAAGCCGAACCAATTGTGAGGAAATGTGGCACGAAAAGTTGGTAGAAATTTTGTTAAAAGCAATTAATTTGATTTCGGATTTCAGTCGGGGCGAACGCGTGTGATAATGCTTTTCTGACGAACAAATGCTGGTATGAGGCGGCTCCAGAGGTGAGTTTTGAACTCAATTAACATTTTGGCAGTTTTCGAATTTCATTTTTGTTGCAGGATTACTTTTTAGTGTGATAACCAATAAGTTTTAATAAATTTAATTTTCCTCATTTTATGTTGTACTGAATTACAAAAAGAAAAAAAAAGATTAAAATAATGATCAATACTGGAGTCAACGTGCAAGTTTTATTTATTCGAAATAAACAGTTTAGTGTCATTTCCGCCTTGCTAAGATCAATACGTAGTCCTTGAGAAAAAATATTATAAATTTCTTCCTCTGATTTCAGCCCTTTTATCGTTGAATTTGTTTCCAAGTAACACTTATTAGTCAACCAGGCACTCTCACAAAGTTTGGCCCCCACTGAAAATTACCGATTTTTTTTAAATCTATTGTTTTCACTTACTTTTAGCCCCACAAGACCTAATCGTAGGAGCTCCTTTAACTTGCATGTCTTCAGGGAGCAGGGCTATAGTGGCTTCAACGTCAACAACACCGTCGTCACTTATCTACAAAATGAAATTAATAGCAATTTCAAAAAATTAACACTTACACAGCCAGTTTGAGTCATTAAACACTTGATGTAACATTTTAATTTCTCGTCGTCGATCATTACTTTAACCGAATTAACTTTGTTGATCAAATCTAATAAAATAAATTACAATTAAATTRAATTCAATTTAAAATAGACCCACCCTCTGAAACTCYTGTTTCTGCAACGCATGTGGAGTTGGTTTATCAGTTCTTGCATTTCTTCGGAAATGCCCTAAAGCCACAAAATTATTTAATCATCAATTGCATGTACATACTTACAATAACTCGTCGAGAGGTAAAGAAATATAAAACAAGCACAATGATGTGATATCTGATCATTTTCGGTGTTATTTGAACTGTGAGTTTTTTTTTTTATAGAAATAGATATTTAAACAAAAACTTCCCGAAATTTGTGGTTTGGTAAATTAGTAATTTTGGCAATTAGTCAACCCAAAATTATAGATTGGGTAAAAACTGTGCAAAAATCCTTGAAAATATGTGGATAAATACCAATTAACTTGCTTAAAATAATTTTGGCTACGGCTCAAATATTCTCTAAGAACAATTGAATAATTTGAAAAAGTATATATAAAAAGCAATTTTATGTTTATTAATACAAATTAATTTCACTTCATACAAAAATTTATCTAAGGTTATTGTTCTGTTTAAATTAGCCATGAAACAGAAATTGTGTGTCAAGCAGTCATGGCCGAGCGGTTAAGGCGTCTGACTAGAAATCAGATTCCCTCTGGGAGCGTAGGTTCGAATCCTACTGACTGCGGTTAACTTTTTTTTTTAAATAATGGAGTATCCGCTAATTTATTATTTATACAACTTTATTTACTATTCTAATTACACATCGATTTTAATCAACTTGTCATTGCCCACGCAGTTAAATTATAATGCTTAAATCACACAATCACAACAAGTCGGAAAAATCGAACGAAAAACCGCAAAAATGCCACAAAAACCTTTCTCATTCTGGGCTATGCTGAAATATGAGGGGAAACAATTTTGTTTAAATACAGCCCTGCATGGGTACCGATTTATAGTTCTCCCTAAACGGATATTACTTGAACGGTAATGGTAGAAATTTTCCGATTTTCTAATCAAAACTTTTTAGAGTTTTTTGGACTATTATTGTCACAATTTCGCTGATTTCTGCCGTGGTTTTGTTACTAATGGCCTGGATTAATTTCCAAGAAAATCCGACTTTGTTAGTCACAGATTCGACTCATTATCCGATTTGGAATTACCCGTTTCCWGCTGTAACCATTTGCAGCTTTAATAAAATTTTGAAAAGCCGGGCTTTAGCTCTAGCTAAAGAACTGTGAGTTTTCAAAACAGGAGAAATTTTAAATTACTAAAAATATTTTTTTCAATAAGAGACAAAGCTTATGGAATAACGGATGAAGAACTAGCAAATGATCTTCGAATCCTGTTTCAACTGATTTACAACAATAATAAAAATATCCCTCAGAGGAATTACTCCCGGCTTCAGGACATTTTAGATTACAACGAGTACCCTATTGAAAAAGTAATGAAACACCTCGCTCCCACATGTASCGAAATCCTGCAACGTTGCAAGTGGAAAGGTGAGGAAAAACGGTGCGAAAGTCTCTTCGAACCGATCAAAACCACCGAAGGCTATTGCTGCTCGTTCAATTACTATGCTCTCAAAAATCACACTTTTGGAGGGTAAGAATAACCCTTTCTAAAACCAATTTAACACTTAATTTCCCAGAGCTTTAGCTAATAAAATCCCCCGGAACCCCCGAAGGGTCTCAGCTTGTGGCTACTTGACAGCTCTTGAAGTCCTCGTAAATAGCTACCCCGAAAATTACTTCGCAACCCAAATAGCCGCCATAGGACACAGGGTGCTCATCCACAACGCTTATGTTTATCCCGACTGGGGTGTTCAGAATCTACTGACGGAGAAAGGGATCATCAATATGATTGGAGTGACCCCCACCAAGACATACTCCACTGACAGCGTAAGGGGTATAGATGTCTCCAAGAGGAAATGTCTTTTTAATAATGAAACCCAGCTTCACAATTTCGCTCAATATCATTTCCACAATTGTATAATCGAATGTAGGATGAACATAAGTCGGCAGYATTGCGGCTGCATCCCTTTTTACTACTACCACGAGACCGGGACGTACCCCAAAACCCGCATTTGCAATTTGAGGGATATCCAGTGTTTGACCACCCACAGAAGTATGGAATATTTCGCCCCGACTGCAACATAGTATCAAAACTACCCCTTTTGCAGAGCTGCTGATGAGTTCAGTCCCGGGGTACGACTTTTCTCGGATTAAAAACGACCACAACTGGGGTACCGAGCTGCAAATTTGTAGCCAATGCCTCCCCTCTTGCGATTACGTCCACTTTACCAGCGAAGCTTCGTCCGGAGTTTTCACAAGGGAGTATTCCAGCAATCAACTGAATTTATAGTAAGTGCGACACACGCTAGCGTGAAATTTTCAATTAGAGTTTCAGTGGGGGTATCGTAATTAAAGATCAGAGTGTAGTCCGGGTTTATTTCAATGATTTGGTAGCAACGAAAAACAGGAGAGACGTTATTTTCAGCTGGCACACGCTTCTCGGTGCGTCTAAGTACCACTTCGCGTGCTATTTTAATTCTTTATATTTTTTACAGCGTTCTACGGAGGCTTGTTGGGGCTTTTCACAGGATTCAGCTTCGTTTCGGCCATAGAACTCGTCTACTTTTTCACAACTCGGTTGTTTATTGATGTAAAACAAAGGAATGAGATTGCGAATAAGAAAAGAGATAGTCATTTCGTGCAGGTTAAACCGCACAAAGATGAAATTCTTAATCCGAAACATCTAATGACAAATTACAACAGATTTAATCTGAGGCGAAGGAGCAATTCGAACTCTTAATTTATTAAAAAAAAAGTCAAACACAAATTTATTCAAATTATTCAAAAAGGGATCCTCGTGAGGGTAAAAAACACATAAATAATACCCTATCTTGAGTAGAAAATCATTCCCAACTTTCAAGAATAAAAACAAATGAAGCAAAATGTCACTGCTGCCACCTATGCATCAAATATAAAAATTTTGCGAAATCTCCTTCTTAATGCTTGTTGTTTAGATGTTTTTTCAAATTCCCCTTCCACGCCGTACTAAAACTGCACTGCGAACACTTGTAGGGTAGTTCGCCCCCCGTGTGTGTGAACTTATGGGCGCCTAGCCCTCTCCTATCACTAAAACTAGCCTCGCACAAATCACATTTATAGCATCTAGTTGCATGTCCACACTCTTCCTTATCGTTATCACATTTTGCACAGTTTTCCGCTAAATGTTTCGTCTCTTTATGTTGTTTTAAATACGATTTGGTCAAATATCCCTTACCACACTCTTCACATTTATGTGGAAGCTCCTGTCCCGTATGTGTGATCATGTGCAACTTCAACTGATATTTTTCTGCAAAAGGTTTATTGCATATTTGGCACAAATGAGGCGATTTGCCTTTATGTGTGAATGAATGCCGGTCTAAGGCCCGTTTGCGTAGAGTAGTGTAGGTGCAAAAGTCACATTTGTATTCTTTTACACTCAACATGTTTTTATTGTGTTTCTGTTTGTGAGTGTTGAGGAGGTCTAATCTATAGGCTTTGTATTCACATAAATCGCACGTGTAGCTGCGTTTTAATGAAGTGTTATCGCTTTTAGATCTACAAACAAATTGCATAATATAAAAATAATCCCAATTATGTAATGTTTACTTTTTTGTACTGCTTCGATGTCTCCTATTACGCGATTTTTCCAACGTTTGGTTTTCATGTTCTGACGGAATCTGATTTATATCCGGTTTCATTACTGTATTATTTGGGTAACTACCTTGTAATTGAAAATGCTAGATGAGAAATAGAAAAAGTGTTATACAAACCTAACACTATTGCTGTCTTGGAAAGAATTTAAGTAACTTTCAGTCAAGTCATCATTTTTTATCACAGGATAATTATTTCCGTGACTTATTATGTTACTTAAACTAATTTTTTTGCCCAGTTTAATATTGTATTTCTGCAAGTAATCATAAATTCTTTCCTCTGTTTTTAAGCAAGTGTCTTTAAAGAGATAAGCCTTTTTCAAGGAATCTGAACATTGTATACACATTAYTATTTCACCATCAAATAAATCCAAGTCCTAAAAAGTTGTCCCTGAGTCCTACTCTTGTAGTTAAAATCAACAAACATACCATTTCAGGCATAAATAATTCCAACATGTCTTTTACCGTCATTTGATTTGTTTCGACCAAATTATAAATTTGTACACAACTCGTTGGTGATAGATTCGTTTTTAAGCAAGTTCTGCAAATTAATTGTTCCATTTTATCACAATATTGGTAAAAACTCTTTAAAGGGCTGTACAAGTGTGCARAAGAGCGAATTTGAAGGTAGTCAACTCTACTACACAACCGATTGTGTATAGGATCGAAAAACATGTTTGATACATACATTCAAGTTTGTGAATGAGAATTTTTTATTAAAAAGTAAATAAGTAAATACAGTAAATTAAACAAAATTCTATAATACAAATTAAAATGTTCATTTTACAGGCTGTTTGAATCTTTCGAGACGCTGTTTGGCCTTATCTTCAGGCGTAACAATTCCGAATCTCTCCTTGCGTTTCTCCAACCTCTGCTGTTGGTCCAAACTCGTCATTACTGTTGAAACGGACCCTCCAAACCTTTCCGCTCTTTGCTTCAAAACGTCGATACTTGTATTCTAAAAACAGCAATTAACAAACAAATTAGTTTCATTAGTTTTCCAAGTACCACTTTAGTTTGTGCTGTATTTGCCTGATTTGCAGTCCCAAATCTCTCGGCCCTTGCAACTTTTTTCGCTTCATTGCTCAGAGAAACATCAAACTTTTTCGCCCGCATTTCAAGGCGCTACAACAAAAGTTATTTTTTTGTAAATTGATCAAATATCTTACTTCTTTCGCTGAAAGGCCTGATAGTTTGATTACCCGTTTTTCTTCTGTTGAGCCGTTTGATTTAACTGAACCTTCCTTACTTTCAGTGGAAATTCGCGTGTTTTCAATGAGTGGTGTATTTCGATTTAGAACGACTTTTTTTGGTGTCGATGCCGTTTTTTCCTTTGTGCCATTTTCATCCGATTTACGTTTTTGCCCTTTGGGCGGGAGAGAGTCATTCAGGGCAGTGTCAATATCACTTATTACGGACTCTGTTGTTTCTAAATGTACATCATCGTCATCTTCCTGTAAAAAACATTTCATCTTAAGCCGAAAACAATAACAATAAAGTGAACCCAATTACATTCAGTAAGTCTTCATCAAGATCATCAACTGACTCGTTACTGGTTCTCTCATTAGCCTTAAGAGCCGTTTGTAATCTTTCTATCAAATCAGTTTTATTTCCAGACGTATTCAAGCCTCGGCTTTTGAGTTCGCGTTTTAAATCTGGAACCTACAAAATGTGGGTACAATAACATAACCTCGAAAATAACAGTGAAATAAATTACAAAAATACAAATTATGTACAATAAAACTGTTCGTAATGTTTTTGCAAATTCCTTACAACAATTTAAAATTGTTTACTTACTTTTAATTTGGAAATTTCGATCCCAGTGTCCAAAACAGAAACGTCCGCCATGTTCGCAATGTGCATCAAGGTTCAGTGTTACCAATTTGGCGTTTTTGGCGCTAGTTCTTTTCTAGTTCAAAAACCTTTGCCACTTACATGCAATTTTTTCTATTTTTCGTTTTTAACAACGTCAGTAACGAATTAGTTTAAGTGCGTTACTAGCCTAGTGATTATGGCCTTGAAAGTAAATTGGTTTTAATAAACGTATCAATTTTCCGAATTTTCAGAAGCGAACATAAAAAAATATTACCGAAGAATTCATTTCTAGATTATCAGATAAAAATTTTGTTTGTTGCATTATTTTTATAAAAAAAAATATAAGCCATGCTCCACTTCTCTAGTTTTCCCAGTAAACGTGCAAACTTATCAATTCCAATTATTACATCCACAACAAAACGATAAGACATCAAATAACCTTTTCCCCCCAAACAGCCTCCAGTAGTTTCTAAACTTTGTTCACAGTAACAAAATAATGATTTTCAAATCTTTATTATTTTTGTTTTGTTTTAAATTTTACGTTTCTGGTCAAGGTGAGTAAGAAAAATAAACACTTTTTGGCTCTAATTTTCACATCCAAAAAAAGCAATTGGAACAGAATGCACGACTCCGGACCAAAAACCCGGATCTTGCACCAACATCGACGACTGTCCCTTTCTTCTCAACCTCCTAATGAACCACAACACAAACAACACCGTCCGGACTTATCTAAGAACGGCCGTTTGTGAATATTCGGGGCGCAACCCTGTGGTGTGTTGCCCCAAACAAGTTACAAGTGCCTCAAAACTGCCCAAAAGTCCGGCTTGTGGGTTTAGTAACAACACGATTCCGAGAGTGGTCAACGGAGTACCAGCAAAATTGGGTAAATAGGGAACGATGCTAAATAAATTTGTCACGGTTCAAGTTTAATTTAAAAATATATCGAAGAAGTAGATAAGAAGAAGTGAACACTTTTCGATGAATTGTTTTAGGAGAATTTCCCTGGATTGTCGCATTGGGGTATAGGAATTCGAAGAATCCAGAAATGCCAAAATGGCTCTGTGGAGGCTCTTTGATCACTAAAAAACACGTTTTGACGGCCGCTCATTGTGTGCATAACAGGAGAGATTTGTAATAAAACTTTTAATTAAGATTTTTCTATTGAATTTTTTTTGTAGATATATTGCTCGTTTGGGCGACTTGGATTTATACTCAGATGATGATGGGGCCACCCCTTCGACTATACCGCTCGCCAAAGCAAAAATTCACCCCGATTATAACCCCACCAGATTTACCAACGACATTGCAATTCTTACCTTAAAAGAAACAGTGAATAATCGTGAGCCACTTCAAAAAAAAAATATTTTAATATTATATTTTATTTTATTAGCTACAGTATGGCCCGTGTGTTTGCCAACCATCGATCCATACCGGTCCATGTCTTACTTGAACTTTTCACCGACTTTAGCCGGTTGGGGATCCATTTCATTTAGTCCGTTTACTAAAACAATTTTTGCAAATTTTTACTGATCATTTTTAGATGGGCCTTCTAGTTCAACATTGCAACAAATTTTTGTTCCTGTGTTAAGTCAACAACAATGCGAACGTGCCTTTTCGAGAGTCGCCACAATAGATAATAAAATTATATGCGCAGGTTCTTTAAACGGTGATAAGGATGCTTGTGGAGGCGATTCGGGGGGTCCCCTAATGAACGAAATCAATGAAGGAACGAATTACCGAATTTATCAAATTGGAATTGTCTCGTATGGTTTTCGGTGTGCAACTCCCGGATATCCGGGGGTTTACACAAGAGTTACGGCTTTCGTTGACTGGATTGAGCAAAATTTAGACTAAATAATGACTTTTCTTCACTGGAAAATTGTTTTAATTCTTTAAAATGTATTGTTGTATTATTGATTATTGAGATAATATATTAACTTGGAATAAATCGTAATTTTAAATTTTAATGAAGTTATTTTTTACGTATTCACATTCTATTTCATTAAATTTTTGCCCTACTATATTTTTTGTGCAAATATTATTATTTATTGTGTAATAGCTTATTATATTTCAGTTTTTGCTATTTATTATTTAAGAAAATAACTAAATAATTAGGCCATGAATGCTTTATTTTTTAGATTAATTTTGAGTTTTATTTACAGAAAAAATTAAAGTTGGCGCCTTAGTGATAACACGAAAATCCCTTCTGTTCGTCTCTTTTTCTCTTTTTCCCTATCACCATCCTTTTCTATTGACAACTGACAACACGGTAAGTTTTCATAAATTTTAAATTAAAAATATCTGAGTATATTTTAATAATTTGAGACCATCCTTGTCCCAAATATTAAAATAATCATTCTCTTGTCTGTTTTATATAGTTTCCCATCACCATTTTTGTGTATTTTGTCCATTTTGTTGAGGTTATGTCAAACGCTAACATGACTTATTTTTCAGTCTGAACCGCGATGGGACGTGTGATTCGTGCACAACGTAAAGGTGCGGGATCTGTCTTCAAATCCCACACCAACAGACGGAAGGGGGCTCCAAAATTACGTTACTTGGATTTCTCTGAACGCCATGGTTACATCAAGGGTGTCGTCAAAGACATCATCCACGACCCGGGCCGTGGAGCCCCTTTAGCCGTTGTAAATTTTAGGGACCCTTACAAGTTCCAAACTAGGAAAGAGTTGTTTATTGCGCCTGAAGGAATGTACACAGGACAGTTTGTGTATTGTGGCAAGAAAGCTAACCTCCAAATTGGTAAGTATTTGACTCAGTTAATCTCCAGTTTGTGATTAAGTGATGATTTCTAGTCTAGACTGATTAAAGATTTGACGATTTATTTACTAGAGGCTCTTTCTGAATGTTTGTTTCATATAGTTTTGAGTTTACTTAGAGTTTTGGTTTTCTCAGTTTATTGTTTTTAGGTAATGTTCTGCCTATTGGATCAATGCCGGAAGGTACTATTGTTTGCAACCTTGAGGAGAAAACTGGCGATCGTGGCCGTTTGGCTCGCGCTTCAGGGAACTACGCTACTGTTATTGCCCACAACCATGATACAAAGAAAACAAGGGTCAAACTACCTTCAGGAGCTAAGAAAGTCGTTCCGTCAAACAACAGAGCTATGGTTGGTGAGTATCACACTAAAATAACCATCTTTAATTAATTTAGTGATGATTTCTATTTATCTATGACACGTGTAATTATTACATAGAGGCTCTTTCTGACGCCACTATTGTTATTATTTTTTTCAGAGTTAAAAAACAATTGTTTTAAAACCTATAATTACAGGTATTGTTGCCGGTGGTGGTCGTATCGACAAACCTATCTTGAAAGCTGGTCGCGCTTACCACAAATACAAGGTTAAGCGTAACTGCTGGCCTAAAGTACGTGGTGTTGCTATGAATCCAGTTGAGCATCCCCACGGTGGTGGTAACCACCAACATATTGGTAAAGCCTCAACCGTCAAGAGAGGCACATCAGCTGGTCGTAAAGTCGGTCTTATTGCTGCTCGCAGGACGGGTCTTATTAGGGGAGGCAAAGTCGAGTCCAAGAAAGACGATTAGATTAAGTAACAGCCCCCCTTGTATTTCATATTTGATTGTATTGACACTTTGTGGAATATATGGATGGCTGAGAGGTTTTTTACTTCATTTTGTCTGTTTTTTTACCCTTTTTCCAATCTTTATTTTAATGAATGTGATAATGCTAATAATGATAAATAAAAGGAATAAAGCTTAATAAACAAACAAAATTACCAGATTCATTTAAAGAATATATAGGGTGTTTCACGTAATTTTACGAGGCTTGCGCCTGTAAGATACAATCAATAATACATATTCCGATACCAACTCGATTACAAATTTTGAAAAATTGGATAATCTTCTCTAGTTTGTTCACGCTTTCAAAAATTACAATGTTTTTTTTTAGTTACTTAGTGATTAAGATAGATAAACTACAATCATATTCATGCCGTTTCTTGATAGAACAAATGATAATTGTTTCTGAAAAACTGCAGTTTATGACGATTAATGAAACAGTGATTAGTTTGACAACTACTGACATGGGTTTCCAAAAAATAAGTAATTAAATGTGTATTTTTATATCCAGTGTTCTGTGACTTTTGTATATTTGGGTGCGTACATTAGGCGCAAGCCTCGTAAAGTTATGTGAAACCGYCCTGTATATACAGCGTGAGTCAYAGGAGAGTTACTTTAAAAATTAATTAGTTTGCAACCAAAAATACCTTTAGCGTATGTAACTGGATATAATATTTTATTTAAAAGTGAAGTCGTCAAAATGACAAGTAATTGTATACTGCTTCAAGGACTTTAATTTCATTTTCTGGGCCAGTAGCAGTCCTCTGACGGGGTCTTTCTTTGGGGGCCAATCTTGTCGCAACTTGGCTTCCAGTTTTCTAAATGTTTCAGGAACCGGATACATTCGATTTGGATACCACTCCAAGTACCGCAGCAGCATTTTTCTTGCATTCTCCTTGGATTAAGACCATGTCCACTTTTTCATTATTTATAATACATTGTATTAACGAAAATTGACTGTTACTTTTTAAATGTCAAAATGAAAAGATATGCAAAGTATTCTTGGATTCAATTTTATAATTTTTAAAAATGAGGAAGCTAGACGCCTATGTGAATTGTATAATGGGTTGCTGCTCAAATTATTTCAGAAGTAACTTTCCTGTGACTGACCCTGTATGACAATAAATAAAAAAAAAAACAAAGAATATTTTTTTTGATTTCGTCAGAAATTCGAATCCCTTATTTGGAGTGGGAATTTGCGTGGTCCAATAGGGTACGTTTCCTTTGACATTCCAGCTGTCACTTCAAATATTGGCGCGAACGTCAACGTTGAAATTAATCGTGTCGTCTTTTTTTCGTACAAGCCGTTTGGCATTTCCAAACGTCAAATCCCTTAATTTTCGGCGTTTGTGAATTGTCCCTTTTTGTTCGAAATTGTAAAAGTCGTCGTTACTTTACTTTAGAAAGTCTTTGTTGTGAGAACATCCGCCATCAGCATCTGCGTCCGGACTTGCGCAGCAGTGTCGTGCGGAATCGCGAATGAACGCCTCTTGTGAATCTGCCAAAGACGCTTTTCATAAGTTTTAGATTAGAGGTTTTTGAAGCTAAAAACTTCTACCACTCGTCTTGATTAGTAGTAATATGAGTAATGCACCCAACCAAAATGGATCAGGTCTAGAGCAGCAGGTAAGTGGGCAGTAATAGGTTATATGAGGCCGTTTACCACGTTTCTATGACCCGGAAGCCTTTGACAATGGAGGTCGTGTAGACTTCCACTATTGATCGGGCGAGTGACGGTCTCGGACCTCGATGACCCGTCGAGCCCGACGACAGCCCCGTCATCGCTGCTTTCCCCAACAAATCGACGAAAATCCGAGTGATTAATGAATTTTTTCTCTTTTGGTTTAGTTTGCTGGTCTGGACTTGCAGAGTCGCGCACCGAGCGGCCGTTACGTGCCCCCGCACTTGCGTAACAAACAGAGTTCAGCCGAAAGTAGCTACGATAGAGACAAGGGCGAATCCAGAGGCGGAAGTGGAAGAAGCAATTACGGTAGTAGAGGCGGCGGCGGCGGCGGAAGAGATAACCGCGCAGGAGACTACTCCAACTTCAACACTAGGCTAGTATTACTCATCCTTAACATAACCTAGAAACGAACAGCAATCGGAACACGGGCCTTTTTATTCAGTTATAACCCAGTTTCTCCTACAAAGTACAAACCTTTCATTTTTCTCCAATCGAGCACCTAAGAACGTGACTAGGTCTAGTTGGCGGGCTGTCACGTGACCATCTTTGCCCGCTATTTTTAATTTTTTTTTGCTAATGCACAATAAGTTGTATTCAAGATTATTTCTTGGCCATACTTTTCAGTCAGTGGTCGTAAAATAAAGAACACTAATTTAAGGCATGACATGTTGATTAATGTTTTGATTAAACGGTGTTTTCAATGATAACTTTTCGCTTAGGATGAATGAAGCAATAAATGCGATTGTGGATGCGAATTTTGAGCTTTGAATTGTTGTTTAGTCTACAAAAATTCGCAGAAATTGTTTACGTTTTAATGTAGTCTTAATAGACAATAAATACATGATTAATGATTATTTAACGTAATTGATATTGTACGGCGTAATAAATACAATCATAGAGTTTTTAAATGTTGCAATAGTAGTCTGTGGTTAATTTTGACAACAGCCTCTAATCCTTGTTGAGAGTTTTTAGACAAAAGCATGCTCTGATTGGTTGTGGATGTTCTTTTTATAACATTTTCTTTAAGCCATGAAGTTTGTTTATATTTTACATTATTAGAGTAAATGATTTGGTGTAAAACAGACGAAACGTGGAAATACCTATCTTTTGCAGTTTACCAATCTTGTACTTACCTTAGATATAGAGTGAAGTTTTTTTAGGGAAAAAAATTAAAGTATTTTCAACCAAATTTAAGTTTGTTTTGATTAAAATATTGAAATTTATTTTGACATTTTTCTTTTGAATTTTTACCTTTAAAAAACTACTTTACGATTCTTATTTGTTAAGCAAAGAATTAAAAACTTATGACTATAGGTTAGTAGTCATGCATCAAATTTATTTCATAAAAATGTTAGCTTTTATTTTCAAAACTTTGTAGAGATCTTTTATAACATTACACAAGTAATACAATACAACATAAGTAAAAAGTAAAAAATAAGTTAAATGTATAAATTGTTGATAAATCTCTTATTTTCGAATCGAGATGACAAAATAGACGAGTTTGGTATTATCGATTTTTTTTTGAATGAGTGAAGTGGACATTACTCAAACTCATTTCAATTATTTATCGATTTGTATCAAAATATCCTCGCTATTTACGTATCACCAATAATATTACAATTCACATGTTCCGTTTGTTTGTCCATTTTACCAATATATTTACTTTCTCTACATTCTACATATTCAATAGAATTTGGCTTTCTCACTTTCGTCATACGAATTTATGAAAATATCATAAAAAATTATGCAAACGTTAAAAAATTCACCCATTGAGTCACTCGAAAATACCCCAGGAATTATTTTAACGCTCTCCGTTTCATTTCTGCACGTAATTGCATTATTATTCATGAGTCTTACCAAACAGAAAAACCTTGTAGTCACGCAATCTGAAATTCAACACGACTTTTGAGTGGTGTAATTACGGTTTTGTGTACTTTTTCCAGAAATCGCCGCGACAATTTCCCAAATGGCGAGACCTTCGAACGAGACGATTGGGGTCGAGGCGGCGGCGGTGGCGGTGGCCGCCAACAGGAGCGGGAGCGTGACTTGCCCCGTAATGACCGGTGGCAGGAGCCGGAGAAGCCCCGCGACGGAGGCGGTCGTTGGAGCGACAACCGCAACGAGAACCGTGGCGGTGGGAGTGGTGGTGGCGGCGGAGGCCGTTGGAACGACAACCGAGACCGCCACAACGAGAACGATTGGACCGTACCGATGCCGAGAGACGAACGTGTCGAACAGGAGCTCTTCGGCACGGGCAATACGGGCATCAACTTTAGCAAGTATGAAGATATACCTGTTGAAGCAACCGGGGACAAAGTCCCGCGCCACATTACATCTGTAAGTTTATCACACTGTAATCACATTCGTTTTCAAATTTTTATTTTGTACAGTTTGAGGAAGTACAGTTGACTGAGATCATACGGAGCAACATAAGTTTAGCACGATATGATACTCCGACTCCAGTACAAAAATACGCAATTCCGATAATTGTGAGCAAGCGAGATGTGATGGCTTGCGCCCAGACAGGGTCTGGAAAGACTGCAGCGTTCTTAGTGCCGATTTTGAACCAAATGTACGAACATGGACCCCCGAATATTACTCACGGACGCAGTAGAAGGAAGCAGTACCCCCTTGGGCTGGTGTTAGCACCGACAAGAGAACTTGCTACTCAGATCTACGATGAAAGCAAGAAATTCGCCTATAGGTCCCGTGTTCGCCCTTGCGTTGTGTAAGTCCACAAAATCGTCTTTCTTTTTTTAAAAAGAGTGTTAATCTAAAAGGTTAAATTTAACTTGATTTTAAAACATGTTTTTATCGTAGTTTTGTTACAAAAATGTAACGGATGTCTGTTTTAAACACGATTTATTAATTTTTTTTTGCCTCACCAAGACACATTTTTATATTTTATTTGTGAATTGAGGAAAGGAGAAATAAATATAAAGAAGTCTAATCACAGTTGAACATTTCTGAAAGCTAAATCAGCAGGATTGTCTTCGGGAAGCAACATGGTACCACATATCAACCGAAGTTAGATCCAAAATTTTAACAATTTTAAATTCAAAACTTTGCCATCTTACTTCTATCAATTGTCAAACTAATTACTAGTAAAATGTTGCTCTTGGAACTTGATACTTTTTTTATTTGCTTGAGCACTTGACGACCATTGTATGAACTGCTTTTATTGTGTTCCAGTTATGGGGGTGCCCACATTGGCGACCAGATGCGCGACTTAGACCGCGGCTGCCACCTCCTGGTGGCCACCCCTGGCCGCCTTCTCGATATGATTGACCGCGGCCGCATCGGCCTTGACTACTGTCGCTACTTGGTCCTCGACGAGGCCGATCGCATGCTCGACATGGGTTTCGAGGTGCAAATCCGTCGAATCGTTGAGAAAGAAACCATGCCGAAGACCGGCGAACGTCAAACTCTAATGTTTTCGGCGACTTTTCCATCGCCGATTCAGATGCTTGCACGCGACTTTCTTGACAATTACATTTTCCTTGCTGTGGGTCGTGTCGGCTCCACTTCTGAGAATATCACCCAGAAAGTCGTCTGGGTTGAAGAGCACGACAAGCGGTCGTTCCTTCTTGATCTTCTTAATGCGGCTGAAATGAGTCAACCGTCGGCCGAAAGCTTAACTCTCGTTTTCGTCGAAACGAAAAAGGGTGCCGACTCTTTGGAGGAGTTTCTCCATTTCGAGGGGTATCCTGTGACGTCGATTCACGGCGATAGGAGTCAGAGAGAACGCGAGGATGCCTTGAGGCAGTTTCGCTCGGGGAATACCCCGATTTTGGTGGCGACAGCCGTGGCGGCGAGAGGATTGGATATCCCACACGTCAAACACGTTATCAATTTCGATTTGCCTTCGGATATTGAGGAGTATGTCCACAGAATCGGGCGTACGGGAAGGATGGGGAATTTGGGCTTGGCAACGTCGTTCTTTAATGACAGGAACAGGAATTTGGCTAGTGGATTGTTGGATTTGTTGATTGAGGCCAAGCAGGAGTTTCCGAGTTGGTTGGAGGGTGTGGCGGCCGATGGGAGAATGCCCAGTTCTGGTCGTAGAGGAGGAAAGAGTCGGTATGGAAGTGGAGGAGGAAGCAGTTTTGGAGGAAGAGATTATAGGCAACAGTCCGGGGGGATGTCCCGAAATCAGAGATCTGGAGGTGGTGGATACGGAAACAACGGGTTCGGAAATAATGGAGGTGAGTAAAAACTTTTATGTTTGCAAAAAAAAAATGCAAGACTTTCTTGTTTCAGGTGGCCACTACGGCGGCGGCCTCGACCGCGGCGGCAACTTCGGCGGTAACTACAACTCGAACTCCAACAGTCGCGACGACTGGTGGGAAAATTAGACGAAGTAAATCAAGTTTTTTCTTTCAAATAGACTCTTTTCATTACAATAGCGATTTCCTCCCTCAACCTCGACCATCCAGGCCTTCACAACTGATTTCTCCGTGCCGCGTGTGTGTGTAATTTAATTAGCAGGGGCATTACACGAAGTTTCACCATTTGTCTTATTTTCTCTTGTTTTATAATTCATTTTAAAATTCGAATCGCCGTTACTCAGCCTGGATCGATGTAATAATCCACCTCACCGACACACATTTATTGCATAAATCGATTAATTACCGTAGATAATTCTAGTTACAGCTAGAGATTTAAGAAACAAAAAACATTTCCGCAATTATAGTTTGTATTGGCATAATCGAGTGTGTGTTTTTTTGTTTTTTTTTTAAGCGCTCCCTCAGGGAGCGTTTGTGTGCAAATGGGTGTGTAAATTTTGCTATCCCAGTTACGATAGCATAAACTGCGACTTTAAGTATTGATGAGCCAAAAAATTCGTTTCACTTATTTATTAAAACGAACTAACTCGACTAAGACGTTCTAGTCTGCGCGACATGACCGAATTGGGGGGTTTACGGCTCAAAATAGCGTTGCAGTTACAGCTATTTAAGGCGCTAAGAGTATTCTTCTTGTGACTGTGATATTTACCGATCGTTTTAATGATACGTAGTTTTATGGTTGGCACAACTGATTGTCAGCAGTCGCATCGACAATGCGAATAAATCTTAGCGTATGAACAATAACTTATTAAATAATTAAAATAGTACTAGGAATTAAAAAAGTTTGACTTGTTAGAGTGGGCACATGTTTCGTGCCTCTATACCTAACCTAACTTTTTTTTTTAAATTTGAGTTTCAGCTTTCGCACTCCCTGTGATACGGTTAGAAAATCGGTGCCTATTCTAACAGAATGTGATGCACATTCTTATTGTTGAACTATTTTTTAAAAGTGAGGAGCTGTGACTGCAACTGTGCGTCACTTTCGGAACACTCGAGACATTTCGGGACTACATAATTTTTTTCTTCCGTATTGTTTCGAGTGGATCGGAAGTTTTGTTATTAGTTGGTAATTTTAAATATGAAAAAAGGGATGGCAAAATGCTCCGTTACTCTCATGTGTGTCGAGAGTATTTATAACTTATTTTAATGCATTTACAAGTTGTTCTGGTAGAAAAATGCTGTTTGGCATTATTGATGATAAATAAAAGATATTTCAAACTCCAATTTGTCGTTTTATTTTCCCCCCATAAACAAGGATAAGACTTATCGAAGCTTTTATAATTAAAATAAATAAGTGTTGCTTTTAGAATTACTTATCAAACTCGTGTAGTCAGTTCTACTTAACAATTCAATGACTTAATACACCTTTTCAGGTAAGTTATTTTTCGCAAAGAATCCCAAGTGCGTCTTATTTAACTGCAACAATGGCCGTTTAAGGCATAAAATTGCGAATTTTCACGGTATGAGATAAGGATGTGTCGGTTATACCCGCCTCTCCCCTACGAGTCTTCCCACGAACAAAAGCKCCTCGCGAGGGGATTTGGCGGCGAGTATCCCCACGGGACCGATAATTAAGATTCAATTAAGTTTTTATCTGTCGGTCTTGAATAAATTTACGATCGTAGGAGCGGCCGCCATTTTCTAAAAAGAGCAGGGAATGTCGGATTCGTATTGGTTGATGAGACATTTCGGGCGTGCATGTTTCATGTAAATTTATGTTTGAGAAGAGTGCTAACAGCGAGTTTTAATCAGATTGGCTTTATTTCAAGCAATTTGCATCTGGCGAGGCTAATTAAGACGTTAAATGTTAAAGTTGTAAAATAAGAGTTGGGAAAAAAGCCCGATTTATGAGACGGGTTTATAGAAATCGGAGACTTTTCGAAATTTATGCGCTTTATATTTAATTATGGGAATTAAATGCTAATGCGGCGCATAATGAGGCAACATTTTACTTCTTCAAAAATTTCAGTTTTTGGCCGCTTTTTTTTATATCGCGGCAAAATGTTTAGCGGGGCGAAAAACTAATTATTGATCCGGATCCTTGCACACATTTATTTTCAAAAATTGTGTACCACTTACAACATTTAGAAATTTACTCGACCAAAAATTCATTACATTATCTATCTTTCAAGTGGGTAAATTAGAGCCACATTGTCGTAATTTATGTTAATACTTACTTCGTCTGGAAAAGTAATTTTAAACCTCCGATGATAATTTGGAAATTAAAAAAGTCCAAGTTAAAAAAAATCGGCTTTGTTCACCTAATTGGACAATGATTTATTTGTTCAACTGATTTGTTTGTATTAACTTCAGGGTCGTTTTTATTGAGATTAGATCGTTGAAATTAGAATTGTTAATTGTAATGAAGAGCATAGTTCCCCACACTTAATAACAAGGACAGCAAAAAAAAAATTAAATTACAAAAATTATTATTTGCTGTGGTAAACATAAAAATGTGAAAGACAAATTGACAAATTCCTGCTTAATTGTGGGTAAATTAAAGTGGAAATTTATTAATAGAACTTTATCACACCGTCTATTATAACATGTGTGTTTACATTTCTGCGTTTTAATGAAGAGTTCATCAGCATATTGTTTATGTAGGTAACACAAGTGACGTTATAAAGGGTAAATTGTAATTAATACCGGCAGTCATAATACTCTATCTTCCTTATTTATTAATGGAATTTAATGGGGATTTTATCGTATAAAATAGCTGTAAAACATGATGATTATAACTAAACCGAGTAGTTTCAAGCAGTTTTTGACAGGATTATTAATGAAAGGTCACATATTTCAGATAAGTTTCAGTAGGTATAATTTATTTTATAAATGGCGTAACTGGTTTGAAATTAAAATTTTTAAAAATTGCTTTCTATACGTTGGAAGTGCATGATAACTAATTTTTAACAAAAAATATTAGGTACCTAAATAACCACTACGTGTAAATAATAAAAAAAATAATAAATTGCAACATAATTATGTAGGTACATACCTCGGTATTATATGATTTCAAAATTTGCACTTGGGTACACCGAAGGCTGAATGTTTTAAAACGTATAGATTAAATGTAAAACTTTTTTTTGTATATTTTTCACTGAATTAACTTAACAGTAAGTTGGAACGTAATCAAAAAGTAATAATGTTACTATTTTTAATTTTACTTTTGTTTATCTCATCATATAATTGCATAACAATAAAGTAGATTGCCCAAATGGTAAATTTAATTATGTAATAGTTAATAAATAAAAAAGTTTTTGCTATGTGAAATCACAATTAGGTAGGTATACCTCATTGAAGTGCTGATGTGATTAAACATGAAAATATGTAAAATAGAAAAACTCAAGTTTCACACATTTTCCCACACATAATGTACCTAAACGAACAACCTAAACAACGTTTTCCCAACAATATTTAATTTAATTTTCTAAATATATACTTCAAAATTTAGATGTTTCTTTCAATGCGTGAAATGCCGTCTGTGTGTTGTGTGTGAAATGAGCACTTCATGCGCCGCTGATGTGAATTCAAAATGCGCTACCTACTTACTAATCTCAAAAAATTGAAGTAAACAAAAGCTTAAATCAACTGATCCTTCAGAAGTTCTTAGAATACATAGATAAAAGAAGTTTTTTTTAATTTTTTTAGTTCTGATGGTAATACATATTTTTTTTATGTTTGCGGTACCTTTCTAACCCTCTTTCCCAAATTATGGTAAACATTTGTTAACTAAATGTATACCATAATTTGGGGTAGAGGTGGTAGTTTTTTCCAACACTCTCATAATGTTTCTTTAGTGCATTTTAGGCTTAGGTATGTACTTCTTGTGTTGTTAACATACGTTTTTGTATAAAATACATCGTCAATGATACCGTATTTTATGTCTACATAAAATACACTTATCTTGACATTTTCTCAATTTACACAAATTTGTTTATAACAATTTATGAATTTAGTAAAATTTCTCATTCAATATAATAATAGTTATTTGTACAACTAGTTTTGAAAGTTATACTTTTTTTCACGAATTTGCAGGCAAACGAGTGAAAAAAAGGACTTTCAAAACACAACATTTTTTTGCATAGTGATAACCTCAAGAACCCTAAAGGCCAAAAAGATCTCAATTTGATAAGTCAAATCGTAATGTATCGCGAGCTTTTTGTATAACGAACTCTATAGAAATTATAGAAATAACTATAGATAACTAGATATAGAAACCGTTTAAAAAAGTATAATTTAATAATTATAATAATTATTAATAATACGATTAATCGTGACGAAAATTCAACTTTCGTAATCACTATGCAAAAAAATATTTTGAAGACAACATAAGTTTTATAGTTTAAAAATCTCGGTCTAGTAAATTTAAACTAGGATCTCGATTTTTAAACTTTCTAAAACTCTTTAAAACTCTTGTTGTCCTTAACTAAATATTAATATATTGCGCTCTTTAATTTTTTCTTTTAAACAAAAAAAAAAGCTGTCTCTTACATTCTTACGGTTTACACTTATACAGTGTTTCAGAATTCGCACCCCAGAGAAAAATACCAAATGCCAACATATACAAGATTATCGGTATTATTAAATAGACATGAAAAAGATCAACATTTGTCCATGTTCTTGAAATCTTTTCTCATATGGCATTTTTCTCTGAGGCGCGAGTTGTGAGTTCTGTATGATGTGTTACACAGGGTGATTCTTAAATAGACCGACAAAATTTTATCACATCTTCCTAAGGATAAATGGAGACAAACTTTACCTTTTTTGTGTTTATACCTTTTAGGGGCAAAACCCCCTTGATCCGTGCCACTTACGGCGTTTATGAATTGTTGCAATAATCAAGTACGTTAATACCATGGTTACCACTACCTGTGCTAACACATCAGTGGCGTACGCTTTACTTCGAAAATGACTTTAATAAATTTTATTTGAAGAACGTTTAAACAAAGAATATTTTAAATATTTTTTCCAGCATGTTCTCATTTGATACTAGGGATAAAATTTTGTCGGTCTATTTAAGAATCAGCCCTGTATAGTATGTGTGTTTTAATACGGTATTGTAACCTATATCAACACTTGTAATTTGTAGGTATTTTTAAAACAATCGGTAACTTTTGTGGTTTATCTCAAATAAAATTAATTTCATTTATTTGTTTGGTATTTATTTAAATTTGGCGTCATAGTTGGCAATATGAGGGTGTTGTGAACGGACCATAATTTGTAATACGTGTGGCGAGGTGTCAAATGTCAGATTAATAATTTCAATAGAATAGTTCGTTCACAATCAAACTTTCATGGATAGCTTTGACGGCAAATTAAAAAAAAACACTCGTTTTTGAGTTTGGACATTTATGTATTTTGTTTTCTATGTAGTCATGTCAGCGGTTTTTAAGAAAAAAAAAAATTCTTTCCATGAGAATCTTTGTCACTTCATGAAACTTCGACAAGCTTCGTATTTTTGTGAAAAACTTAATTACAGTATGTGATCACAGTAAGTAGACATCAGGGCCGCTCACAAAGTCGCGTACAGTTAGAGACAAAATACTTTGGTCGTCACTTTTCTGACACTTTAATGTAATTCGAGCTTTAATGAATGACAATTTCAAATTAATGACAGCTACTATATCTTTCAATCATAAATATGTACAACTTGTCAATTATTATTGACAGTAGCTAAAAATAAGGTTAACAGTCCTAAAGCATGCTTTACAATTTAATGTCACTCAAGTGACATTGACGACCAAAGTATATTTTGTCTCCAACTGTACCAACTGCGTGGTAYCAACAAAAATTTGAAAAAATTGTGGGCGTGGAAGTTCTTCAATTCACATTATTTTCTTAAAGAGTTTACATACCAGTTTTACTTTAAATAATCATTTTTTATATCAATGACTGATAAATGTTGATTGTAAACACTATCATTTTTTTGTAGTATGTATTTGAATTAAAGAGTATATTAGATATACACATAGGGAGAGAATAGATGCACGATTATCCCTGAGGTGCAATTTATAGTCCGAGGACTATAAAGCACCAGAGTTATAATACCAATTTTCTTCAGTGGCGAGCATTAAATTTTAGTCGTCAATGTCACTCTCTAATATACTCTCTTGTCAAAATTACACAGGGAAACTACTTTTTTGACAAACATATATGAAGTTTCAAAATGACATTACCTACCAAAATTTTATGCTCGCCATTGTACCTATACTATTTGTTTACGTAACTTGAGTTAAGAAACCCAAGAAAGTGGCTGTAATTCTTTAAAAAAAAGAATAATTAGCATAAAGCTAACATGACAAATCGTCTAAAAGTCTAAATCTGCCAGTGTATGCCAACATGTAAAATGAAAATATTATAAAGTTGCGGTCAATTCATAGTGGCCATTTAATTTATTGCAAAGTTGGCAGCCCCTAACCCGCCACCTCTAGTGTGTGGGTTGTGTCATTTTTGATAGATATGTACCTAAAAAAAAAATTGGATGTTTAAAGTCGAATTTACACAACTCAATTTTTACAAATTTACCCAGGGAAGTGGCCACTATGAATTGACTACTAGTATTTTCTTTCTTGTGTGATATCTACTCCGTTTACCAATATATGACAAATTAACAAAATAACAAAAAACAAACACACGACACAAGATGATGTATTTTTAGGCCACATATACAACCTTTTAAGAAATATCTACCTAAATGTACAAGATTAATAAAAGTTTACGAATTATCTATGACGTTGATGTAAATACACTTTTTTCTAATGTTATAAATAATTAGTTTCTTAATGAAATTAAAAACAGGTGCGCCAGAACTCGGGCCCCAGAGAAAAATGCCATGTAAGATAAGATACCAGGAACATGGAAAAAATATTAACAATATTCTATCTATAAAAATTTCGAAGTTATGAGAGTCTAAATTTTGCACTTTAACTCTATTTATTTCTGTTGAAAAAATAATTTTCCAAGTTTTTTGCTACAAGCTATTAGAAGAGGAAACAAGAAAGCTGTAAAATTTGTGTACCTTTACTAAATAATTATAAAAAAAAAAACATATACAAGATCATCAGTATTATTAAATAAATATAAATATAAATAAGTGTCAAATATCAAAAAATAAATTCAAAATTTTTTGACAAATAGAATTTTTTAAACATTTTTTCCATGTTCTTGGTATCTTATCTTACTTTTAAATTTTCTCTGGGGCACGAGTTCTGACACCCTGAATGTTATGTAGGCAGGTAAATAACCAATTTCTCAAAGGTGTCGCTAAGTAAATTGACGAAATTGAACAAAGTAAATAAGCAAAATATCCAATTTGGTAAAGTTTACCTTTACACGCACAGCCCGTCCCRTATCCCAACCCATCCACCCTCTGTCGGTSTCGTGCCCTGCGGTCCCGGCATCGGCCCATCATCATCCATATCGCCGGCTCCATGCTCGTTAGCTGTAAATATTTACGAGACGTTTAACATTCATGTGTATGGACAGTAACAAGAGGGATAATTAATGAATGCAAGGCCGCGCTCCGCCTATGGGTTGTCCCATATGGATACCGTCCCATCTCGTACCTCGCAACACCCGACCACAGTAACTTCCCCGCTTTATTGACTGACGGTGTAGCTCGGTGGAGCTGCACGTTTCGACACCTGCTACTCTAATACATAAACTAAAGTGATAATTACACACGACGAGACGGACAAATTATACGCTGTGTTCCGAAAATAAACGGCACGCGTGTGTGCGCCGCAGTGATGATGCATGGGTGATGTGAAAGTGGACGGATGGGACGAAGCATGGGACCGCCGGACGCATGGGACTGTAAGTGCTAACATGAGAACAAAACTGATTGCAAAAATCCAAAAGTTATTCTCACTGTTTTCGCATCTGCTTAAACCACACTGTATCATTGACAATATCAATAACTGATATAAATTTACTCTTAAAACGTTTTCGCATTTTTGACTCACACTGTATATCTGTCTAAGTAGTGAATATATTTCAATTGTTTATTTAGCATTTTCTTTTTTTTTTGGTCTATTTACAAAACACCCTGTATAGAAGTAAGTGTTTATTCTGTTGTTTATTCATTTTTTAGAATAATTTTTCTCTCTTGAAAAAATAAAATTTTCACTTTAATTGTAAATGTAATAATAAATATTATGTTTTTGTGTGAAGTCTTTAGTGTTAAAAAAAATTATATGTTAAACACAGGAAGAAAGTTTTTTCTTCCTTCACCTTCAGCTCTTGTAATAATAAACAGCACTCTTAAGAATAACTTTTTTCCCTTGTACACAAATATAAGTACATAACTAAGTATTAGGTAACTCAAAAACTCAAAACACATTTCATTTTGCCAACTTCTCTATCATTGTATCAAATGTGCTCTTCAGACATTATGCACTGTATGGAAAAAATTAAATCTTTGAAATGATGTCAAAAATTGTTAAAGAACATGACAATGTTGACTTTTTTATATTTTTGATACATCGTGTAAAAAAAACTTAATTTTGATTATTCTTAATTACATAAGTCAAAAATCGACTAGGTATAAAACATACCAAAAATTTATTTTTATTCTTTTATATCTAATAAAAAAGTAGTACCTACAAGTACCTACAGCAAATTTTAAAAGACAATAATTTGGTGATTGTAATTGTAATTAAATTACTAAAAAAAAAATCCATCCAGTTTGTAGTTACTTATACCGGGTGGGGCATCCGTTACGCCCAAAAAGAAAATCCCCACTTCTAATTAAATAAAATTGTTGAATTTTTTCACACTTACCTGTTCATTAGTAAGGTACATTCTCTAATTTTTTGGTAATTTTTCATTCACAAACAAAGCCAAAAAAAAAAATAAAAAGTAATTTTCTCCCAAAAAATTTAATTCTAATTTTTATACTGACCTACGCAGATTCACTTCCTACAATTGTTTACAAAATCAGAAAAAAAAATACCAATTAGATTTTGAATTAAACGCAATTTTCCATCATTTTTATTTATGACCTGCTACTTGTGCCATCGTAAATTTAGGTGACAATGGGGTAAGATTCCAAGGTTTATAACAAAAAGACCYTTTAAAACGATCGGCTAGCAGTAAATGATTCTTTTGTTGGCAAATTATACATACCACTTTGTCATAAATCACGGATCTGGTTTGTGTTTAAATAAAAAAGCGATTATTTGGCTAACCAAGTCAAAATTTGAAATTGTGATATCAAAGTTTGATGCGCTGACAGGTACAGATTAATTTAGTGTAAAAACTTTATAGGTAAATTTACAGAAAGTATTCATAAAACACAAAAAACTGTTACGGACTCATTTATTATCCAAAAAAATTAGAAAAATTCTCAAATTATACCCTAGCAATAATTAGTTAGGTATATGAAATATCGCCAGTTTTAATTAATTTGAAGTAGCGGTTTATCAAGTGCGCGTAACCGATGCCGATGTATATTAAAAATATACCTATAATACTCCTATAAATTATTACATTTACCCAAATTTGAATATTATTAAGTTTTAAAAACATAACAAGAGTATTGTATTGTAGTAGGTAATTGTGTAGTAATACATACAGGGTGTTAAAAAAAGATTGTAAAATATTCAAGGAGGTAATAGGTATGAACTAAAATAAACAAAAAAAATTTTGACAGATAGAATTTTTTAAACATTTTTTTCATGTTCCTGGTATCTTACCTTACTTGAAAATTTTCTCTGGGGCGCGAGTTTTGGCGCAGCCTGTATAACCTTGGTAGGTAACCAAGAAACACGTCAAATCATACTTTTTTGGCAATTTTCTTTGGATCAGGATAAAATAAAAGTCATTACGACAACGTCTGGTAAGCTTCTTATACGGTACCACCTCGACATTCCATATTTCGATGTAGTGTATGACTTTCCAAACTTATAACATAAATTACTATACAGGTGATCCAGAAGTCTGGAAACGATTTTTTTCTGGCGAAACTATCAATTTTTTTGGCAAATAAATTTATAGGTGCAAAGGCTATAAAAATGTTATTAGCAAAAAATGAATATCAATTATTTATTTATACTTTCGAGATAAACATAGTAACTTTTTTTTTTTAATAGAAACCTACCACATTTTTTTTCTAGACAACGAGCTTGTTACAAGAAATATTGCTGTTTTGGTCCATACTATTACCTCTTAAAATATTTTATATTCTTTTTTTAACAACCTGTATTTTGCAACCGCAAATTCTACATCAAAAAACAATACTAACAAAAAAAAAAAAAACAGTGAAGTGCCTGTACGCATGTCATTGGTAAGAGTAGAAATAAAGTAATTGCTGGAGAATAAGCGCTTTCACCAGCTTACAAAGCCTGTAAAATTTTATGAAAATCCACTCATTTGGTTTGTGAAGAACTAAAATGGATTTTAATTTTTATCTTGGCACTTTATCACTTTGTATATTGATAACTAATTATCGTGTATTTGACAAATTAGAGTTATTTTTTCTATGTGAATATCTATCGTTGCAATTTTTCGTAACACGTGTATTAAGAAAACGCCAAAATTAAAATGTTATGATTTGCTAAAAAGTTAACAATTGAAAATCTGTATTCAAAATGGCCCACCAGTGTATTAATAATACACCTCTACTTGCTGTTTTATTTGCATAAAAAATTGTCCTATTTTATCAAAAATTTATGACAGCATTTGAACAAGTTATTTGAATATCTAGATGGCGCCATTGCGTTTGTACTCGACTAAACAGGTTGAAATTTCTAAAATATGTAAAGCCTGTTTTGAAACAAATTAGATTTTAAATGAGTCAAAATTATCCAAATATCTGTGATAAATAAGAGAAAACTCCCAATAAAAGTCAAATTGTAGAAACATTCAGTAATTATTCACCCTGTAAATAAAATTTATTGATTATAAAATAACACACTCTGTACAATCGCAGCAACTTACATAATTTCTGAAAAAAATATATACACAATCAAATATATATCTGAAAATTATGTAAATCTAGTCATGAATATAAATTATCTTAAGCCTTTTCTCGAAAATATTTTTCAAAATTGAATCTTTTAATTAAATCTTTATTTATTTGTTTATGTAATAAAGTGAGGATTAATTAAAACGTCCCGGTGACAGTTTTATCGCCCCTAACCTTGAATATTTTTTCTCCAGGTGAACCTTTAAAAATCCGTCCATCCACTAGCTGATAACTCAATCAGCCTAGACAGTTAGGCTCGTAAAATAAATCAAAAAAAGTTTGCGCTCGTTTAACATTTATTACACTTGGTACAGTTTAGCATAAATACATAATTATTAGTGTACGCGTTTATTTAAATTTTGCAAGCTATATATTATAATAGCGTCGAGCAAGATAAGGACACTACTTACGGCCTATCGCGGCGTAATTATGTTTAATTAGTGCTGTTACACTGTTTGTTTTGATAAATTTTTAAAGCCGACTGCCTCTAAGTACTTGGACATAGCGAACACTTTGCTGCTTTCGTCGTTAGAAATGCAGTTATTAAAACTAGCATACTTGTTTAAAATAATGCATTATGCATCGGGGCAACAAAGTACTTGAAAAAAATCAACACTAAAATTTAATGAGCTGGAATAAAAGTTTCATTTAATGCCAGGATAATGGACGGGGTAATAAATGGCTTCCTTAATTAGATGGCAAAAAAGACAGTAATTTAATTAGAAATGCTTCCTGTTACGATCAACTGATGCAAAAATTACAGAAAAAAAAACAGTTTGAAAATAAATAAATAAATAAATAATAAATTACATTTGTATTAGCAGCAAAAACTTTTTCCAATAAGAACTTAGTTTATTTTTCATATTGATACATTAATTTTTTATAGGAAAAATTGCATATTTTTAGAACACGTTGTATAATAATTAATTAATTAGAATTTGAGTGTCAAATAACATTTTACATCCTACTCAAATTTATTAATACACTCAACTACTCGTTTGTTATTCAGCGATTAATAATTTCGACAATTAGTGGGTTCGCAACATCAAAATGCTTGAGTTGTTAATTACTCTTATTAACAAATTTCTTCGTTAATTAACAATAAATAATAATGATTTATTTTTTATAAAATGAACGAACCATGTTGGTTGAGAAGTCTGGAAACGATTTTTTTTTTTGGCGAAACTATCAATTTTTTTGGCAAATAAATTTATAGTGTGATGGTTATAAAAATGCTATTCAAAAAAAATTGAATATTAATTAATTGTTTATACTTACGAGATAAACATAGTAACAATTTTTTATTTAAATGGAAACCTACCACAATTTTTTTTCTAGACAACAAGCTTGTTACAAGAATTGTTGCTGTGCAAAAATTTTTTCTTGTAAACGTAACATTTTTTGTTAAAAAACTGTTTGACTTACAAGTATTAAAGAATTGTTTTTGAGTAAACTACCAGTTTTTTTTTAGAAATAAATTAATTAATGTTTAGTAAATTTAAATTAATAAAGATTGTAAAGAAGCGATGCCAAAATATTTTTTATTTTAATTAATTGTTTAAACTTTTTTTAAACAAAAACTGTTAGGTTTATTAAACAGCAATATTTCTTGTAACAAGCTCGTTGTCTAGAAAAAAAATGTGGTAGGTGTTTCTATTAAAAAAAAAGTTATATGTTGATAGTTTCGCCAGAAAAAAATCGTTTCCAGACTTCTGGATCGTGCTGTATAGTAATTTATGTTATTAGTTTGGAAAGTCATACACTACATCGAATTATCGACGGTGGTACCGTATAAGAAGCTTACCAGACGTTGTCGTAATGACTTTTATTTTATCCTGATCCAAAGAAAATTGTCAAAAAAGTTTGATTTGACGTGTTTCTTGGTTACTTACAACGAAGGTTATATTTACCGGCTGTGATACTGTAATAGTTCAGTTACTTGTATGTGTACTTAAATAAATATTTTTTTTTGTAAAACTGAAGAAAATGTTATTTAAGAAGCTCAATATTGAGATTCAAACTAATAACATGAGTAATTCTAATCACTATTTAGAGGTGCAATGCAACTACCCACTTTTAGGGAGGGTATGTTTTTTAACTTTTGTTTAAAAAAAAATATTACACACAAAACCGTTTTAGTAATTTTAAAAATAGCAAAAATAAATGTCATTACACTCATTAGACAATGTATAACAAGCGAGTCCGATTTCAGCTGTCACTTGACCCAAATAAGCGTTTTAATTAAATTTCTCAGTCGCTCAGTCGAATGGCTGAATTTTTCTTTACCATTCTTCAATTCAACACCAATACGTCTGTTAAAATGTCTTTTAAAATGCCCCCATTAATTAAAATAATCAACCGGCAAAAATACTTACTCACCAATTATCGATAAGGCAAATTACCTAAATAACCATAATTGTGTTAGACCAGTAGGAGATAAGCCACCTCCGCAGCCCTCGAAATCACCCATTTTCCACATGGAAGCTAAAAAAAACCGTATAATTACCGTATCGCAAATATGCAAATGTTTTTAGTCCCCGTATTATTACAATTTCAAATTTTTGTTTAATTACGTTAATCTTATCGTAAATTGCAAAAAAATTCGTCTGCCTCGAAATAGGTTTATGACATAACTTTTTACCTTCCAGGTAACTAATAAATGCACCGAGACCTTATCAAAGGAAGCCATTTCGACTGCACTCGTAGTTTTTATCTAGTGACTCATGGATAGTGAGTGTGTCGAAATGGACCTAAGCACGAGGCAGAGAGACCCGCAGGATAACGCCAAGATGAGGGTCGCCAAATCGGTCTTCTCCATAAGGAGTCTCGTCGATCTGGGCGACGCAGCCGATGCCCCCGACGACGACGCCCCAAAAGGTAAACTCCGAACCCAAATTTTGTTAAAATACATTAATTTTTTATTTTGTTAAAATACATTAATTTTTTCTCACTCTCTAACGATCCAACCACGAGAACTATAGTAAGTCATAAAAATTGGTTTTTGACTTACAATGGCTCATGTAGAGCCGAAAATACAAAAACAATGAGAAAAATTTTCTTTCAATAAAGAATATTATTACCAAAATTTAGACGCTCAGCAATTGTCAATAATATTAAACAGTTCCTTGATTTTTTATTAACAATCAAAGATTCAATGCAATTTTTCTCAAAACTGTAATTCTTGAGTTACTATAGTTTTTGTTGGGAGAGTCGAAAACTATCGGAACTTAATTTTTGATCAATGTGACCTAAGACTTGCAAATTTTTTATATCGGGTAACTGCAAATCAATCAATCAAAAATCTCTTGTCAATATCTATTGAATTATTGACTCTAAAATTGTAACGTTTGAATTTGACGACCACAATCGCAATCATAACTTCTGTTTCTGCATTATTTAACTTTAATTTCTAAGTCATGGACCACTTTAAGCCACCTCGAATATCTCAGAAACTAAAAAAGCTTTGCAAAAACGCCCAAACAGGTCAATTTTTTTCCGAGGGGAACATTCTTTGCCGTAATTTTTAAAGCACTCTCAGTAACTCTGTAACACCCACACACCCCAACTTTAAAAATTTTAATGGCACTACCTCACTTGTGGCACATCAAATGAAAGCTATTTGAACAAGCTTTCCAAAATTTTTACCAAAATTGAATCAGACTATACATTCATGAGATACTGGGTGTTTTAATAAAAACAAACCTTCCTAATTTTTGTTTAAGGGGGACATTTTTTGACGCAATTTTAAAAGCAGCCCCACTAACCCTTTAACCTTTATGCCACTTAACTCTAAAATGACAAATAGCACTAGTGATACATGAAATAAAATGTCTACAAAAAAAATCTTTCAGCAGTCAGTATGTACAAAGGAACTTAAGAACTATTACTATTTTTTAGGTACATCACCCAATAAAGAAACAAAAATAAGTCACAGCTCCAATAATAATTATTACAACATTAGTAAGTTTCTTGTAATTTATTTTAATAGTTTTTATTAGAAGAAATTACTAATTAGAAACATTATTTTTTGGATATCTCATGAATAATTAATCCCATTCAACTTTAGAAAAAAGATTCAAAGAATATTTTGAGTGAGTCTGTGTCATTTGAGATTACGGAATTGAGGTGGAAGCGAGGAAGTTAAAGGGTTAATGGGGGTGCTTTTAAAATTGCGTCAAAAAATGTCTTTTTTAAAAACAAAATTAACCTGTTTAGGGATTTTTTCTAGGGTAGTTTGTTTTTTTTAGAAGAATGGATGGTCTGGTTCAATTTTGATAAAAAATCTTAAAAAACTTGTTAAAATAGCTTTTCAAAGTTAGACTGTGTGGAGGTTAGGGGGTTACTGGAAATGCTTTAAAAATTACGTCAAAAAATGTCCCCCTCGGAAACAAAATTGACCTGTTTTGGCGTTTTTGAAAGGTTTTTTTAGTTTCTGAGATATTCGGGGTGGTTCGTTTTCATTGGGCCACCCTGTATAACAAAAAACATGAAATGAAAAAAATATTGAAAAAAGGAAAAAATACTTTTGAAAGAAATGTTTTTGAACAGCTGTTAACGAATTTTTTGCCCGCTAACGGTGTGGAGCCCCAGTTTTGCAGGCATGACAGTGTTTTGGTCCTGTGGTCCAGTGCTTTTTGCAAATCGAGTGTGCGCTGGTTGATAATGAAAAGTGTCGCAATTTCACGGCCAACAGCGATGCGCTTGTGTTTTTGCGAAATTGCAGGTCCGTCTTGCGTATAATTTTGCCATTTATTACGTTAACGTAATTGAATTCGTTTAGTACTGATTGTAACAAGAGTTGGTCGAAGTTTTGATGAAATTAATGTTCACAATTAGACTAGACACGCATTTCAGTCACGAGAAACAGCTATTCTCCAGTTGGTTATACTCACAATGTTCGGTAAACATAATAAACTTAACTAACTACCTCTGTTCCCATTAGATATGCATTTCAAACGCGAATAAAACTTTATTGGTGAGTTGGGTTGCTACATAACTATGATCGATTCTAGTTTCAATCACGATTAACAAATTACCAGACTCTGGCGGACTTTCATTTTCCGTTATGTTAGTGGGACTGACACGAATGAACCGTTTCATTAATTGACGGACTTGATGCTATTCTGTGCCAACTCAAACAAAAAATTACATTTTACACTATCTACCACTCTCCCCTACATGAATGAATCGACTTCTGGTTTTAAAATATCATCCACACAATATTTTTTTACTACCTAAATTTTCGTGGGAGGGAAGGAAAATTTCAAACATTTGAAATCGTCAAGCCCTTTTTTGCATCAGTATCGTGTAATAATTATAAAAAAACTTTGTTGTATTTTTTAACGGGCATTTTTCTTCTAATTGCAGGAAAATATGCCTTGATAGTAGCTTTTATTATAATTATTTTATTTTTGGCCAATAGATAAGTATTGACGTAATGACGGCAAAGTTATAATTTTATCGTCTTGCCCTTGCATTTGATTAAAATAAATTTTTATTAATTACCGCTCGCCTAATTACATTGTAAATTCCACGATTTAGCATTTTAATGAACAGGATTACATGAATCAGCATTCTTCGCGTAATTAATTATGATTTTTATAAAGGGCAAAATTACTCATTATAATTTATTAGCCATTTCTAGTAAAGCTCCGGATTTTTCTCCGTGAGAACACGTTATGCCTGTTGAACTCTTAGCCAACACTTTCAATTCGTTTCGAAAACGGCAAAACTAATCATCTTCAACCCGACAATTAATTAATTTAAATAAACCGTGAGCATGCAATTTACTGACAATAACTGTTCTTGGCATTTTTATCGAAAAAACCACAAACGGTTAAGCCCGGATCTAGGTTTTTTCCCGCGCTTTAAAAGCTATAAATTTATTGCCGGACTCTAATTAATTGGAGGCTAATTACTTCAGCGTTTGCATGAATTATTAATATTGGATTACGCTAATTAGGGATAATGCGGCGTGAACAAATTCGGACAAATTTAATTCAATTTGTGACGTCACTATAAAAGCATTTGCCGATAATGTATTTTTAAAATTATAGCAATTATTACCTGTGACATTTATGCATTCGTTATGTGATAAGAAATAATTTTCAAACACATATTTATTGCTAAATTGAAAGCTATATAAGCAGATAACGTCCATTGCACAATAGACGCACATATTGTATGCAATTATATTATTTTTAGTATTCCGCATGACATAAATATTGATAATAAATTTGTTTCTTTTTATTTATTTTAAATGCATAAATTAAGTATCTTGTTAGAAATTGTTTTATTGCGGAAACGGTCGTTTTGTGGTCGATAGAGGGCGCTTCTTTTCTAACCTCACTTCTTGCCTGTTGCTTAGCAACAACTTATGATTTATAATTAACCGTTTTGATTTTGTTATTTTTTTATCAAGACCTCCTACGCTCTCGCACTGGGTGCGTGTCAGGCGCAAAGCAAGATGGCGTCCCTTTGTTGTCCCTCGCCGACTGCGATCGTAAACTAATTGACGTAATGCCTCAAGCAACGTTCCTTATTCTTGATTAGAATTTACGATCGGCGTTTAATGCGTATACTTCGAATTAAGTTTATTATGATTTTAATATCGAGTGGGCCATGCTAATTCCTTCATCTCGCTTAATTAGGTTTATGCGCGAGTTAATTACGATTTATGCGTTTCGGTTTCCGCGATCTTTTCGTCCGTATTTGAAAAACGTTTTAATTAGGCGTTTTATTGATCTCCTGTTGGCGAGGGAGCTTGTTCGAAGGCGTGAGCCATACAAAGTACACAAAGCGCCAACTAACAAGCTGTTATATTGCTTTATTGTTGGATTCCTCGTTTTATTTTACAAGTTGGTTACTTTAATTGGCCGTATAAAGTCATTATAGGATGATTAACATTGATTAGGCCTTTGTTAAAAATTATTTGATGAGCGCGCCAATATTTTATGCGCCGGGGTTTGATGACGAGAGCTTTTATTGGATTTAAGGTCGTTGAAACTCACAGGAAAAAGCCACGAAGTGAACTCTGATCCCATACTAATTAAAGAATTAATATATTTAAAAAAAGTACAATGTATAAGAGGGTAAAGTGAGACTAAATTTTTCTGGTTTTGGTTGTTGTTTTGTTTATTTAACCATATAAATCTTAAAGCTATATGGGAGAAAATCTTTACGAAAATTTACTATTGAATGTGAGTACGTCACTGCCCACTGACCATGAGCGTTGAAACTGTAATGGAAAAAGGGAGGTTTTAATTTTTTAACTCTGGCTCTGCAATTGATTTTAATAACGTCTACACCTTTCCGACATGTACAAGGCTAAATATTATTGTGTATTTTAAAATCACTCTGTATATCTTAGTCATCACAAAAAATACAGTTATATAGATATTTTTTTGGTGTTTTTAGTTTACTGTATTTTTCAAATCACAAAATGTGAACATTCAGATTCGTGTAGATTTTTATGTAGATCGAAATATGTTGATTTATAGTAGGTACCTAAGTTTTTATACTCATTCAAAAAGACCGTACCATTACTTTGGGCGGTTTTTAGAACTATCTAGTTAGCCTCAAAATTGCGAATAAAAATGTACCAACCTTCGTTGGTATTTTTGTTTTGTTTTGTTAGCAGCGTCATTACCAACTTGCTTCAAAAAAATATTAATTTATATGCCAGGTGAACAGAAAGTATGCAACTAAAGGTTTTTGAATGAATGATAAGGTACAATAAAATTGTAGACGGTTCCGAAAAATAAAATTTTTCGAAATGTTTTTGTCTTTGAGTTTTGCAAAATAATTGTTGAAATGGCAATCCACTTTAAAACCTTTTTTTTTACAAAGGCTATGCTTTAAAGATTACAACTATTTATATTTTATTTAATTTTTATCGAAAAAAATTTCATATGTCTAAGTTGTCATTTTGAAAAAAAACATCGCATTAATAAAAACAAAACAAAATTTCATTCTCAAAACACAAACACATTTTTTAGCATTTTAATTTTTAATTATTTTCTGATTGCAACCCGCTTGGTTCCATGTAGGTATTTTAGGTTGTATTTAATGTTGGCTAGACTTCAGTTTTATATGAGTCACTCTGTATAGCGTTTAAAAGAAATAAGGTTATCAAAAAAGAAAACCGTACAAAGATTCCGATTGTGGGGCTTAAAATACACTACGACATATCATGGTTTTCCAGTTATCGTCTGCCAATTTTGTAAAATGTTTGATTTCGTTGAGTTTTATGGAATCATAAATTCATTTTCTGTAATTGTTACACTTGAGATTATTTTTAGCACAATCCATTGAAAATATGGCAATATCGCTTGAATAAATGAGAAATTCTTGAGTCGTTGCTTGCTGACTGGCTTTCCTTTGTCTGTTGGTATAAAAAACCACTTTGCGAATTGAATTGTGAAATGAAGGTGGATGTATCGAGATGAATAATTTCCGATGCAAAATATCAATTAACGTAATGTCACATTACACGGAACAACTGACACATTTCAGCATTTAAAAGCAATAATGGAAACACAATACGAATTCATCCTAGCATAACTTTTTGACAAAACCTTCTCTAATTAAAGAGTTTTTCTCGACAGCGTTCCGCCTGGCATCGCCACAAGTTCATTACCGATCAAAGCCAACCATGAACCGGCTTCTGGACTTTTTTCGCGCATTATTTACTTAAGTACTCATTGACAATGCCTCGTTACATTTGAAGCAAATCGAATTTCACCGCTAAAACAATCAATTTTTAACGCGACAAATCAATGAACTAAATCAACACGGTTTTTCGGACTTTGCAACGACCTCTCCGCCAGCCGTCCGTCAGTCTGTCCGCCGTTCATTTCCGAAAATTTTCAACACTTCGTTACGACTTCCGAAAATTTCGCAAAATAGCGCCCACCTGCGGCCATTTCTAATTCTAATCTTCGGATGTGCCTGACTCATCTCGACCCGATTAGGACCATGAAATTATAAATAGCAAAAAGCCGGCGTTTTCTATTACCAATACATGGAATAATTAATTGGGGGCCGTTTACGGCTGATGAAATAATTTCAGGATAGATTAATCACACTCTACAAACAACGGGCAAAAAATTGTTTTCAAAGCGAATTCGTTATTGGTCTTGAAATCGCTTTTCTAAGGGTTCCAAACATAAAAGTACAAAAAGTGATCGCTTCATTTGCCCAACGGACGCTATTACTAACTATGTGTTATGATGGTAGCGAAATTAATTAGAGCGATGTATGTTTATTCTTTATTATTTCCTGTGTCGCTATTTAACAAATGTCGATGTTAATTTTTTCATTTAAGTTGAGTTCTGTGTTTTATTAGGTCGATGTCGAGTTTAATTGTTTCATATTTAACGTAATTTATTGTTTCACAAATAGTATCATTTTACAGCTGTTTCGCGTGCGAGGGGGAAATCGACTAGAGTTTCCATGCAAATTCAAGTCGATTAAAAAATGTGATTAAGACACATGTGCGGAAAATCGAAGCAATTAACAAAACTTGGAAATGGATGAGGGAAAATCGATTTTTATGTATTTTCGGATCTTTGAAACCCTAGAACCGATCCACTTTTTACCGATTAGTTTTTGATGTTGCACACAAAATTTTAATTTCAGTCATTTATCCAGTCGAAATCGGATTGTTGACAAGAGGAAACCAATGTAATAGTCCAGGAGCTAGTAATCTTTTTGATACAAATTTTCTCAGTTAACAAAAATCGATAGGTTTGTTCATTTAAGTGATGAACCTAATTAAAAAATCTTAAATCGGGCCAAAAATTTTTTCGTGGGGGACAAAGTAAATGAGCTCGTTATGAATCTTTTTACTTTAAGTACTCGTAGATTACGTGTATAAACGTTTGGAAATTTTCAGGAAATATTACCAAAATAAGAGCAATATATTTTTTTGAATTCTTGAGTTTTTTACCTATCAGACATAATTGCCATGTCTACAAATCAGTCAAACTGTTTTTTTTTAGTATACGACTTGTGATATATAGGGTTATTCACGAGAGGGTTATTTCAGATTTTTTTTTGCCGCAACCCATTATAGATATTGCAACAGTTTCTTGAAAAATTGATCTCCCAAACGATGCGACATGTTTTGTTATCGTTAGCGATATTGGTATTTTTGGTTGCAGTAAAAAAAAAGCAGAAATAACCCTCTCGTGAATAACTCTGTAGAGGTAAATTTAAAAAAAATATCAATATACAGGGTGATTCAAAAGTGTCGGACCAAGTCTCGAATGATGGTAGAAGACTTTTAGCTAGGGCTAAAAATTAATGCAGATATTTTTTAAGCCTATTTTTGAGAAAATTATGTAGGCAACTTGACCTTGTAGGTCTTTTGTTTCCGATATTGAATGAACATCTGTTTAATGTTGCAAGAGATGCCGTTTCCGCTAACTAAATTCAGAATACCTCCATGACCTGAACGGCTAAAAATTTACCCCAAAGATCTAACCTTTAAAGACTTACATCTCGTAAAAAAAGGCTCAAACCATTTTTTGTCATGGAAACTTTTAACTCAGTTGGATGACCTTTATCACCACCCAAGAGATGGTCCATGACTTTTGAATCACTCTGTATCATTCTTTGACATTCTAATATTGTGTGAATCAAATTTGATTATAAATAATAAAATAATATTATTGAAAAATGCGGGGTTTTTGATACTCTTTATGCGTCGTTTAGTCGTTTAAATGTAGTATGTAGTAGTTACTATAAAATAAAAAATATACAAGGTGATTCCGTTTTACCGGCCTAAAAATGGAACCAGCCTGTATAGGATGTCACATTAAAAAAACAATAAAGTTTTCATTTTATTTCATCACTTCTATTATTATTTTACAAAATCATATAAAAATTACGTCGTTAAATGTGAAATATTTTACGTGGATCAATAAGTATGTGATTTTAAAATTTTGAAGGTACTAAATTGGTAACACTGGTATCGAAATTTAAAAACAAAAATGATGGTTTTATAGCATTTAGTTAGGAAGACAAATAATAAGGATATGGAATATGGAATAAACAAACATATGTAGATTATTGTCATTTGAAAAAAAATTAAATATGGTCCTGAAATATTGGAATACCCATGTTTTTAAGACATGTTTTTTCAGTCGGTAATAGAAAATTTTTGTCAAAATTCTTGTCAAGTTATACTGACATTATTAATGAAGGATCTTTAGTTTACTTTTCATGTTATACATTTTTACTTTTATTTTGTCCTCCTGTGTTGATCTAAAATGTAAATTCTCCAGAACTTCTCTCGGAAAATAACCCGGGAGCGGCTAAAAAACCGCCGCTAAAAATTCGAAAGCTTTGGAGCTTTTATGAGAATTTTTAAAACATTTTAGGGAACTTTGCCTCAATAAAAAGTCTTGGAAGCATTTTTCAAAAATTTGAATAGGATGTCTAGTTGATTTCTTTGTACGTTTTTATTCAATTAGGAATAAAAAAACACGAATCAAAACGTGGGATCTATTACAGAATCAATTTATTCCCTCTCTGTGTATTCCTCTTCCCCATAATAACCTCTCGTCAAGTGCTAGTTAAATTTCTTGAACGTCTAAAGAAATGGACGCAACGTGACCATCGAGATCGACTTTTGATTGGCTAAACTGTGCGTAATGAGCGGTTCTATCCGGCCACACTATACATTAGCCTAATCTCCTCTAATATACCTTAAGTGCGGCGTTTATCTAACTCCGAATCCACTCTCGAATTAAAAACCATTTTTCGTTTCGACAAATTGCCGGGATCGAATTCTTCGAGACTCGATTATGTGTATATGAAAACGCAGGTGGGAATCATGGCGCCCACACTCACATCATTTCTTTTTTATACCGAGGCTATTAACTCAATCACATCACGAACAAATTTATTTTGGCTCTCATTCGATGCGAGTTTTACGATTCCAGAAGGTAAACACGGACACACATATGGCACGAAATTATCCGAGCCGGCCCTGAGCGCAATCACAGCTATAATCGTCACGTACATTACTTGTGAATTTCGTGATTGCTTCCCACAATTGTTGCATCACCTTTGCCATCAACTCGGAAAAATGGCGAGAGAAAATGAGCCAGTGCGGGCCTAGAAATTAATTTTTGGCTCGATTATAGAAGAATTTAATTGAAATATAGTGAAGAAGGCGCCACGGGACCAAATTTATGCTAATTTATTCAGAGTGGTTATGGGTGATCATTTGTTTTGGCTCTACATTATTTAGGCCTTTTGATTCAAAAAAGCTCGCAAGCTTTATTGAGACATGCTCGTGTGTGGTGAAAAAGCTCTTAGTGGCATCGAAATCGAGTCCTCGTGTGTAATAAGATTACGATAGTCGCGTGCCTCCTTATCAAATCCAGTCTGGCCACCACACAGATACGTCTATTAGTGCGAGTGGGATGGCAACGTCATTTTTACAACATAAACAAAGGGATAAAACTTCTGATTTATGTCTTACATTAACATAAAATGATTTTTTCCAAGAGATCGGCTCCGGCCAATCACGCTAATCAGTTATTTGCTTTTCGGGTTTTATGCTTTTAAAATTTTATTGCTTTATTTTGTTTAGATAAATTCATAATTTAATCCGTTTTTAGAGACGAATATCGAGGCCAGGTGGTTTTGCAGGTTCGCTTGATTTATGGCGATGGACTTTAATTAAGAATATGGATGGTTATTATTAAAAGCACTTATTGAAAGAACACACTTAAAAGTGTTTGAAAATGTTGAAATTTCTTCTGAAGACTATTTATCTAACCCTAGAGATTTTTTTATCATCAAAATTATTAAATTATAGCGTGATTCAAAAGGTACCAACTCTCAGCCATAGCTCTTTTGTTTCCGATGTTGTCGAATTTAATTTATTTTTGAATCTGCTAGTTTGTTAGAGGTTTTGTACATCATGAGCCACAAATTGATGATTTCTTTCAATACATACCTGTTTACTATTGCAAGATCTGTCGTTTCCGCTAATTAAATACAAAAATAAATGATCTGTACAGTCAAAAACTTAACCCAAATATCTAACCTTTGAAGAGCTATATCTCGTAAAAAACAGCTCAAACAATTTTTTGTCATAGGAATTTTTAGCTCAGTTGATTGTCCTTTGTCACTACCCAAGAGATGGGTCAAGACTTTAGAATCAAAATACAAGAAATTTGTAAGGTTCAACTTTTTTTTCAAACGACAATCTATACATACAGGCTGCGCCAGAACTCACGCCCCAGAGAAAAATGCCATATAACGTAAGATACCAGGAACGTGAAAAAAATGTAAAAAAAAATCTACCTATAAAAATTTCGAAGTAATGGGAGTTTAAATTTTACACTTTGACTATTTATTTCTGTTGTAAAAATAATTTTCCAACTGTTTTTGCTACAGGCTATTAGAAGAGGAAATAAGGAAGCTGTATCCTAAATTGTAACTCTGTTTGATGTTATTTGTGGCTTTTATTGACAAAATTTTTAATAATTGTAAAAGAAAACATATACAAGATCATCAGTATTATTAAGTAGAGATAAAAAATGTCAAATGTCAAAAAATAAATGTCAAAATTTTTTGACAGATAGAATTTTTTAAACATTTTTTCCATGTTCTTGGTATGTTATCTTACTTAATATTTTTCTCTGGGGCGCGAGTTCTGACAACCTGTATACCTATATTTATTTCACATTTATATTTGCCTTGTTAGATTAAAAAAATTAATATTAAAAAAATCTTGTTTCATTTTTAGACTGGTTGCAGCATTACCAAGTTATTGACATCTTTTTGATTTTTTTTAATACATACTTTTATTTAAATTGTTTTAGCATTTTTATTAATAACAATGAAAAAGTAAAGTTTTACACATTGATAAAGTCGACAAGGATCTACCGCTTAAAAAAAAAATCTAATTTGCGTTTATAATACGTTTATTAACGTCTCCAGTAGGAGTCGTTTATGGCTATCTATAAAAGCACACTGTACTTTAATGAATTTAGGGCTATTTAGTTTTTGGATGTCGCTTCTGACTTGTCAGATAACAAATTTTGCGTTGTTACTTCGACAATTTCGCGAATTTCGGGCGGAGTGCAAACTAAATTCTGTTGGCTCATATGTTATTTATTATTATTATGTTGTAACACTAATAACTAATAATTTATAAATTTTATTTTTAATGACAGACGGCAGAAATGATTCAAAAAAATCAGGTGGGCGCCGAGTGTTACCAACCGATACCAACTAACACAAAATTCTCTAGACGACAAAAAATATATATTTTTTTAATTAAAATAAAAAAAGGGGGCGCAAATTAGAAAAAATAGCATAAAATACTCGTTTTAAATGTCATTGGCGCACTCATCCCATAGAAAACTCGCCTACGGCTCGTTTTCTAACTTGGGATTCGTGCGTCAAATCAACCCTTATAAAACGTGTTCTTTAATATACTATTTTATGTTTCTATTATAACCTACAGAGTACTGTAGAAGTGATCAAATTGTGCAATTTTGAAGCAATAATTCCTTTGCTTTTCTTTTAATGTAATATTTTAATTGTTTTAGTATAATTCGATTACTATTACTCAAAATTAATTGAAGACCAGTGGCGCAGGAAAAGACAGAGTTTAGGGGGTGTTTATCTATGTAAAAAAATGCGCTCTTTCTCTTTTATAATTGTACATATACAGGGTGTTAAAAATATTCTGTTATTTTGCGGACCTATGTTTACTAAGATTTTTTTGTTTGTTTTAGTCCGTACTACTACCTCCTGAAATATTTCTTTTTTTGACAGCCTGTATACATTTCATGCTACTTTTACTTTATTATACTTTATATTACTTACCTTTTGTTTACTTATATCTATTTCACAAATACATTTATGTAAATCATTTGTGTTATTAGTAATAATAACAATAATTAATAAAAAAAAGATTCCTTCATTTTTAATGCAAAACTTACCTTTCATTTAATTTTACTTTTTTTAACTTACCTTTTGCTTACTTATATTACTTACTACTTATTAACTTTAACACTATTTTCACTTTTGTAGATACTTGTTTTAAAGTTAGCGCTTTTATACGCCCGCCATCTATTGGTGCTTATTTTAGTTAGTATTGTGCGCTTTCTCTCTTATACTTATTAGAACATGTGCAAATGTTTTAAAGTTCGCGCTCTTATGCGCCCCCGCCCTCGTTTGACATTTATTTGAATTTGAACTTGAGAAAAATTGACGACTTAACCGGGGCTCGAACCCCGGACCTACCTGCTGGAAAGCGGGACCTTATGCCGCTGAGCTACCACCGACAATTTCAAAAAATATATATTTTTCGCATTTTTACAACGTTTTTGTGCTTTTCTAAATCTTTTGAACCCCCAAGAGTGCAAATGGACAATTTTGAAGTTTTTAATTTTTTCGATTTTTGTCAAACATTTTGGGCGATTTTCGGTACGCGGAGCGGTTTATTGTTAATAACTTCGGAATTATTGGTGATAAACTCTCGAGTTGGGCATCGTTAGAAAGAAAATTTAATTTTTAAAAAGATCAGTGCTCTACGATAAATAGTTATCGAGAAAATTTGTGATAAAGTCAAAAATATCAAAAACTTAAATACGTCTGTAACTTAAAAACTATTACTAATTTTGCAGTTTTCTTGACGCCAATCGATTCCCCGGAACATTTTACAAATGTTTAAGTCAAAATATTCTATCATTGAGATACAGTTTTTTCTCAATTTACAAAATAAAGAAAAGTAAAAATTTGTTAAACCCCCCGCGTTTTTTGTGTTTTTGAACATGCCTTAGATTCAATTTAAACCTATCTTGGTGGTAAATAGCACAAAGGTAATTGTTATGAAACTTACAAAATCAAAAATGTAACTTGTTATGGTAAAATAGTAAATATTTATCGAAACCCTTGTAAGAAAGCTCTCCCAGTTGCATTTTTTTTCAGTTCTCAACATATCGGTTAAGAATTTTCATTAAAATTTTTCTTTCATTTTGTAACTAGCCACAAATTATGTTTACTTCTTAGCGATTGAAAATTAATGAATTCTTCAAGTCAGGAAATACGAGATGATAAATTAAAGAGTTAATAAAAAATGTAAAACATTAGAAAAACAATTAAGCGTCGAAGTAAAATCCACTCAAGGCAGCACATTAGACGTTGTAACGTCCGAGTTGAAAGAGCAATTAAAGCGATCCGAACATCCATAAAAATCTCGGTTTGACACGTCGTAATAAGATTACAAAAATTTAGTTTTGACGTCTTGTAAATTTGCCCCAAAACTCTGGCCAAACTCCCGTTCGCTCGTAAAATCCTCAAAGTTATTGTCATTGTATTTTCATTTGTGACAAAATTGAAAAATAAACCGTCGTAAAAGCCCCATAAAAATCATCATCGGACTGTCATTAAATGATTTGGTTAGAGAGCGGCGATAAGATAACGCCCTCGTGACTCCTAAATCAAATTAGCAGGAATTTATGTTAATTCCTGCGGTTCGGCTAATGCACAAATCACGATAAAAGAACACGAACAGTCAATAAAAATATTAAAGTCCCGATTATAATTAAGCGAAATGTGTCGAATAACGGACGCTCCATCAAAGACACATCTAGGCTTTTTAGCGACGAGTTGATGAGGCTTTGTGCGATTATACTTCCTCGCCGTCCATTTTTAATGGGGGAATAATCGTGGGAGAACGGATTTGTGCTCGTTTATAGTGCTTTTTAATCGGATCTAAATCAAATGTTTGCATGTCGAAGGGAAATCCAACGGAACCATCGAAAAAGCGAAATCGGCGGACGAAGAAAGAAGACTCGATGCCGCGTTTAAGTACCTCAGAAAATGGGAAATATAATAAAATTAACAATGTCTGCTTTGGGATAGCATGCGGCACGCTACACGCGCTTGTTTAAAATTTAATAAAATTTGTACTTTGGACGAGGGCTGGCATCGATTTAACGGCTATAAAACAGCCTTTGCCACGATTTTTACGAATTGAGAACCAAATTTGAGCTATTTAAGATTTATATTTTATTTATTCTAAAACTAGCCCACCCTTTTTTAATCATTTTGAAAATTTTCAGTTCTTGAACAATTGTTTCATAGGGTAAGAATTTAATAATTGTGTTTGAAAAATTCAAAGTCTGTTTTATAAAACTGAGAGTCAAAATTACATTGCCATTAAAAATTTAAATTACAGAGCTTGAAAATGAAAATATACCGTATGTCCGAAGATTGAGTTTACATGAGGAAAAAAATATCTTTGATTTTACGCCAAAACTGCAAAGGAAAAACATTTTTTGCTTTACTTGAAACGAGCAAATCTATAATTAAAACTTCATTATTCTAACTCAGAAGAAAGTACAGTTTTTTTTCTTCTTGATTTTGGACTTTGGAATAATTTTTCTCACTTTGCCAAATGAATTTACGCAAGTTAAATAATAAAAATGTTTGTGAAAAATATATAATTTTAATAAATAGCAACTCAAAGAAACAGCTTTAAGATGAAAACCAAAGTCATTTGGTTTATTAAAGAACTATCATTATTTAATTAATAAATTAATTGTCAAAGTGACATATAGTTGTCAAATAAATAAAACAGCCAATGTAAAGCAGAGAAAAATTATTCGTCGAAAATCAAGCGAAAAATTAACTTTTTTTTTCACTGAATCATAGTAATGAAGTTTTAAGTACATTTTTGTTCGTTCAGGTGAAGCAAAAAATGTTTTTTCCTACGACCATATACGAAACTAGATCATAACGCACAATTACATATGCGCGAAAATTGGCAATATCTTACGAGGTCGAAAACCTGTGCGATTTGTTCTCGCGTGTTAGAAATCTAACGCACAATTCACACTTAAATGTTTTGTATTTTTTCATTTAACGTATTTTTTTTGTATATGAAAAAAAATATGTTCGTAAGAAAAAAAATATTTATGGTCGTAGGAAAAATAGTGTACAAAACTTGCAGGAAAGTCTGTAACGCACTCGCGGTATTGCCTGCACTCAGCTAACGCCTCGTGCGCAACTTTCCCGCTTGTGCGTTATTTATCACTTTCCGGCTCTTTATGTAATATACTATTCCTTTGCAGTTTTAGTGTATAATTAAACATAAAAAAAATCCTCTTGTAAACTCAATCCGGGTATCTAGGTACTGTATAGTTTTAAGAAGGTTTTTTTAATCGCTTACTTGTTTGTGGTAATTTGATATTTTAAAACTAAAATAGTTTGTCTAGAACTCATACAGGGTGTCTCAAAAGCAAACCTCAATACGTCAACCAGTGATAGAAAATGTCATTTAGAGATAAAAAGTTTAGATAATTTTTTTCTATGTTTTATTCGTTAAATAGTTACATCTTATCAAAGAGTAACTATGACTTTTATAAAAGTTGGTCGTGTTTCTTAATTCAAAATTTTGGTGAATAATTGGTAGCAGCTTTATCTCCATAGCCACAAATTATGTTTGCTTTTTGTTTTTGTGTTTGAAATTTTGTAAAAAAATTATGGTTATGTTTTCGTTTTGAAATGTTGTTAAAATCTTGTGTTCTTGTCTATACAGGAAAAAACTTATTTTGCAAAAGATCAAGTATTATGAAGATTAGAAATAAACTAGAGTAATTTATTGAAATTAACTCTAAGTTGATACATGTTCTAAATTCTTCTTCAGTTTTAGTTTCAAAGTTATTACTTTTTCACAATTCGTTCCTCAAAAACGATAATTTAATTGCGTTCACTCTCATTATGTTTATTTTGTATGCTCGTCAATTTCTTACTAAAAATTAGAGAATAGATAGAGATAGAGAAAAACCTGCATCACAAACGGTGGTCTTTTTCTGACTTCTGCATGCACACTTTTCGTCTCTAAATTTTTTTAGGACAATTTTTTTTTGCGATGTTTAATTACATTGTTTTCAAATCAAAAAAACCGGAACTGCCAACCTCTTTTATAAAAATTACCATGGATGAATTTGCCAGTGGTGTCAACATTAAGACTGTTTGACATTTTCATTTAAAAAAATAGACTATAATTTATGTAAGTACAATTTGTGTCATAATTTAAGGTAAAAGGACTCCACTATTTTATAGGGAAAAAAATTGTGGCGTGGTATAGCTGCAACAATGTATCTCAGCTCGTATCCCGGCAATAACCCCATAGATCTTCATTTGTATCGTTGTGTTTCTTTCGTTGTTTTTACGACGCTTATTAATATTAAATTTTATTACGTAAGGTTTTATAAAATGTGCGTTCTGACGTTTCAATCTGGATTCATATTCAGTCACTTGCTGTTTTATCGGTCTTATTTCACCCATCTTATGTGAAACGAGCCGTATTTAACGATATCTGCCGGCACTAACGCCATGTTTACTTATATGGGCTCCCGCGGCTTCAAATATTTTATAACTCCGAGACGTGCTCACTTTATGTCAATCTTTTAGCCATTATCGATGTGAAATTGTTGCTATATATGCTAAGGACGTTTTCTATAAATATGTGCTCGATCGTAACGAATTGATCGGAATTATTATTTTGATAGTTTTCTTGACCTCGAAATATGCCTATTGCAATTTTCGATTACTACTTATTTGACGTTTTACCAATTTCGATGGGAAGATCGTACACTCGCCGCGACTTGCTGAGAGCAATTATAATTAGACCCATCGCTGGGTCGATTTACAAGAATTTTATTAAATGAGAGGCTGTTAGGACGATGGGAACTTTGTGTAATGGGAATGAAACGATGCAAAAGCTCTTTTCAATTTAATTTTTCAAGAAAAATACTAACACTAATTATAATTAACTGGCTTTATTTATTTTCATATTATTTTTACAATTTAGAACTTCAAAAAAGCTAAGTTTGGTGAAAATTAAAGGAAAATTGACGTATACTTCTTGAAGGTATACCTACGGGAAAATAGTTATTTATACAACTAGTTTTGAAAGTCATACTTTTTCTCACGAATTTGCAGTTGATTAACGAGGGCTCTGCCGAGCAAATGAGTGAAAAAAAAACTTTCAAAACGAGTTGTACACAATATTTTTTTGTATAGGTAGTAATAAACCCAAGAACCCTAAAAACCAAAAAGATATCAATTTAATAAATCAAATCGTATAATTATTAGTGATCAAATAAAAACTTTTTATACATATTTCATACTACTATCTTTTGGATTTAAATTAGTTGTTTCATTACATTTACAGGGTGATTTATACAGGGTGTGTCAGAACTCGCGTCTTAGAGAAAAATTTCATTCAATTTAATATACTATTAAAAAATTTGACATTTAATTTTTGACATTTGACAGTTTTTATGTTTATTTAATGATAGGAACTAATTACTTTGTATAGGTTTATTTACAATTATTTAACAAAGGTACAAAAGCTTTGCCAACAAAGGCCACAAATAACATTGAACAGAGTTACAATTTAGGATACAGCTTGTTGTTTCCTCTTCTAATAGCCTGTAGCAAAAAAATTTAGAAAATTATTTTTCCAACAGAAATAAATACAGTCAAAGTGCAAAATTTAAACTCTCATAACTTCGAAATTTTTATGGATAGAATTTTTTCCATGTTCTGGTATCTTTCTGGGGCGCGAGTTCTGGCGCACCTTGTACAAACAATTAAATATTATGATAATAAAAAATAAATGAACAAATTTATAAACTTCTTTAATAAAACAACAAAACTAAAAAATATTCAAAAACAACAAATAAATGATAACACAAAATCAGTGTTTCTACCAGAGTAGGCAGTTGACCAAACAAGGTGTCAAAGATGTTTGGAAAAATGGTGGTCACTTTTTTTTTAGCTTGACTATTAAAAAAAAGTATACAAATCTTTCTGCTGGGGGGGGAAGAGTTATTACCCCCTTTAACCCCCCCCCTCCCCTGTATCCGCGCCAGTCGTTAATCAACAGCAAATTCGTGAAAAAAAGGAAAGACTTTCAAAAGTAGTACAAATAATTATTTATTAAATATTTTAATACAGGGTGATTCAGAAGTTGCATACTATTTCTTGGATGGTTTTTAGAACCATTTATTAGTTACTTGCAAAATTGCAAATAAAATTGTATACAAATTTGATGTTAGTAACTTTTCATTAATCAAGAAAGTTAATTTTGTGTTTTCGTAGCAAAGGCCGTTGAATTAAAACATGCATGTTTAATATTAAAAAATAAATAAAACCTTAGGTATAGAGAATAAAAGAATGTAAAAAATCCTACGTAATTTATGTAAATAAAAAAATTCTCATTTGAATGCTCTAAAAAAAAACTACAATTTGTGCCCCAATATCAATATTTATTTTTTGGTACTGGCAGCTATATTAAAAAATTGCAAAATTAACAAAATGCGATTTGAAAACTACAAAACTCCATCACACCTAATTGTCTACCTATTGTGTTTTGTTAAATTATTGTTGGATTTCGTTTATTTATTCTGCTTTTGAAATAGATTGTATGAAGTATAAATTTATTAAAATTCCATCGCTTTTCTCGGAACTGTTCGCATTCCTCTTGTCTTCTTCTTTGTTTCCCTCCATTCCCAAAATCCATTCGCTCCGACCATAATCCATTTCACGTATCGACCATCAATAACAGAAATCTAATATGTAAACAGGTTGTGCACACATCTTAAGTGATACCAACCGTCCAAACCAAAACATTATCTCGTCAACCCACTTCCCTCCCAGTTCTTTCTTTGCCCGACTGTAAAAATGACACAGGTCGGTAGTTAGTGGTTTTTTCACCAAACCGCATTGCGCACGCGTTACTTGGAATATTTCTTCTTATTACTGGCTATATTGATTGAACACGAAGAAATTACGCCGTGGTATGGATAACGTTTATTGTTTTTCTTGTTGCGTTTTTGTGATGATCGTCGATATCCTCGGTTGCGGTCGATGCTTTTTCATTTGAACGCGATGCATATGATTTATCTTTCAAATTACCTGCACGGGCTCCATTGGTCTGCCTAATTATCCTTTCATCCTCTCATGTACCAATTTGGTCAGCGGAAAAAACGCTGCTGCTTTTTCGAGTCGTTGGGATTCTGCGACCATTCCTAACACCCACACCGGATGTCTCAACGACGCATCGGGGCTTTTAATCGTGGACCAAACCGCAAAAATCTAGCCGGTGTCGTGCGGTAATTAAAGACCACCCCGTGTTAGAATTGGTGTGTTCCTGTTGTCGTTTGTGTTGAGTTTTTGATTGATTATTTTGCGCTCAATATGGTAGTCGACGGTTGCTTGTCGGCAATTTCTAGTTTGATTGATAAATAATGATTGATTGTGGGCGATGGGAATAGCGATCCTTGACGGATGGACTTGCTGGTTAATGCGACGATTAACAAGAGTTTAAGAGGTGGAATGGTAGTGGCGTTACTAAGCAATTATTATAGATGAAATCGATGATTGTTCAAAAGATATTTTAAATTTACATTGAAAGTTGGGATAAAAATAATCAGGTATTCCGAATTTTTGAGATTTATTTGCCTGTGACAAATAACTTTGGAATGATTAATCACTTCAGTAATTTAGACTAAATTGAGGTTTCTATATTTTTTTTATTGGATTTAGAATCTCTCTCACTTTAGATATACACTATGTATGTATATCGATAAAGATGCAAATCACTTTCTTTCTACATTATATTTTTATCGATTTTCTAGATATTTTGATGATTATTATTGTTTAAAATTTTTGGTGTCGATACCTAATGTCTGTATCACTTTTCTCTTTTACAGTACACTCATTACAGCATAGACAATCAGTACCAATGTGTGGAGTTTTTGCATACTGTCTATAAGACCATTAAATAAAAAAAGGAAAATCAAATTCTGGAAATACTTTTTTCTCTTAGATTTTATATATGATGGCAATCTAGCACTTTGGCTTTAAACAATTGATAATATCACAAAGGCTTTTATACACAAAAGTAGTGACAATTTTAGACTACCTACTCGTACTCACAATATCAGCAAAATGACTGACACATTTATCATAGCGTTATAATAGAATTTTTCATATCATATTATACGAGTATTACGCTGTCGCCAGCTCTTTCTCTTGTTCTTAATTAGGTTGGACTTACGGATACCTAAAGATGTAGTTCTCAGTAGTTGGACCTTTGATTTTTTAGCAGTTGTTTTAATTTAGATTGAAATAAAAAAAAGTTTTATACAGGTGCGCCAGAACTTTGAACTATTTGAACCTTAAAAATGACCTATAAAATGATGTTAATTTTAATTATAACTTGTGTCCTATCTCTACTGATAAGAATTTTACAGCCTTCGGAATGGGGGTATGGAAATTTGATTTTTTTGTAATAACTTTGGAACTATTTAACCAAATATTATAAAATTTGGAACATTTTCCAGTGACAACATACCTTTTAAACTGGTAATTACGAAAACCGGATACATCTACTCAATTTCCGGTTCCAGCAGTTGCAGGTCACATTTTCTGAATTTTTCCATTTTTTGGCTTCTTAACACTAATTTTTTATTGCTCAAATCTAAAGAGTAATCAATTTCGATTAAAAACGCATAATCTTTTTTTTTTAATTTAAAGTGAGGACTGCACAACGCTGAAAATGAAAAATATGAATTTCGAATAAGTATTATCCACGACAACCAATGACAATGGTCTAGGCATCTGTTAACTTTTACGATAAATTTTTAGGATTTTTTTATGAATTAAATGCTACGTGCTCCATTTGGATTTATTTTAAGTTATGTTTGGAATCTGGAGGTGTAAACTCTTTTATTAAATACTTTCGATTAATCGTCTAATAATCGTCCAATCTCAAGTTGACAGATGCCTGACAGCAAAATCTCTGACCATGGTCATTTGTTGCCGTAGATATCACTCATTCAAAATTCATACTTTTTGCTTTCAGTGTTGTGTAGTTCTCACTTTAAATTAAAATATCTTTAAAACGGTCCACTTTAGAGATATTAAAGGTTATGCGTTTTTGATTCAAAATTGATTACTCTGTTGTCTTGACCAAAAAGAAATAATGTTAGGAGACCAAAAAAACGAAAAGACATAGAAAATATGACCAGCAATTGCTGGAATCGGAAATTGATGTATCCGGTTTTTTGTAATTACTAGTTTAAAATGTATGTTCTCGTAAATAACAATTCCAAATTATACTATTTGGTCAAATGGTTTAGAAGTTATTACAAAAAAAAACAACAAATTTCCATACCCACATTCCGAGGATTGTAAAATTCTTATCAGTAGAGATAGGACACGAGTTATTATTTACATTAACATCATTTTATACATAGCTCATTTTTGAGGTTCAAATATTGCTTTATATTTATGAATAACCCTGTATGGGAATAAAATACATAACGTGAAACTTGATTTTGTCTTGCTTTTTAAGAAAATGTAAGCAGACTTTTATGCATTTTTCTTTAACCAACGATATCTTTCTGCTTCCAACAAGAATTTAAGACTTTATTTATAATCTGTATAAATTTTGAATTCAGCAGTGTTTTGGTGCTTTTTTGGACACACTGTAATTTTATACGAGATTGTCTTTATACGGCGTCCCTCATAAACGCTAATTATAATTTAATTTCCTGTGAGGGTATAATCATAATAAAACTTTTGTAATGCGATATAAACGTCGATAAAGCAAATAATGAGACGTAATGTAGCGTAAAAAATAAAATTTCATCATCTCATTACAAATTTCCATTAATAATAAAGCTAAAACGTCCGTAACAAGAGATACGAATCGCTCCATTTGTAGAAACTTTGTCGATTAAATCGTACCATTAACCCTGAATTATGTTCCCAAATCCAAACACGATTATGATTAACTATCGAATTAGCTCCATAGCTAATAATGTAAATATAGCTCGGGAATTGTGAAACGTCGAAACGCATTAAACAAGAAATAAGTCTCGTTTCATTGTTGTGGCACAAAAGCTTAATAATTCCCCACCCCGTAGCTGCCTTTGTCCATAGACAATGTGGCTATGCATAGTGGCATTATGAAGTAATAAGGGACCTAATAGCATTAGCATGACTTTACCTTTTTTCCACCGCTACTATTCTTCGCCGAAATCCACAATGGCCCGTGAAAAATACATATTCTTGAGTCAATGGAACGAATCGAGACTTTTGTTTACCGAGAATTCAAATTCGGAAAAATTGATTGTTTGCAACCTGAGTAAATTTTTCCCACAATTCCGCGCTCCTCTCGTCTGATATACTAATTAACCCTCCCACAAGTCGTAAAATTTCATTAGGATGTGTTATTTGCCAGCAATGTGGATTTGTTTCCTCGACAATGAAAGCTAATGATGTTAATATAAGAGCTATTAGATTGTGTTGTAACATGGCGCGGTCGTTTGTTAGTACAGTGGATGAAGACCGGCCGCTAGATCTTATCGGACTACGGTCGACACGAAAATCGCTCGTTTACTAACTGCCACCGAGGGTTTGTTACCACGAGTTGAGTAATTAAATAAGGAGTGCGCCACCGGTGGCTTCAACATGAAAAATCCACGACAAAGGCATAAATTTTGAGCCTTGTGGCTTCATTAGTGAGATAGGGATGTAAATGACGCGGTTTTTCACCTGTGTTTGCTATCTCACTGAAAAGTATACACATAAAAAGTGCTATATGTCAGGAATATTTATGTTAAAAAACAAAAACTTGAAACATTGCTTAAAATACAATAAAATCTCTCTTCTCTTTCATTGCTCCAAAATAAAAAAATATCAAAAATAAACGTAATAATATTAGTGTTTATTTTATTTTTCCTCATGAGAAGGCTTCAAAGAGAGAGAAGGTTTTCGTTGTTTCAACGGAGCTAAAAAAATAACATGTTTTTCATCAATTATTTTTACATTTCTACTAGTTTTTTAAGAACTGGGCTATAACTAGTAAACAAATACAAAGTTTCTAAGCTTATTTTACCTATAAAAAACAGCGTGTTTTAACAAAAAAAAAAAAACGGAGACTGCATAGTGAATGCATGAAAATTATATTGATTACCTAAACTTATGCGCCAGAATTCGCGCCTTAGAGAAAAATTTCAAGTTAGATAAGGTACCAGGAACATGGAAAAAATGTTTAAAAAATTCTATCCGTCAAAAAATTTTGACATTTATTTTTTGAAATTTTTTTATGTTTATTTAATGATACTGATGACCTTGTATATGTTTTTTTTACAATTATATAGTAAAGGTACCAAAATTTTGCCAATAAAAGTCACAAATAACATTAAACAGACTTACAATTTAGGATACCTACAGCTTCCTTGTTTCATCTTCTGCCTGTAGCAAAAAAACTTGGAAAATCATTCAGAAATAAATAGAGTCAAAGTGCATAACTTCCAAATTTTTACAGGTAGAATTTTTTTAACATTTTTTCCATGTTCCTGGTATCTTACCTTATATGGCATTTCTCTTTGGGGCGTCGCGAGTTCTGGCACACCCTGTATGAAAATATTACTTTGTCGCTGAAAAGTGGTCCGACTCTCTTAGCTTTACCTTTTAATTATATCAACAGCAAATGTTTTTTATATTCGTTGTTTTCTGTAAAATATTCCTCCTATTGATAACAAAGAATTTAGCCAAATAATAGATAACTGAAAAAGAAAAAACATGACTTGACTAAAATGCACTTTACTCATTAATACTATATTTTATCCGTAAACGTCACAAAAGTGACCCTTTTATGACTAAATGACACAAGTAAAAGTTTTACTTTTCAGGCATAGAGTAAAAACTCTTAAGCATTATAACTTCTACCATAACATTTACCATCGTTGTTTCTTTCTTGTCTCTTTTGCTATTTCAGCAATTCTTGGAGAAGTACATTTGACTTTTTGCACCATTAACTACGGCCACTAGTTAAATCAATAAACACTTTTGAAAATCTCAACACAAATTCCGAACTGACTCATGACGTTTGTTATGATTTCATTGAAAAGCGTCTTGTTAATTTACTTGCTAATTGTAGTGTTGCTCTTTACTCTCGATCTAAATACGTAAAATAGTATAGTATCACTGACTTCGGCAAAATAAACATTCAGCTTCGTAAACTATCACTTTTACTCCTAATAACGTAATATACTATTTTTTGACTAATTTTTACATTTACCTACTTCCTATAGGTATAAAAGTTGATCAATGCTTGATCAATGAAGTATGTAATTTTTTATCAATTTGTATTTGTATATGTTTTTGATTATCAGGATTTTACAGATATTTGATTAAAGTGGCCTATAATTCTGAAATTATAAGTTGGCAACACCAAAGAATGTAAGAAAGAGTAATTAAGCTTAATTTCAGAATCACAGGAATCGGAAAATTTGAACCTAGCCTTGTGGTAAAATTATTTGATAATGTCGTATTTGATAAAGATATTTATTTAAATGTTCACAACAAAAAAAAATAAATTATTGCAGGTCGTGAAACAATAGTCAATTTTTTATTGAAATGCTTTTATACCCACACAATTCTTGAATTAAAAAAAGAAAAATAAATAAATATGAATTCACATTTGTGTGTAAAATCCTATATTTTGTACTAATTGTTTTACATTTTCACGACACCAAACAAATTTTGTATTATTTTTAATTAACTCAGCTCGGCCACTCCTGGGACTACCTGTAATGCAATGATAATTAGAAATTACAAATAATTCCTTGATTTCTAATAGTTATTATTATTAACCTGGTAATTAATTTGGGAGATAATTAAAACCTTTCGAAATGGTTTTTATCATCGATAAGCGGTATCATGTCTTTTTAATTAAAAAATTTCACGGTATTTGTCTCACAGAATCAGAAGCTGATGAAAGTCCATTGTATCCCATGGCCAGAATTCGACGTTACTATTTCCATTTGAAAAGCTTCTCAGTGGGAGCCAAATGAAAACAAACTCTCTTCAAACTGCTACCGTTCCAATCTATCTCAATGTCCATTAGTCCATATTTACAAAGATAATAAGTTATTTATTTTCTCCAAATCTCATTATCGACCAAATTAAATTGAATCTATATTCAAAAAAGCAATTATCCTGATTTACATTTCTCAACCGGAGCCTCGATCTAATCTCGGAAAAAGTTTTAGTCGTTATGCTTTTCTATGAATCCCGGTGAAAAAACTCCGGTCCTGTTGGTGCAAATAAAGTCTTTATTTTGTTAAACGCCTTTCGTAATTAGTTTTTTCGGTAATGAAATTTCCTTCGTTGGCTGTTTTAGTCAATTTACTTTTTGCCCCTACAAACGGTTAATACTTTGTCTTTTTCTCGGTCCACTATTGAATTAAATAGATTTCTTTTGGGGAAAAAAGCGGATGTTGGTATCACGTACTGTCCGCTTCATTTCACATTAAAAATCGGTTTTATAAACAGAATTATAGACGAATTAGTCATGGATTAGGAGATGGACTGGGGCCCAAAAAATCCAGTTGACTCTTCCTATTAACAACCAACTTACATGATGGGCAAATTTCGACGATTTCACGCTTGGGGAAAAATTTTTACTTAATTTGCTCTCCGAGTTATTATTTAAATTACAACAAAGCGACGATTTAAACAGAATTATGATTTCTCACGTGCGGAAGAACACGACTAATTATTCCCTCAAATGTGTGTAATTAAACAAGAACAAAGAAAGATGGCGAACGTTCACCCGAAACGGGTAAAGAACCATGACGCTTATCGAATGGACATCCAAAGCACCTAGAAAAGGGCTTAATTGATGGGTAACTAGGCGAGGGTTTGTCTCAGCAAAATAGGACAAACAGGCATTTTTATTTAAACACTCTGTATTACATGGGCGTCACACAAATTAGGAATTTCATGCACGGTTTAGTTTTACCGTCTAAAGATTTGAACCACATTAAATACACCAATGTGAATATGGATACAGGGTGATTCACATATTTTAGACTTTCTTAGTAGAATGACAACAGTTAATTGGACATGTTGATTTATCAAAATTTTTGTATGATTTTTTTAAGTGTACAAAATTATTCAAAGTTCGTTAAACCCGTATAGTTTTTACAGAGTGCGCCAGAACTCGCGCCCCAGAGAAAAATGCTATCTAAGGTGAGATACCAGGAACATGGAAAAAATGTTAAAACAATTCTATCTACAAAAATTTAGAAGTTATGAGAGGTTAAATTTTGCACTTTGACTCATTTATTTCTGTTGGAAAAATGATTTTCCAATTTTTTTTGCTACAGGCTATTAGAAGAGGAAACAAGGAAGCTGTATCCTAAATTGTAACTTTATTAATTGTTTAATGTTATTGTGGCTTTTATTGGTAAAATTTTTGTACCTTTACTAAATAATTATGAAAAAAAACATATACAAGGTTACCAGTATCATTAAATAGACATAAAAAATGTCAAATGTCATAAAGGAAATGTAAAAATTTTTTGACAGATAGAATTTTTTAACTTTTTTGTTATGTTCCTGGTATCTTATCTTAGTTGAAATTTTTCTCTGGGGCGCGAGTTCTGGCGCGAGTTCTGTATGTAAACCCCAACTTTAAATTATCATATTGTATCTATTTTAAAATTTATAAAAATAATTTAACGTCTTTTCACTTACTTCCTTGCCCTGAAACAAATTGTGAAAAAGTTTTTTGTTTGAGTTATTGTTCCCATAATTTAAAATTTTTTAACTGGTGGTGTCAGTTTCTCATTATCCTTGTTACCATTTATTATTTTTTTAAAAAGACCCATTCTGCATTATTGTGCTTCAAAGGAAAAATTAATTTCTAATTTAGAACCATTTTTCTATCCATTACTTATTGTACTTATTCTTTTCCAGGTGATAAAAAGTCGATGCAATGTAAAATGAATCACCCAATTAGGAAAAAAAATCCGTTTAGTAAAAACTGTCCCATTTTGAACCCAATTACTCGCCCCGTCTCCACACCCCGCCTCAACCCACCCATCCATCAACCCCTAATCACCATAATCGCTTTGTTAATTCGTAAAACAAACCCATCAACCGTCTATAAATTTCACCAATCAACCAACCCATAAAAATTCCAACCGCTCAATAATTTCAAAGCAATTAGAAAACGTACACAAATAATTAGCTACCAACCATATTAGTATTTTCATAATCAAGCGTTTCCATTATTTTAATCGTGACAATTCGCCCCGCCTCTCTCTCCCCATTGGCCGCCGACGCTTGACATGACTCGGCCTCGGCCTCCCATTGGCCACGCTTGATTAAAACACTCAGGTTAGGTTCCCTGCACCAAAGAGAGAACAGTTGCTTGCAGGTAGTAGACTTAGAGAGACTGTATGTTTCGTGTGGCAATTGTTTAAGTTTTTTTGTTTTATTTTTCGGTTGTTTTTTCGTATTGTTACTACGGCCCTGGGTGAGTACGATTTTGACCCAATTGATCGCACGCCGCTGGAGTTTGATCGATCGAGGGGGTGGGGGGTGATTAATCAACCAGGAAAAATAAAAAATGAATTCATGGTGCGCCAACTTCAACCGTGTTAATTTAAAAAAAGAAAGAAAGAAAACTTGGGGAAGAAAATGGGTTTTTGTTTGCCGTCGGATCATGGCTCACTCGTTTCGAATCAAAATAAAACAAAGGAGTGGTAATTCCGGCAATGTCGACTTGATTCATGTTTTAATTAAAAGAAGCCGTGGTATTTTCGCCGTTCGAGTCGCGAGAATTTGTTTTTTCGACTTTAGTTGGAATGAAATTGTCATTTTCATTCTTGAGGGTTTTTTCTGGATGTATTGTTCATCGTATAATTTAATTTTATTATTTCCACCTTGGAAGGGTCGGGTCGTAAATGACAGAAATTGATTCGTTTAATTGCGAAGAGTAAAAACTTAATTAAGCAAACTTTGTTTATGACTATGATGCGTGTTTATTGCACAGTTAAATACACAAAGTCGGTAATTAAACTTCGAATTGAGTTGCTGATGGGGTTTTGTAGGGGGTCACACGGTTCAAATGTTCATTCTATTCATACAAATTAATTTTTTATTCGGGAAGTTACTTATTCAACTTAATTAGTGTTTGTTTTACTAACCCACATGATGGGCATTTTTTATAAATTTTATTTAGTACAAGTATGATAAATGACATGTGATGACACGTGGGTGATAAAAATAATAAACTTTACAAACATTTCTATATTTAGTTAGATAACTTGTTATTGGCACAGGTATATTTTAATTGAAAATTACTTGCATTAATTAATTGTGACAATGAACTATTAAACCGTAAAGGCACTGGTTTTTACTTTCGTTCATATATAAAAATGGTTTTTAATATTTGGTGGAGAAATGTACCTAATAACATACGATTTATTAATTTAAGTATACTTAGTTCTAAATTTAAATTAAATTTCTTTGATTTTCATGATGATCTCTGAAACTCAAAATATATTTAAATTATAATTTGATTTACCTACGTTTTTTTTTTTAATTTATTTCGAATAGGTACATATACAGGATGCGCCAGAACTCGCCCCCAGAGAAAAATGTCATATAAAGTAAGATACCAAGAATATGGAAAAAATGTTGAAAAAAAATATTTACGAAAATTTCAGTTATGAGAGTTTAAATTTTGCATTTTGACTCTATTTATTTCAGTTGGAAAAATTATTTTGTAAGTTTTTTTGATACAGGCTATTAGAAGAGGAAACGAGGAAGCTGTATCCTAAATTGTAACTCTGCTTAATGTTATTTGTGGCTCTTATTGACGAAATTTTGGTACCTTTACTAAACAATTATAAAAAGCATATACAAGATCATCAGTAGGTATCATTACCTACCCTGTATAAATATAAACCAACCTTTATGTATTTATTTACCTTTTCTTTTTTATAATATCTTCACAATACTACTTTTCAGCATCCATTGTTTTAAATATATAAAATAATTATAATTTTTTATATGTTCTACGAATGAAAAAAGATTAGGTATTTCATAATTCCTAAGTACTAATTAGGAATAGTGGAAACAATCTAAAAAAATAACACATAGAAAAAAGTTTTTAATGGCAGATGCTGATTTTTGTTTATTAGTTTTTGATATACTTATACTCACTCTGTATATTTTATTACATCGTTTTTTTATTAAATAGGTACTCCTACTATTTCATTTATTTATTTGTTATAGAAAAAAAAAATATTCGATAATTAAAAAATTGATTATTGGAGAGGACCTATACCTATTGTATTCCTGGCTTGTGAAAATATTTAATTTTTACATTATAAAAGTCATTTTAAATTTTTAGAGGCATGTGACCCAATCACTAACTTTTTCCGATGTTGATATTGCCAAAGTTTTTTCTAAAAATTAACAGAAGAAAAATTTGTCACCAAATTAAGAGATGCATGAATTTATTTAGTCGACACAAACTTGCGTTCCTTCACTGACCTAGCAACTGAATTTAAATTTATAAATAGAGCGAGTTTTAACATATTTGATCATGAATTATTATAGTGGGGCCTTTGTAACTTCTAATTTGCTTTTCCTACGTATCTAATTTGCCCCATTAAAGTTGGTTTACACCATGCCTTCAGTTTTTCTGATCAAAGTGGCCTGTGACTGTAAAATTGAGGTGGCAATATTGAATAATGTAGACAGATGACATAAACTTGGCAAGTCGCACATAATTTGTCTCTACATTATTCAGTGATGCCAACTTCATTTCAGAATTAGATACAATTTTGATTAGACATTTTCTCGTAATTGAACATATGGTGTTATACACACTATACCTATAAATTATTAAAATAAAAACAAAAAAACAAAACTTGGCAGAAATAGAATTTTTTTATTTTAGGTACATAACAAATTCAAATGTTGAGACTGGTATTCGTTTGGCCATGAAAATTCATTTTTATAAATTATTGTCAGAATGTGCAAAAATGGGTAATTTTTAAATGTCAGGTTTTTATTGAATTATGTTTTTGTTATGCATACAGATAGTTATCAACTAAATTATATAGAACATTATATTATATTGTATTCATGACCAACTGAGATATGTTATTGTTTTTTAAGAAGGTCAAGGAAAAAAGTATTAAATCAAATTAGACATTTTATTGTTATTTGGTTTTACGCATAAAAACGACACTATTAATATGAGGATTTATTTGTCATAATTTTCATATTTTCGACAGTAATTTCAACTTTAATAGGACCCTATTTTTAAAACTAAAAAAAATCATTGTAAATAATATTAGGTATCACTAAAAAATGTATAATCCTGCTTGCCTATCTGTCAAAACTATATTAAACTAATGATAAAATGAAATGTCAAATGTAATACGAATTTTACACCCTATGTATTATAACTGTCAAAACTGTATTTTCAGATGGCAATAATGCCTCATTAGATTTTCATAAATTCTAAAAATTAAATAAATGTTTAAGCTTTTCCACGCTTGTCGGATAAATGTCGCTTTTCTACCCTTACACCTTTATCCACTTTATATTCATACCCAAACGAAGCATGCTTTAAGCGGTCTGGAATAGGCTTAAACGTCAAATTATTTTGATAAATCTTCTGAATTTTCTGAATGGATAAAACTTAATAGGATTAAAGTCTTTGATTCGATTCCGACCAAAAAAGTTAAAACGTTTCAATTATTCCATTCCTCGCTTGTGAAGTGGATTTTCACGGCATGTTGCGTGCACTTTAGTTCACCGGAAGTCCCGGAAAAGCTCCATCCGGTGGACACCCCGCGTGTTCCAACCCGATCATTGATCATCAGTTGTGCTGACAGCAGTCATCGTCCGAATTCTCTATAACGGCACGTCGAATCGAGTAGGCTTCGATTTCCGGGAATCACGGCCGCCTCGACTCCTAATGTTATTTATGGGTTATATTAAGGCCGTTTTAAGATAGCAGTGCCATTAAAATTTTTCAGTTTCTGCGATTGGCCTCGTGATGTTCGACCGATTATCTTTTGTTTCTTCTCCATGTGTGATGTGTATTTTTTTTCGTCGTGTCCTTGTGTGTGTATTATGACACGGCGATCTAACGCGCTCTTGTTTTATTGTCGGTTAATGGAAGCCTGGTGTTATCAAAGTGGCTATGACTTGGCTAATTGTTTTTTTGGATAAAGGACTAGAAGGAGCGACTGACGGGCGACCGACGCGCCACAGGTGATAACAAGGAAGTGCTTCGAACACATTCTTACGACGTGACGTCACGCATTTGTCGTGCTCATGCCGGAATTCCGACAAGCAGGCCATTAGAAAATTAGAAGAAAAAAACCAAACGATAGAGCTTCTGGGTAGTGCGATGAACAAGAGAGGCTATTAAAATCATAAAAAACCCGATCCTGACTGATTTTTTCACATATAAACTCGGAGACTTGAACGAGAAGCTAAGCGACCAACCCATAGTTTTTAATTTCTCCGAATTTTTAAAAAGAAAAATATTAAACGACTCAAGTCACAAAATCGAAGAAAATTTTTCATTAAACACAGTTTTTTTATTTAACTGTGTCCCAGAAGCTGTTGATAATGACAATTTTTAGTAAAAATGTTGGAGACTTCAATAATAAGCGACGAACCCACAATTTTGTGCAGTGATACTTTTTGTTTTAACTTCGGTTTTTGGTTAGTTTTGAGATTTTATCAACAAACAACGAATCCAAAAATTTTAAAGTCAAGGATTGGTCTAATTTGTCTATTGGTGAATTTTGGGCGTTTGGCGCCGCCGGCGCAATTAAGTCCCCTGGCCGTTCCCTGATAAAGCTCCATTAGCGTTGTCCGCCGTAGATTAGCTTAAGTGCAGGTCTGGTCTTTCCGGGCCCGAATTATCCCGATACGGATCTGCGTCGCTTTAATTCGGGGAATCGTCTGAAATTTCATTTCTTGAATAATTAAAAGTTAATTTCACGGTTTGGTTGAGGTCGTGACAGGCGAAGAGCAAGCAGTTTGTTCAATTAAATCATTAAGTAAATGGGAATTTTCACGGTGCGCACAAGGACGAAAATTCGGAAGTAATTTGCCTAATTTCCCATTGTTCGCGTTGACATTTGACATTAGTCGAATCGAGCGTGTGTGAATGACGTTTCGACACCCACTGTGAGCTTTTCGAAAGTGCTTGCGATGCGTTTTCGAAAGGAGCCGGTTTCGTAATTAATCGGAGTGACTGGAACAAGCCTTACACATTAACAACTTGTTAAAGGAGATAAGGACGCGAGGCTCCGGGGGCGGCATTCCTGTGAGCTGTTACAACCAGTTAATGTGATGCGGGGATACCGAGAAAATTGCACCAAAAGTGCTTATTAAAAAACTAGGGCTGAAAATACACAAAAAGATGTCTTTCAATTTAACTGTAGATATAATAACATTGAGTAAATCTCTGCCACCTTTTGGTAAAGAATTATTTATTGCATCTCTTTATTTAACCACATGCCTTTTTTATTGAAAAATAGTGGAGACTTCAACAACATGCGACGAACCCAAGAATTTTAAAATCCTACAGTAAGAAAAATTTACATAAGAAAATCTGTTTAAGTTTTTTACAGTTAGAGCAGTAAGCATAAAATAGGTATCATAAAATATGTATTGAAAAACCCTAATGATTAAAATAAAGTTTTATTTTTTCTTTAGATATGATTTATCTAAAATAGAATAATCGATGTAAAATCTTACATAAATGAAATAAAATGTAAATAATTTATTGATTACCAACCTGAAAACCACTTTTGAGACAAGTTTCCAATAGAATTTTTGGAGACTTCAACAACAAACGACGAACCCAAAACGTTTAAAATTAAAACGTGAGTAGGTATGCCCAATTTTAACCATTATTTTAATGAAGTGATTTCTGTCTAAAAATAATACAAAAAAATTGCACCGAAAATGTACCTATTAAAAAACAAGGGTTCAAAATAGGCGTTTGTAGCCTTCTTTCGCTGATTTATTTATTTTAATCTTTTTTGAAAACTACGTTACTAGTTTTTTTATTAAAGTGGTGGCAACTTCAAAATGAGAGACAAACCTAAAATTTCTAAAATAGATATTTAAAACAGAAATAATTAGAAAATCTTACTATTTTGTGTTCGTGCTAAAACATTAAATCAAGAAATAATCCAAGTCTCCTGAACTCTTGAAGAAGCAAATAATCTATTTTACAAATGAGCAACCCTTCAAGAGCCAATTATATTCAAAGAGAACAACTTTTGACAAAGATTTATTGGTGGATATAGTGTTCAACTCTCTAAAATTACACAACAATGCAAACATAAATAGAAATCTAATTTTTCCGCGAAGCTTTTACTTTGAAACATTTATTTTTCCCATTATCCAACCCAGCAGGAAATGTCAAATGTCAAATGCTTGTTTTATTGACATTTTGGGTCCACGTGTTTTTAATTAGCTAAAATTTCAGCCACAAGTTTGCAAATTTTAACCTCAAACTTGATAATAGAACAAGATTTTAATATAACAATAATTTTTCTTGTCAGCATTTCCATGTTTCTGTCAATAGATCAAATTGATTTGTGTTGTTGGAGAAAATTAATGATTCAATTATGAATGCTAATGCCCCGGACTAATGGGAAATTCAGCCCACAACTGAAACCTTCATTTCTCCTATATGTCAGCTTTGTACCAACAAATTGCATTTGATCCAATTAAAACTAATTAATAAATTAATTAATATTTTTAATTAACGTAAAGTCGACTTGTTTAGTAGACATCACATTCCGAATTTTCCACGGCATATAAATAAGTTTGTAATTAAATTTGATTAGTTGTAATTACTCGGCTTTGCGTAATATGGTTGGAAAAAATGTTTTTTAAACAATTTAATATTATTATTACTGCATTAGTGTTGTGCTTATTTCGGTCAGTCGGAGTGCAATTCCGACAATAAAACTGCAATCAGCGCTTCTCGGAAAAGCTCGCTGACCGCAAAATCTCTAAGAAATCGTCACAAAGCGCTTAATTGCCGTATTAATCGAAGACATGTTTTATCTCGTGTTTAAATTAACCTCGCGTTAATTTGCATCTATAATGTTAAAGGTAAATTAATTTGACGGCATTAATGTAAATGAGAAGTTGCTCGGTGCGCCTTCGGCCACGACAACGTAACGAGATTTCATATGGTTTTACACAATGGATTGAATTTAATTGAATCGGTCGGCTTTTTACGCTCAACAAGAATTAAATCGCTCAGCCGAGACCGAGCTCTATCGGACGGTTTTAATATTTATGTTGTGTCTTCTTTCGTTGCGAGAAACTACATCAGGAAGAGCTTTTTTACACACAGGAAACCGTTCTAGGCTAAATCACTGTCACGAGTTCGGGTTTTGCGGTCCAACGAGTAAATTATTCAATGGTCGGGTTGCTACTACGGCAATTTTCTCTCCCGCTGAATTGCCACAATAACAAAAATTTTCAACAATTTGTTGCGAAACAATGCAACTTTCGGAGACTTGAACACCGGATCAGGCGACAAACCCACAATTTTCAAAGCGATTTTAATTACGACTTGGTTGAAACAGATAATTCTTAATAATAATAAACTAGAAAAAACTACAAAAAGAAATTTCAACTTGCGTTTTTAGTAAAAAACTGGAGACTTCAACGACAAGTAACAATAATATCGCAATTTGTGCTTCTGCTCAGCTGTGCTATTACTGCAGTACATAATTAAACATGTCAGCTCTGACAACTTTTTCGAAGAGACCTAATATTAAGTAATTAAATAAGAAATCTACTTATACTTTAGGAAGTTAATAAAACTTTATTTATACATTTCATTTTTAAATTAAAAAACAAAATACTCCACAAAATAGAATTTTCTTTCACAATTTTTGCTACATTACCGATAAGTATGGTTAAGGTTTTTGATTTTAGTAAGTTTTTGGAGTTGAAATTCTAAATTTGTAATAAATTCTATTTTTCAGTTAAAAAAAACCGCAATTATTTGGATTAAATTCTGCAATTTGAGGCTATTTATTTCTGTTAGAAAAATAATTTGCAAGCTTTTTTTGCTGCAGGCTATCAACAAAGAAAACAAAGAAGCCGTATCCTGCATTGTAACTATGTTTAACTTTATTTGTGACTTTTATTCATAACGTTTTTGCACTTTCACTCAATAATTATGAAAAAACATGTACAAGATATTGGTAAAAAAAACACAAATAAAAAGGTCAAATGTCAAAAATTTTGTTTAAACATTTTTTTATGTTCCTGGTATTTTATCTTACTCGATATTTTTCTCTGGGGCGCGAGTTATGAACCACTCTGTATACCATAAGTTTTACAATTTTTTACAAAATCAAAATTTCTGTAGGTGCAATTATTTTGGTTTGATGAAAACCTTTTGAATTAAAACAATTAAACAAAATAGTGAATTTCCCGATGTTTATTAATCAAACAAATGACGCTTGCTGCAATTACATTAATTGAAATAATTGTCATTTGCTACATAAATTGGCGACTTTTGTATTGTAATAACAGGTAGCTAATTAGTAATTAACAATTTTTATTTATTGAGCAATTAAGGCTAATCAAATTTAATGACGATTCACTTAAAAACGGAACAAAAAGCAAAAATCGATCAACAAGTTTGGTGGTAAAAAAGTGCGGTTGGTGTTCATTTGTCACTTGTCATATTATCAAATTATCTGTCGTAAATTACGTCCCCGAGATTATGTTTAGGATTAATACGTCAAAGGCCACTTTGTTTTATCTCTTACTCATAGGAAAATTTCAATAAAAATAGCTATGGTATGTTAACGGTCGCGCTAACTGTAATTATCTGTCATTATTTAATAATTTAATTAAGTTTTGTTGGTTCACCGTGTATCCAAGACCAGTTAATTAACTCTCTCGGAAGTGTCGATTTTTCGTATTGTCGGGCATTAATTAGAAATAAATGGAGCAAAACCGAGTAACAGTGTTAAGGGAATTTAGAAGAAACGCCGCCGATACTTGTAAATCATGTAAGCGATTAGCGTCCTAGGGTAATTACATTAACGTCTTGTGTTTTTCTTTGGCGTCCGTTATAGATTTTTATAGCACTCTAAATTGACAGAAAAACAGGAATCCCGCAGTGTCGGCCCAACATTTCGCCGGGCATTATTTAGTCGGATGCGTGATCGTAGAAGGCAGGTGTCAGATAAACTAGTCCGGCTTGATCGACTTTTTAAAGCACAGATCTCTTCATAAAATACGACTTTAATTTAACTTAAACGGGGTTTGTGCATAATTCAACTTTTATGACCGGAATATATGAAGGGTTTATTGCGGGCCTCGCATGACTCGCCGTAATTCCGAATTAGGCGATAAATTTTAATTAATTTTATCGATTGATGCGTGGCGTTTTTCGCCAAAAAGAATACGGCTAATTGATGCGACAATTACGTGCCATTACTGACGCACTTCCTCGGAACGCTGATAGCGTAATTACACTAATTAAAAAGCCTACTGCTTACCCGCATTGACGATTCCACCACCGTTTGGGTTACGCGCTTATTACTGACCCCAGTGCATTGAAGTCTCCAACAATTTTATTCAATACTCAAACAAAACATAATAAATAATGCAAATTTTACCGCCACATTTAGAGTAACCATCAAACAAATACGTGATAAATGTTTCAGCTTTCAGTTATTTTTCAAAATACTTGCAACGAAGCAACAATTCAAAAATTAAATGTCTAACTGATATTATTTTTAATACCTAATTAGCACCTTTTTTCATAATTAGCAAAGTTTGAAAACTTTCTGTAATATACAAACCGTGTTTTTGTTCAGAAATTATGGAGACTTCAACAACAAGCGACGAACCCACGACTTATAAATGATTTAAATTAGAAAGTAAAACTCTCTTTACACATTTATTATAAACTCTGCAAAATCTACGTAACGCAATATTAACACTTTGGACTTTTCTGTAAGTTGTGTCACTGGTTTTTGGCAAAAATTTTGGAAACTTCAACAACAGGCGACGAACCCACAATTTTTCTACTTTGAAAGTAATAAAACGGAACAATTTCGGTCCAATTATTATAAACCGTTTGCAGGTTACTAATCAGTGTGTGATGTAGTATTAATAATTGTGAAATTTGTCTGCCTTGTGTTGGTCGTTTTTGGAAAAAAATCGGAGACTCGAACGGCAAGCGACGAACCCACAATTCCTAAAATTCCTCAATTTTCGCGTAATTGGAGTTTATTGCGCCGTACCGCCTACTTGATCTTTATAGTCAATTAATTCCGTTAACATTCGCCCGTAATGAACTCATAAAACTGGTTCACTTATTGAGATGTGACAACAGTGCGCATTCGGAGTAAATAAACTAATTGTCGAATGCCTGTCCGCATCAAGTTTTTCATCGACATTGCGCGCATTATTCCGGGTATCAAGTCTTCCTTTTGTCCGTCCGTTGGTTCTTTGTAAAAAAGTTAATTACATAAATAGGCATAATCCCGCTCTAATCCCACCGGTTTTAATCCTGTTGCAGAACCTGTCGCGTCCGATAGGAACCCCGAAGTGATGGGAGTCTCTGAAGAGGTCACGCCGAACGCCGGAGTCGAGCCGCGACCTCCGGGCCCGGACAACAGCGACGGAAGCGACCCGGAGCCGGACGAGTTCGCCCCCAAGAGGAAGCAGAGGCGGTACAGGACCACGTTCACCAGCTACCAGCTGGAGGAGCTGGAAAAAGCCTTTTCAAGGACGCACTACCCGGACGTGTTCACCAGGTGAGTCCGGGGAAATGAAGAAATTAGATCGCGTGTTTGGTAATTTCCCGAAATTAACTAACGGTAATTGGGGTAATCGGCGGTGGGCATCACGCACGAAATCGATTATTTACCATTTAATGGGAATCCGATGGTCGGACGGAAACGTACGCTTGGAAGCAGTTCGACCGGAACAACGGACAGGTGGTTAGGGTTAGTGGCTTCAGGGGCGACGATTTATCGATGTTGAGAGAATGAAAACGTCGCCGAAGAGATAAGCTCGGGTGTCCGTCGCGGGCGGCATTCCTAAATGTCTGCAATTTGTCGATACAAATAAAGGTACGGCCGAGGACATTCCGGACGGGTAGTGGAGTCGTAAAAAATCATCTGCTCTATTGGAAGCGATCCAAACAACGGTTGATGGATTTTTTGTTGGGTTCATTAGTGATACTTTATAAATTCTGATTAAGTCGTTAAAAAACAGCAACAATTTTTATTTTTATCAATGTCTCTATTGTTACAGAGAGGAACTTGCAATGAAGATAGGGCTAACAGAAGCTAGAATACAGGTAAAAATATTTGCCTTGTTATTATTTTCATATTCGCAATATTTTAAAATTTTGTTGATGTTGGGTTCGTCGCTTATTATTGTTGAAGTCTCCTGATTTTTGCCAAAAATAAGTGACTTTAAATTATAAATCATTAATATTACAATATGTACTTGGACTTCCGTAGCATTATTGAAATAGTTTCCAATAAATATCTAATTTTGTTTTTAATTGTGACTTTATCGCTTGTCAATGAAAACAGGTGACAGTAGTATTATTCAAGTCTAAATTGTTAATTAGTAGAATAGAAAAGAATTGTAATTCAGAATTTAAAAATTATAAAAATTGTGAATTTGTCACTTATTGTTAAAGTTTCTGACAATTATCCACAACTACCTATACAGTTAGGTACTTACATGTTTCTAGTAGAGAACTTTGAAACTTTGTTGTAAGATAATTGCTATTGTTTCAGTTGTAGTTATCAGAATTCTCGTATGGAAGCAAATCTCTAATTTTCAGGAAATAAAAATCAATTCGTTAATTAAATTTATATTATAAAATTTGGAACTTCTCTAGCTACATAATTTTTTAAAAGCTCAATCATAATTTTTATTGTTTCAAGCTTAACATAGGTTTGGAAAATTGTTTTCACGTAGAAAATATTGGAGACTTCAACAATAAGCGACGAACCCACAATCGTAGAAAAAAGTAAACATCAAAATCATTATTTGAAAAAATTAATAATGGATTTTCTAATTGCAATTATATATTTAGATAAAAACGGTTTTTGTCTTGTTTTTTGTTTAAATAATTAATAGGTAATAAAACTTTTATGTGTGTCAGATTTTCTAAACATTAAAGTTTACAACACTAAACTTTATTGTCTAATAAACAACCAGCAAGTAGGTGGTTATTAAATGAATTAATTTTAAAAGGAAATGGCAAGAATAAAAAAATTAATCGTACTTAGAGTGTGTCACTCCAAATTATAAAATTCCTTGCATATAAATCACTCAAGCGTTCTGATTGATTTTTTCCCTCGAAAAAATCTTTTAAATACAGTTACTTTCATTCAATTACTAACAGTTATTATAAATATTCATCGACCATGACCTTGACCACTATAATAATCCTGCAATAAAGTAGGCATTGTCATAACATCACCATCAACGAAACGACTCTGCCACTTTGTATCTCGCAGCAGGAGTCGTCATTCTTCTCTTTTAGCAGTAAACAGCCCTAAAATCGCAATTTTAACATGAAAAAATCAATTAATGGTTGTAGTGGCGACCGGAAAAATCGCAGTTCGGAGTACGAATTGTCAGAAGAATTAAGAATTCTTCCTAGAAACGATGGCTTTAATTTAATCTTCGTCGTCCATAAATCGTAATGGAGTTGTAATTTCCGACCATCGGCCAACATTGTTGATTTAAGTTAATTTAATTTCCTTTTCGAGTCGTGCTTTCCGATCAATTATCGTAATTACGTTTGTAATTGAGCGGCTGTCGTTTTTTGCAAAAATTAGCGTTATTATAAATTTACATGACCTTAGTTTAATTATTCGAATTATTTTTCGTTGTGCAACGAGGTGGTGCCGCTCTTCGCACTCAGAGATCGCGCGGTGAAAAAAATCTAATTGCTTTGTTTATCGTTTGAACGTTTTTTGTACTGTTATTTAATTAAATATGAGTAATCGAATTAAGTAAATTGCCGCAAACCGTTAAAGCTAACTTCTGGTTTGAAATTATTTACATGGAATAATCTGCATTCAATCAATCTGGATTGGTTGCATGCTGCATGTATTAATTGGGTAATTAAGTCGGGAATTTTAATCAAAATTATTTATAAGATCATTAAAACGCGTCTCTCTCTTCGGACAACTGTGGGAATGCCATTTTTGCAATATGTTTTCAATTCCCTCAAAGTCAATTTAAATTCAACTAAATCTAACTGATTTTATCAGAATTTGAATTAAAAGATATATTTTTTTGCAACTGTACAGGGTGCTGCATTTTGGATGTCCGAATAGGGAATCTCCGAAACTAAGAGGTTTAGCCATACTCGTACATTCTGGGACTCATATTTTGAGAAAATAATATTGGTGAAAACCCATCTCGCTATCGTCTTTTGTTTTCGACTTACAGACAAAAGTTGACATTTTGACGAAATCTAAAAAAATTCATATCTTCGCTATTATGGAAGATACGGATTTGAAATAAAGACATTATACAGGCACTTTTTTACGAGGAATTTAATAACGTAGTTAACAATTTTTTTCAATTATTAGTTTAGCCGTAATAAGATAAACTTGTATTTTTTTAAATGGAAATCATAGGCGGCTATGGCAATTTTGAAAAGCTTATTTTTTTCTGATCTAAAAAATATATCTTTGTAACAGAATACTTTTTTATAACTATACTTAAAAACTAAAATACATATTTTGTTTGATAATAGTTGGCCATGGAAAAACTCTTTCATTCCAAATGTGTAAATAATAATCAATAAGAGTTTTGTGAACTGTAAAATAGATGAAAAAATATATAGAATTATAAAAATTTTAAAAATACGATACGTTAGAAGTATTGAATAAATATGCGAGCGCCTCAGAACATATTTTTAAGAAATCCAAAAATAGGAAAAACAAATGTATCAGCAGTCAACACAATTAGAAAAAACATTTTTTTGATGATCTAATTGAGGTAGGATAACGTTCCACATAGACGGAATTTGGGTATTTGAATAGCCATATCGTCATTTTTGTCATATAAAATATATTTTTTTGAAGAATTAAAGCGGCTTTTTTTACAACACTATGTATGACCAGAAGTTACAATGGTAATGTAAGCTTGTTTAAAAACAACGAAATGTTATTAGTCGCCAATAAGTTGATTTACGATTTATTTTGCATTTTTTTCGTTACTTAGTTCTTAGAAAACTCTTTCATTAGTGAGACTGGTTGAATAATATAGTTTAAATCCTTTTAGTTGAAGATGCAACATTTTTTCATGGCCAACTGCGAACAAAAATCAAAGATAATTTTTTGCTGTTACAAATATATATTTTTAGATAAGAAAAAAACAAGCTTTCTAAAAATGACATAGCCATCTATGATTCCCATTTAAAAAAATACAAGTTTATTTTACTACGGCTAAACCAATAACTGAAAAAAAATGTTAACCACATTATTAAATTCCTCGTAAAAAAGTGCAATGTAAAAAGTATAATGTTTTTATTTCAAATCCGTATCTTCTATAATAACGAAGATATGAATTTTTTTAGATATCGCCAAAATGTCAACTTTTGTCTGTAAGTCGAAAACAAAAGACGATAGCGGGATGCGGTTTTAACCAATATTATTTTCTCAAAAAATGAGCCCCAGAATGTATCACTCGTTTTTGATAAACCTTTTAGTTTCGGAGATTCCCTATTCGGACATCCAAAATGCAGCACCCTGTACAGGGTGTGTTCCCAATATTTTCTAGATAAATATGTCTGCTATTAATAAAGAAAAAGCAATATACAAATTTTTACTCTCAAATCTTATTCAAAAACGCAAATAATATAAATTAAGTTATACATACCTACCTAGGTATATTAAATATTATAAAACTGATTTTTAGTAATTCATTTCATTTACAACAAACTTTATTATTATTTTTTTATTTTTATGATAAACTCTGTATTCAAGTCACATGGAAAAAAACAGAGACAATAAAATGCAACAGAAAAGTTTAAAGATGTTTAAAAATGGGTAGTTTGTGATAAAAAAAAACAAAACCAAGAAAAAACACTATTGATTCAAACTAAAAATCATAATAAAATTATGTTAATTTTTTGCCAATTTAATTTTAATATTCTGTCATAATTAGATGTGATTAAAATATAAATAATTTTTTCCTGTCAAAATAAATGAATAAAACTATAAATAGGAAAACATATTGAAATTAATTGCGGTGAAAATGTGTAAATTTTACAAATTACAATCTAATTGACCTTTGGTAATGACGAAACAGCTTATTCTTGACAGGTGAGAATTACATAATTTTTTTAGCCATAAAAGATTGATAACCGGCTAATAAAAATTGAAATTTTATAACGTCATTGAAAAACTAGTTTATTTAACGGAAATTCCGGAAACGATTAGATGATGTTTGTCAACAGTGAATTAGCTTTCTGAAAAACTTTTCTGGTATCGAGTGTTGATGAATCATTCAGATTTGCACACAATGAAGACGTCCGCACGTCAAAAACAATGAATCGTACTAAGTTATAACCTTCAGAAAGCAAGCACAATTCTTGTGAAATAGAGACATGTAATTTATTTAATTAAGCCTAATCGCTCAAGTCCGTGACTGTAGTACACTCGGTGTCCGAAAAAAGTCGACAAAAAATCCGACTGAAATGAGTCGCTTCCTCCGGTACTGTGTCATTTCAACGCAACAGGTGTCCGACCCTCTCGCTCCCTCCCAAGCTGCCTAATAATACCTTCATCCTTGCCCAATTCCCATAAACAATAAAAAAAGACACTAACTTATCATTAGCATTCGGCGAAAAAAACAACCACCCGCAATACTGTTCTCTCTCGCTTTCCTTGTGTGTGAGCGAGATGAGTGATTGAAATAATGAGAAATAATTGCGCCAGCGAGGGAAATAAATGGATATCAATTACTCGGACGTTTAGGTACGCAATTGTCTTCCATAAATCGAATTAGCGGCACTTTGGATTGCGTCGATTGAATGAGATTTGGGAGAAAAACGAGGCAATTACGAGAAGACGATATCATTAGCGCAGGTAGCTATTGTTGGCTTTTTTCCAATTTATCGGCGTGCTGCGATCTTTGTCAGTTTTATAAATGTACAATGGCCGAGCGTGAAATCCGGCAATCGCTTGAAAATAAGCTGTTCCATAACTCATTATAAATTTGTTTTGTTGAATTTCGTTCGCTGCGAAGCGAGTCACGCACCGACGGACATCACCACGAAAAACTCCACATTTTTACGCCGGAGGTGTGACAGAAACCTACTTTTCGGAAGACGAGCGCGAGGAATTGCTGAAATGACAGATTTAACAGAAAAAATTAATTGTTTCAATACCTTTTAGTTCACTAAATACAGTCTGGTCCAAAACAATGCACTCAATAAATCAAAGCCAACTTAATCAGAAAATTAAGAATTATTTAGTGGCTAAGTTACAGTAAACTCATCTAGGATTTAAAAAATGCCTTCAAAATCGAAGTTTAAAATACTCATAAAAGTTTCTACACACTTTGAGTTTTGATTGCTGGCTCTGAAGCCAAATTTCTTTTTAAAATTATGTCTAGGTTTCTCTATATATGTCTTCTATTTATTAGTATACTGTATGAATCAAATTTTACACCACAAAAAAAACCTTCTGTATACTTAACAATATTTTCTAAAAACTATTTTTTAGCCTTCTGAATTATCAACGCTGTCTATCCTGAAACAGTAGCTTAATCTTTACAGGTGATACTGTAAACTGTCAAGCAAAATGTAGTAAAAATTTTGCCATCTAGTAAAACTACTGCCAAATTCAAATTTTATTTTTATAAATAATTATTTACTAAATGTACAGAATGTTTAAAAACGATAGTATAATACCTAACACAATACTGTGAAGTCGGGATTGGACTTAACAAAATAAGTTTCCAGCTTCAGATTTTGTCAAATAAAACTTCAAGAATTTTTTCTGAATTTTTTTAGTAATCTGCATATGCACCGCAAGAAAGTAGCACTGAGATTGTGCGCGACTTTTTGAGCACCTGTATATTTGATATTTAATTTATTTTATATTGCAAAAATACTTACCTAAATAAAAATTGTTAGAAATGGTTGTAGTTTTTCCTAAAAAACATACTTATGTACTATTAAAAAGTAATTAAATCAAATCAAGGCCATTTATACTTGCAAATATAAACAAAAAAAAATCTTTCTTAGTTTTATTATTATCAACAGCCTTATTATGGCGTTGGCTTTTTAATAAAGTTAAAAAAAGTATTAGTTTATAATTAGTTCTTTTAGAAAATAGTAATTAAGTTTAATTGTCATTTTGTCCACTAATAATTGTCTCGCTTTCTTCCCCGTTTTTAATTAAAACCCAATTCCAATTACTTTTTTCTTAACTAATTATTATTTTTACATTTTACTACCATTCCCTCCCACTTGAATTTTTTCTCCAATTTCGTGTTCCGGCTTGAATTTAAATAACGTTTTTCCATCTTGATCTCAATTCCGTATCGAATAATCGTCAATCGAGTGATTTTTTACGCAATGAACTTGAAATTTGGCCTGACTTTCAATAAGAAACGTTCCATTGGCTGCCCCACGATGTCTTTAAATTAACTTAAATTAAGTTGTTACATAAACGTGAGATTCTCATTTTCAAGGTTTCCGGAATCGATTTTCCGGAAAAAACACCATTTTTTTTCTAATCTTTTTGTTATTTTATCACCGACTTCAAAGGAACGGTTTTAATTAAATCTTAATAATTATGCACTTATTATCCTCATTAATTCCAATAAAATAAATCTTGCGCTTATAAAATGCGATAAAAATGAATACACGGATAATTTCCAACTTCCCATTAGAAATTAAAGCAATTAACACGTATACAGAGTGAGGCCGAAACAGGGGTCGCGAAAACGCCAAAGCCGCACATGTGCAATTAATTACGTTTTACGGCGTAATAAAATTAATTAGTAATAAAAGCTCAATTATGGAACAAAGTATTTATCGACTATTAAGTTTAATGAGCGTTTGTTGACATCCCTGTAATGCGAGTGAAGAGCAGGGGCGGGTCCGGAGACCACCAACCGGGCCCGAAATTAGCTCAATGCCGTCCTGCTGTTCCACCACCCGTCGCTCCTATTACCACAAACTAACATATTGTTTCAAAATCCGGCGGGCCCTTTGTGTCTGAACTAATCAATTTTTTTTTTAATTTAATTTAATTCAAATCGAGTGTTTGTACATAAATCTCGAATTTATATGCAATCGTTGCGGTCATAATTAAATTAGTCATTTCCGTTACGTACCTAAGGACCGCTTCACACGTTTTACAAGTCACCGGTGCTTAATTACGTCTCGTCGATTTATTCTCTTTAACTACTGGTTATTCCCCGGTATGACAGCTAATAAAACCGATCCGCATTGTCGGGTTATAATTAGTTATTAAAGGCCATTACGGCCGAAAACAAGGCGAAAAAAGAACGCGCGAGACACCGATTCTACAAATCACGCTCTAAATAAGATGATGTTCGGGAGATAAAAGTATAATGCCCTGACCGATCGACCAATCACAATAACGTTGCGTAGCCGGCAGCCAATTAATCGATATCGATGGATCGTTGCTATCGTTGACTGGATTCGATTAAGATGAGTTATACAACGAGAAATGTGCATTGTCACGCTCACGGCGTTAACCAGTAGTACTACCTGTAATTACCCGAGGATTACCTGACGAGAAACAGCCACACCGAACTTTTTCAAGCCAGCTTTGGCAAAAATAATGAAAAAGGCATCTACATATCGTCGTTGATTGTATGCATCTGCTGTATGCAGAAATTGTAATTTCTCAGAAAGTGAAAAACAACTCAATCCTACACGTGTTACGAGTATTAATAATTATTTTGTTTTTTTTTTCATAATTTTCAGATTTTCATGTACAGACAAAAATTGACTTTCAAGAGCTACAAAAAGTACAATCTACGTTAACCTGCACATAGCAGATTTTGCAGAATCAACGATAATACTCGTATTTTCTCGACAACTTATGACAAAATGTTGGTTTAAGTTTAACAAAGTTTTACGACTAACTGTGTAACCTATAGTTAGACAGAGGCTGATTAGTAGTCCAAGTGTCAAATAATTATAAAAAAAAATAATTATAAAAGTACAACAGACACAAATAATCTCTACTATAAAAAATGTTTTTCTTGAAACGTAGAGTATTTTTATTATACATACAGGGTGAATATAAAGTATGGAACCAAGCGGTTTTATTTTTAATCATTTGCCTCCAGAAAATAATAATTAATATAAATTAGAGTAATATAAAAAATGTGATCGTATTTTCAGAGCGAAATTTTGTTTTGTTTTTGAGTTATGCGATTTTTTTTGTCAAACTTGCAATTTATGTGAAAAATTTTTTTTGAAAAAATTAAATATAAAGCAGATAGTTGGAATCCTTAGAGTATAGCTTTTATGAGAAAAATGATTTTTTAGTGGGTTGCCATTTAAAAAAAATATTTTTTTATAGAACTCAAAAACAAAGGGAAATTTTGAAAAATTTTATTCTTGTTAAATCATCACATTTTTATAGTACTTTATCACTCATCAATTATTTTTTTCAAAAAATAAATAGCTTAAGCAAAAAACGTTTGGTTCCATACTTTTTATTCACCTGGTATTTATCGTCTAACAAAAGAAAGTAGGTAAAAATACATTTTTCATTTTTGTTTTTCAAATATTTTAAGTTTCTGTTGGTAGAGTGAAGCTATTTTTTTTACAACTTACTGTCTTGGAAACAGACGTAGTAAACAATCGAATAGAGTCTAATGGTACAAAAAGTAATATTACATAAGCAATATACAGGCTATTTCTTCTAAACCCCACATTAGACATATTGTAGGTATTAACAATGTAAGTCAGTTAAAAATTTATATACGACAATAATCGATAGGGTCCTGCTAATAAAATATTTACAAAATGGCGACACTTCCTGTTATATCGGAAGTGGGTATTATACTTCTCGTCACGATATTTGAACTGTCGTAAATCTTGAGTCGGGTACCCGAATTACTCTTAACAATAAGACATTAGGGTGGTTGTAAATAACAATATCAGTGAGGATAGAATGCGGCAGCACGTCAGAATGGTCCGGACTTAAAAAAATTTGTTAGTATGTAGGTAATTTAAAAAGTTTTATTTCATT
>NW_025401068.1:5736573-5809742 GCF_015345945.1 Tribolium madens
ACCCGACTTAAGATTTACGACAGTTCAAATATCGTGACGAGAAGTATAACTTTGTTATTTTAAATAGTTTGAAATCGGATTTGAGAATTTGAAAGAAAAAAGTTAAATCTTCCCTTTGGTGTATTCAAACATGAAAAACAATTAATAGACCCACAAAATGTAGGGTTAAATGTATAACAAACGTCAATTTGGTGGATTATTATTGTGTAGTTTGACAAATAATACTAAAATATTGAGAACCAAGGTTATTTCAACTATACATATAACTTAGATTAGTGTTTGTACTTATTTTGTAGAAGTTTTAACTGGGACACCCTATAGCTATACAGGTGGATTCAAAATGTCGGATCAACTCTCGAATGGTGATAGAAGACAGCCAAACATAAAAATGAATTCAGATTTTTGTTTCAGGCTTTTTTTTTTGAAAAAAAAACTGTCAATTTTCATCTAATCATATAGGCATCTTAGTTTTTTTGTTTCCGTTGTTTTTTTACACCATAAGACACAAATTGCTAATTTTTTTCAACAGGTATATCTGTTCAGTCTTACAAGATCTGCAGTTTCCGCTAACTAAATTCAAAATTACATAATCGAAACGGCTCAAAACTTAATCCAAAATTTAATCATTGCTATATCTAGTGAAAAAAGCCTCAAACTATTTTTGTCATGGCAACTTTTAACTCAAATAGATGTCCTTTACCACCCAAGAAACGGTCCTACATTTTTGAATCACCCTGTGTATTTTGTAGTTCTATGCATTTTGACCAGAAATATTAAACATTATCTATGAAATATTTTCATATTAATTGATTTAGGAACCCACTGTGATTCAAAAGGGATAAAGTAGGTGAAATAATGCGGTCTTTCGTGCTGTTTTCCGGAAAGGCGGCCGATAAACATCCGTGCAAAGCAGTAAATCGTTAAAATATCCGATTTATAACTCTATAACGCTACATAATAAATTGCGCAAGCCAGACTTTAATGGTACTAATTAAGTCCGTGCATTTTTAGCGTATCACATAAGCGCAACATACGACTAGAAATTGCCGTACAGTATAACCCACTAATTACATTATCATTATTATTGCTCTCCGTATGATTCAAATGCAAATTCGCGATTTTTCAACCCGGAAAATAGCACAAACCGCCGGTTTTTCTACCGACCGGCTTCTAGGTGTTCCAGTAGCTGTTTCCGGGCAAATGGGAGCAAATTAAAAGCTCATTAGCCCTCGGAGACATCGGAAAAAAGTCCTACTTAACGCCGCTCGTTATATTTATTTTATCGGAGGTGGGTGTTGTAAAAACAGCAGGCCGAGAATCTCACGCACGCTATGCGTTCTTGGAAAAGCGTCTTGTCGGCCGGATTGGCCGTTGACATGCCACGCTTATCGACGCGAAGAAAATTTTTGTCGAAAAAATTCAGAAATCGCGGGGTGAATAACCGCACCTTAATTCATGCTGAAATTAAGGGAGCGGCCCCATAATGGACAGTATGAGGTCTTGTAATTGCTGTGGTCGGTCATTCATGAACAATTCGCCTAGCTAATAATTTAATAATAAATAATAACACGTTATAAAGAGCCCGCATAAACACTTTACGCTCCACCTGGACGTTTTAATCAGTCGTTTCCTTCCAATTACGAAAAGTCGGCACGGAAAAATGGGAAGGAGGGGTCAAGTCTTCTGCGGGTTAGGGGTTACGACTCATTTACATTTTTACATATTGTATATTAAAAGTGCTAATTTATATATGTACCTACTTGCATCTTTTTCCTTTTATATAAATTGCTTAAAGAATCAAAAATATACTTTCCACTACATTCTACCCAATTTTGTTTTTTTTTTAAGTTTTTATCAGGTTCGCAAGTGAATTAATTTTTTAAATCCATTTCTATAACTCTGAATATTTACGTCAAAAAGAAATAACGAATATTTCTATTTTTTATTTTAACTAACAATTTATTTATTTTAGAATTCCAGTTTTATATCCTGAAAATTTTAAAACCAGTTGCTAGTATCGGTTGGCAGTTTTTGTAAACTTCAACGATCATTTAAACTACAAACCCACAGTTTTGAAATTTCTAATAAAACCATCAAAAAAAATTTTTTTCAAAAAAAAAGTCAAACAGCTTTAAGAAGTGAAAAAAAAATTATAATGCTATATAGTAAATAAATATTTTCTTTAATAGTTATCTTTGTTACAAGTACCTAAAACAGTTTTTGCGTACGAATCCTTCCTGTTTTCGGACGAGGTGAAACCGAGTCTGGAATAGCAGATGAATCCTCAAAAACGTTTTAGGTTGTTCGTATTACAAACCACATTTTTTTGTTAAAGTTCCCAAAAAACAAATTCACACCTCTTATTAATTAAAAAAATTTCGCCACCATAGTAACCAATTTAATTTTGTAATTCGGAAAAACTGTTTTTGGGGACTCAAATGAGTCTTTAAAACAGCTGTTTTAGGGAGCGTATACAAAAAAATAGTTTTGACGAAAGTAATATACACACAGTTTGATAACATGCATTTAGTAAAATTTAATTTTCGATCAAAATGATGGCCTGGCAATTATGATAAACGCATAAACCGAAAATACGAATTTGGCAATTTTCATTTCTACTATTTCTACTATTTGGTTTTTGCATTATTCAGTGTTGCCAACCTAATTTTAAAATTTCAGCCCACGTTGATCAGAAATACAGAACAATGCAATTAACATTAATAACTACAGAAAGCAAGGAACATAATGGTTACGAAAAAGAAGAAATCTCAGGTTTCCTCAAACTGAGTTAAATAAAAAAAAACAATAAGAATTAATATTTTCCACCTCCAAAACAATTTAAAAGTTTTAAATATTTTTTTTAAGTAAAAAACAACGCTCATAAAGCTAAATCAATTGAAATAAAAAAATAAGAACGTTATCAACTCTTTGACATATAAAAAAATTGTTTTTGCTTGATTGAATGAATATTTGCCATTAATTGCAACAAATAAGATATCAAAACTATGTCAAATAAAAATAATGCAATTACCGATAAAGTAAACAACCATTATAAAGTAACAAATATTGCAATAAATTTCTTTAACATGATGTTTCATTACCTGACCGGTTTTATTTTTAAATAAAGTTGTCATTAACATTTATTGGTTGTAATTGTTTTATCAAAATAATTAGTATTTTTAAATAAGTATCACTAATTAAAATAATTACAAAGCTTCTACTTATAAATCAAAGTCAACTGTTCACTGTCCACTCGAATTAACTTTTTCCGATAATTACCAACCATGACACAACAAAACCCCTAAAACGTGAATTTTTTCCAGGTCTGGTTCCAGAACAGGCGAGCCAAATGGCGCAAGCAGGAGAAAGTGGGCCCTCAGGGGCACCCCTACAACCCGTACCTATCCCCAGGTGGCGGAGGCCCGGCCCCCTCGGTCGTCGCCCCCTCACTCCCCAACCCCTTCAACCTGCCTTTTGGGCTCCGGAAGCCCTTCGATTCGCTCAGCTTCCGGTACCCTCCACATATCCTCCCGAGTTATCTTCCGTCGCCCCCCGGGTACCACCGCGGGGGGCCCGCCTTGCTGCCCCCGTCGGTGAGTCTCTACCCCTCTGCCAGCTCCTTCCAGACTCTCCTGGCAAATATCTCGGCGGCGCAAAGGCCCAAACTGCCGGCGCAGGAATTCACCACTTCGCCACCCTTGTCGCCAGGGGGCTCGGCGGTGACTCCTCCAGATGTGGACCGCAGGAGCTCCAGTATTGCCTCGCTGAGGCTCAAAGCTCGAGAGCATGAATTGAGACTGGAAATGTTGAGGCAAAACGGGGATTTGATAAGTTGAGGGAGTCAGGGGGTGCAATAGTGATACAAAGCCATTTTGTTGTTTTGAGTATTATAAACCGGCCCACTTGATACGTACTTTTGTAAATAAATTATGATTTTGTTGCAGATTGTAATAATCGTAGATTAAGTTTTTTTTCTATTTTTAAGTAGATAGTATTTATTGAAATTTAATTGTGAGATGACGTAACGAATCCGTCCTGATGTATCATGTACGTACTTAAAAAAATCAATAAAAATATTTTCTAAGAGTTTTTTTTATCTTTTGATTGAGTAAATAAGCGGGAATAAATTTTAATTAACAATTTCGCAGTGTACGCAATAATTCATGGTGTTATAACATTTTCTCATTACCACCATGTTATTATATTAATACAAGATAAGAATAATTAAAATCATAAATGCTTGTAATTATAGTTGGTGCTCAGTTCGTTATGTTGGTGAGCCTGATCTTCATTTGATAACAGGATATTAATTGAGAGCACTATTTTATGAGAGCAGGAACGCCTCTGCATACCAAGGGCGTAGCCGAGAAAAATTCCTCAAAACCTGGTCACACTTTAATAAAGAAAATATCTAGTAAAAAATATTGGAAATTAAAGAACAAGTAAAAAATTATAATCATTATAATTATTGCTTTTTTCATCAAATTGAAAACAAAAACATCTAATTATTGAAGGATTCAACGGTAAATTAAACGACAAACTCTCACTTTTTAAAATCCTGAAGATATTAGAAGCATTATCGAGCAAACAATAATAATTTCCAATAAGAAAAACTAATAAGGAAGAATAAGACAAAAAACAAAAACCATCATTTTTCTTCAGTCATAATCAAAAATTAAACGAAAAAAAAGGTCAGAAGAAATCGTGTTGCATTCAATTAACAAACATTAATTAAAAAAATGTATGGACATTTTAAAATAACGACATCAATAATATGTTTTTGAAGAACTCAATGGTAAATTAAACCACAAACTCACAATTCTCATAAACAATTGAAACCAAATTTAAAACATGTACTACGAAAAAGAAAAAAAGGTAAGTAGTAAAAATTGAAGAACAAGAAAAAGATGAAAACTAAACAAAAAGAATAAATTTGACACTTTAACACTTGTTATTGAGAAATTGTTAAGCAAAAATAATGTCAAAAACGAAAATGAGTTTCAAATTCTTGGTAACTTTAACGTTGGGCTAAGAAAGAAACTCACATATGTATTTAAATTTAAAAATTCTTAACAAAAAAATTGACTTTTTATTAGTGGGCTTACAAACACTTTTACATTTAGCACTCCTGTTCACATCAAAGGCCGCATTTCAAAACCTCTCTCTTCGCACAAATCCAATCGTGCATATTACCAACCTTGCCCGTCAAAACTCCCATCAATCCCCAAAAGCCCGCACCTAATTACGCAACTGCGGTCGCCTTTAATTACTTTCGACAAGGCTTTTCGTAATTCAATTAAATCCCCAATACTTCATCTTCAGCGTCCTTGAAGGGCGCGACTGTTCCGCTCGACAAAACTCTTGCTCTCGGCTAAATTATAAATAATCTAATTACGATCTATGATCACAAAGTGGCGGTTTAGTAATCAGAAACTCAGACGGTAGCGGTACATATAACTTGTACACTTAAATTGTGTTTTAATAAAATTTCGCTTGGTTTTTTGGACACGTCGGAGACGGACGTCTCTGTCACGGTTGGGCGAAACGGAGACGGTAGTCGTGACGTGACGGTAATTACAGTATGCATGTAATTTAATTTCATCAGGGTCGGACTGGGAGGGGCCCACTGACAGTCTGATTATAGGGCAGGGCCGGACTGCTCCGGGCGCATCTCGCCCTCTCTCTCTCTCTCTCTCTTTCTCGTAACAATAATTGTAATAATAATAATGATAATGCTAATAATTTAGAAAAATCAGTTTTGGTATAGAGTGAAAATAGTAAGAGGTCTGTGGTGTGTCCGTGGGGCCACCTTTTTTGTACACCTGTTAACTAGATCCTAATACGTTTCTCATTATTTATTAAATTAAAAATATCCATCACCGGCAACTCGATTATTCCATGATTAATTTAGTCCGTGGGCCTGTTCTGATGAGTTCAGGTTTTAAACGGGCATTAATTTTAATTAGATAATTGCTTAAAGGCGATCCCGGAGCACCAGGTACATGTTCGCTTCTGACAGCCAGTGAAATATAGTAGGCTGCGAGCTTTAGCTCATCTAAATGCTGATCGCCGCGTCCTTATCTTGTGAATTTTAGTACCGCCGAAAAGAAAATACAAGACGCAAAGTGCGGAGACGAAGAGTGACATGCGAGTTGGGTGGCCTAGAAATTTTTATTTTCTATCGATATGTACGCAACTTTGGCCGACAAAGTGCTGGCTAGTTATTTGGGTAATTTGATTACATGATTGTTTAGAAATGACCAAGCAAAATTTCTTATTAATGGACAAGGTAGAAAAGAGAGAAAAAAATTTGGGAGCGAAATGTGTTATGACGTGGTCGGCTTGTTGACAAGGTTCTTTCTTTGTTCGGAGATTTTTAAGAAATAAGCAATTAGAAGAGGTCTTGAAGCCAATGGAAAAATAATTAATTGGGTTTTGATTGTCTGAAAATGGAAGATTCCAGTTTATTTCAAGGAAATCCGGACTCTTAGAGAATTGATATTATTTTTGTGTATGACTGTACTTACAAATAATTTAAACCAACAAATAACACTAATAAAACTTTACTTTATACTTTATTACTTTATTATTACTTACTTTTACTTATTATTTTGCAAACACTTGTCACATATTTTTTCTCTTCAAACTTTTATTAATTAGAAACATATTGATTAGTTAATAAAAAAATAAAAAAAAACTAAGAAAAAAAATTAATTCAAAAAAGCATGACAAAATATAAAAGTTGAGACGAATCTATACAAACAATGAAAAAAAAATAGAACACAAGAGTTCAAGAGCACAAACATTAGTAGACATCGAAAAACCAAGAAAAAATAGAAACAATATCGATGATAAGATGAATGTTTCCTAGTAAAAGAATAAATAAAAAAGTATTTAAAATCAAAAAATCAAATGCAAAAAATATAAAAATCATTACTTAAACAAAAAAAGAGTAGGATAGAAAACTAGAAAGAGACCATGAAAAGTGAATAACCATCATACCTACCTAAGAATAAATGGTAGAAAAATAAAAAACTTCATACTTTCTTCTGTTTATTACATCTATACCAAAACAATTTCTTCAAGAAATAATAAGAAAAAATAACAGAACAATATGTAAAAACTATTTGAAACCTTGTCTAGACATAAACAGCTTGAAAATATTTGTTTGTATTCTATTTTTTCAGTTTTGGACCATCATTTGTTTTTAATATACAAAGTTAACTTGATTTTTAATAGCAGTAGGATTCAAATTGACTTTCGCTTTATTGTCAACTATTTATATTATTATAAAAATAAGTTTTATTTTCTTTTTAATTTAAAAATAAGGCTTGATTATATAATACCTGTTATTGTCTCGTTGTCTGCTGACCCTAAAAGATAGAGATAAGAATAAAATTATTGATAAGTTCGTACAATAAAAAAATTGTAATAAAACAAAAAAATATAGAAGAATAAAAAAAACAAATAAAGACAACATAAGGTAGAAAAGAATAAAAAATCAAACAATAAAACTAAAAAAAAACGAAGTCCAAAGTTAAATTTTTTGTTTTCATACACGAACAAAAAATGTAAACAATAGAAAGATGAGAAAGTAATAAAGAAGAAAACATGGATTAAAACATTTGGTTTGTTGCTTAGTCCACTATTGAAGATTCCCAAGTTTCTGGTGCTTATACTTGACTTTTTCTTTTTAATTAAATTTTTGGTTTCATTTTTCCTTTAATTCCATAATTCGATTTTATTATTTCTGGTGTCAAAGATGATATATACTCCCGGATTGTTTTCAGCGAACCTGCCACTGTGTAATTTGCAAACGCCGATCATTTACATCCTTAACCCAATTAGCCTCTGATATATGCCCACTTTTTTCTTCTCTCTCGTCTCTGCATGATGATTATGCCATTTAAAGGTTAATTACTTTCTAAATGGACTCTCCTCTTTCGCCAACATTAATTACCAGCTTTTGTCTGATCATCCTACCACCATTTTTGGACACTCACAAATTACAAAATTTCATTCGAGTCAAGCTCAATCGCAACCAGGGTGGTATTTACAATTAATTTTAATCTAGGCGTATTGTTGGACGATTGATTGAAGAATTAACACCTGACGGCTTTCGAACCCATAATCAGCCACTTAGAATAATTGCCGCACTATTCGTTAATAATTTGAAAAAAAGACACAGAATGCTGTCTTATTTCCGTAATGGTAAAACAAGTTTGGTAATTGTGAGGCTTGATATGGCAGGGATCAGCATTACAGGTGAGATGATTAACGCGAGACTCGCTGAATATTTGTTAGTTGATGGATTCCGTTTCGTCTAATTAAATCAAAAAAATAAAACCAAGAAAAAACAAGTTTTTACAGAGAAAAATTTTAAAAAATTCATTTTAACGTCTGCGACTGGTTTCGACTGGGATACTTAAGCATCTTCATGCAAATTTCAACACATGTCGTTAAATTTCAATAAATAATTTCAGACTAATAGCGATTTTTACTTTATTTGAACTTTGCTGTAATAAAAGTTTCTTTCAATACAGTTTCAAGTTTTCTTGTGTATCATCAAAAAAGTTGAAACAAGCGTTTGTTTTTGAGCAAAATCATCAAAGAAGCTACAGTTCTTGAAAAAAAAAGTGGTAGCTTTAGTTCCTTTTTCGTTTGTCGGCATTTGGCTTGGCTTTTGGGTCAAAACCCCACATTCCCGTTGATAATTTATGCGAAATCGGTTTTTCGAAAGTTCATCTCCCAGCGAGCGTTGCCGTTTGCGTGCCCAGCACGTCGAAGAGCACGACCATTTAAAAGCATTGGACAGTGAACAGCAGGTATCGTGCTAGTCCCGATGTTTTACACCTACAGAACAATAAAATCCACTTCAATAAAACTGGCAGAGTGACGATATAATAGCTCCGCATGACATAACCTACATAGAAAGAGAACTAAGGAAGATCCTCTAATTAAGTGCTACGAGCTCATGCGACGTCCTTTACCACCCGCCACCATTTATGGCGAATATTTATAGACACGGCATAATTGAAAATGCCTCACGTTGTTATAAATGTCTTAAAAAGATGAACATTTTGGTATTGCCGATAGATTCCCCTCTCGTGACTGTTAATGGCGCTGGGAGGGGAAATCACAATTCGGTTAATGGCCCCGAGAGGGGAAACCGATTTATTAACTCAAATGTTCCCCTCTCAGCTTATTTACAGAACAAAATCATAAAAACCTAATATAATTTCCATAAAATATTCACCCGGCGCCAGTTTCTAATAAACAATGCACTATATCTTCTTTTTGAGGCCCGGTTAGCTATAAATTCATTCCGATCATTACATTTACTGTCGACATTAAAACAAATTTGTAAACAGTCAGATCCGACCGGTAAATAACATCCAATAACCGGCGGGCAGGGTGGCAGTCCCGAATTAGCATAACTAGCTTGTTATAGCGTGGGTTGATGTGAGGTGGGGGTGATTCGCGTTGTTTCCCCTCCGGCCGCCATCATACACGCGCCCTTTTAGATTTTATAATCGTCGTATAAAACCGAAATTTGTCGTAAATAACGACTTACAATAGACGTGCGGTGGAAACAAAGAAGGATGTCGTGCTGGGCTCTCCTCAAAATTTAATTTTGTTTATGCTTTCATAACAATAAAATGCGGGGTTGTGTGACAGCTATGGGATTTTATCGCCGGATTCGAGCGTTTAAGGGTTTTTTTCTTCGTGTCGTGTGTTTGTTTAATGAAATTGGAGTCGGAATTTATCGACTGCGCGAGATTTCGCTCTAGTCGTGGGGATATAAATCTGGCGATGATGGTCTCGAGGTTAATTTATTGCTAGCTTCGAATAGGAAATTTAATTAAAAAGTCGGATGGGCGATCAATAGGATTCCTAATAAGCGAGCTATGGGTGGATGGTGTGGCGAGGAGGCTAGGAATGGAGGCTGTCTCGGCTAGTTAGTGGGGTTTCATTAGCGGCTGATAAATGGAGCCGCCGGAATTAGTGCAATTGTTCGATGGTTGGCTGTTGTTTTCCAGACAAATGACCCAAGGAGCCTTTCATGGGATAGAATCGCTGCCAATCGTGATGTATAGAAGCAGTGAGTCAATGCCACAAATTAGATTTGTTGGTTTCGGTAATTAGGCTTTTGTTGGAAAAGCTTCTGTGAAAAAAAATCGAGAAAAGTCGATCAAACAACAAAAAGCACTAACATTAGAACGAAAATGATTGATGAAATTGTGTACAGGTGCGCAGATGAATTAAAATGCAACGATTTGAAAAATGAGACACTATAAAAGACAGATACGTTGTTATAAGTGCATAATTGAATTAAGAAATTGTAAATGTTTACAAAATTTAATTTATTTAGTTAGGAAATAATTAATCGATTAATAGTCGCATGAAGAAAAATGACAAGTAAGTTTGATTCCCCTCTCGTCGCCATTATACAAATTAATGGTCACGAGAGGGGAAACTATCACTTAAGTCCTGTTTCCGCCAAGATATCTAGATTAAAGGGTAAAAATTAAAGAATTGATAATTTAATTAATAGCATTAAACGATTGTAGTAGAAGTGTATAATCAAAACAGACACATATTTAATTTCTTGTTATACTAAAGAAGGAGTCTAGAATCAAAATTATGAATAATCAGTTATTTTCAACTCTTTATTTTTGTTTAGAAATAAAAAAGTCATATTTTTTATCTCTTGTCTAAAACAGTTGGCGGCGTATTTCAGATAGTAAGCAAATACATACTCATATTTAAATTAAATTAAAAAAAAATAAGTGTTAAAGTTAAATTTTTCACTTTAGGTTTCAAGTGACGTTTTCTTTTTTTTTTTTTCAATTTTGTATTTACAGTAAAACCTCCCTTAACGGACACCTCTAAATGGCGGACACCTTTTGATAACGGACATTTTTGTAGGACCGTAACTAATAGATAGGAATGTAATGTAAAAAATCCTCTCTACAACTCTGATAAGCGTACGCGGACAGTGAAATTTTCCCCAATTACCATAATGTCATATAAATTTACCTCCTACAACGGACAGACCCGACAGAGCGGTTTACTGTAAAACAGGTAATATAAGATTCAATGATTAAATTAATGAGTTGCAGAATACAGAATAAAAGAAACACTTATTATTATCAGTAACAAACTCCAAAAATATTATAAAAAAAACTTTTGGTCTAAACAAACAAACAAAAATTAACCATGTTTTAAATAAAAATGTTTTCTTCTTTTTTTTTGTAATGCTTTTATAGTCCATAAAGCGTAAGAAGATGAATGATTGTTATCAACAGCAGACCTATTGTATCAGAGCAAAAATTACACTGAACAATTTTTTCCAAATTTAGATAATAAATTATGATGCATGTTTTGCATAAAGTTCTGTTATTTACGCAGTACTTACTTTTACTTTAATTTGGGTAAAAAAACACCGAATTTAGATCAAAACTTTAATTTCAAGTAAATTTCAACGTAACATATTTTAACAGTGTGACTTACGCTCCCTTTGATTACAGTTTTTTATTGGTAGGTAATGACGTAAAGGCAGAGCATTAATCAAGTTATAATTTAAGAACTGTAATTTCATAATAATTTTGTTTTTGTTATTTTGTTATTTTAAATAAATGGCTTTTCATTTTTTTTACAAATTCAGCACATCTCTCATTAAGGGACACCTCTTCACAACGGACAATTAAAGATTCCCCATCGGTATCCGTTGTTGAGAGGTTTTACTGTATTGTAAATTAATGTTAATCCTACAAGGGTAACTTGATATGTATTAAGCTATTATTGTTGTCAACAAAGTGGCTAACCTCTGGTAGATTTGACTTTGACTTTAGGTAACTACTGAAATGGGGAAAACAATTGGCATTAAAATTTGTCGTTTCTGACTGTCGAATTTTAATTTTTGGTAATGTTTCCCTATTTCCTTACCAGTGCCACCTATCGACATCTGATTTTCTCCTATCGTCATGTCTATTTTAAATAAATAATTTTTGTTAGTATAGATATGTTAGTTTTAAAAACAGATATTAAAGAATTTTTATGCAAAATTTATTTTAGTTTTTAATTATGTTCATGACTTTAATGATTTTACTCGTAAAGTTACGCTTTTTTGTAAAAAACTGAATGCTCTTTCAGATGGTGTTGGTTTTATTAAAATCTGTTAATTAGTTTCCAGTCTAGAGTGCAGGATGTTTATTGAATGTTCCATAAGCGAGTTATGTAGTGAGGCCTCTTTCAAGCGCAGAAATATTGCCTGAAAAAATCTTATCTAAACCGTTTTGTATAATATTAATAATAGCATAAATAAATTTTGACTTCCCCTTCCGTCGATATTGCCTCGTTTAATGGCCGCAAGAGGGGAAGCTGTTCATTGTATTATAAATCTACTTTCCCGGGTAATGGCCGCGTGAGGGGAAATTGAGGTATTTAAGATACAGGGTGTATTTAATAATTAATAATCATTGTTTGTTTTGTTAATTACGTTGTGAATTTATAATTCCTCGAATGCAAATTAAGATTTAATGATTTAAATAATAAAGTCATTATCAATGCGATTTTAAGAGCCGTTGATCAAGTCAGGGACATTTTATGGATTGTCATTATCCAACATTAGCCATTCATAACGCAAACATATGGGTCTTTTCAATAATATGACAATATATTAATGAAACGGCCGGTTGCTCCCCAGCAGTTGGGCGGAACAGCGACTCGAATGAATAAACTAATACACAGAATGATTATGTGGCAAAATCGTGACACTTTTATTAGCACTCTCTCCCTGTCACGAGCGATATTTATTCGAGACATTTTTTTCGGGTGGATTGCTAATTGCGCGATTTTCCTAGACGCGAAAAATTTGCATTTAACAGCCATCAGCATTAAGATTACGGCTAAGTGCTTCTACATTTATCGGCGAAATGTAACATTGTTTATCCTTGTGTTATTCTCATATAATTCGCCTTAATAAGGTACCGGAGGAGGCGGCTTATTCAGTCAAGGGTGCGCCATTATTCATTCCGGTCGGTTAATTGCTCGATCGGTCCTAATTGTGCCCTATGGATACCCGCTGCGAGCCGCATTACCCTCACCGACATCATTATACAGGTGTTCCAAAAAGAGCAATTTCGCAAGCCGATAAATAAAATTAATTACGATAAATTATCCTTTGTACCGCTTTACCGGTTTTCGCGAGTTTTCCCCACTAATTAAAATCATAGAAAAAGCCGCGACGTCACTTTTGTATTAATTAATTTTAATTAAAGTTTAAAATGTTTACTTTGTTGCAATAAAAATATAACAAAGTTGTGGCAGACGTGCTATAATTCATACGCAACCTATAAACTTGTCTAAAAGGGTAAACAAACCGCCAACGCGTGATTTAGTGCCTTCGCTTCTTATGATTTACAACGGCCACTAGATGGAACTGTCGTAAAAGCCAGCGAAAGGATCAAATAAAAATTCAAATTAGAAAAATGTTGCAAATTACGTAATGACCCTAGGAAAGGAAGCCGCGAGGTCCTGCGGCACTTAGCCTCCCCTCAAGCCGCCATTAATAAAAACACAAAAATAACTTGTCTCAAATATCCGATAATTAACATTCATAAGCAAAAATATGTAAATTATGTTGTATTTTCCAACTAAAAACTAAAACAATAATTTATTCACTACGCCACTGGTCACTTGCAGATATATTAAACTTCCCCTACCGCCGCCATTAGAGACTCACCCCCACCTTTAAGTGTCACGTAGGGGGAAGTAGTTTGCTTTAATGGCCTCGCAAGGGGAAGCAATAATTATGCAGCGCTTAATTTCGTTGTGAGCAAAACAACGACGACTCCAAACAATAAAATTTAACATCTCCTATAAAGAATCTTCAGTGTTGGGTTGTGCGGCGGCGCGTCTTAACATATTCAAATTTAAAACAATTTGTTGTAGAATTTCATAAATTTTTATGGAGACGAGTTATGACCCTACTTACCATTAGGTGCAATAACAGGACGTTATAACCTCGCACGAATGAACATTACAAAAACAATTTCAATAAATTAGCAAAATTAAATAGAAATATTTCAGTTATTTTTATCGTTCGGTGGGCGGGAATTAATCCAACACAGACGAGAAATTATCGCGTTTATGGATGAAGGAAAAAACGTAAGCTCGCGGCAACGTCCCATTCATCCGGGCCTGTGGTCGGCTGTAATCACATTATTTAATGATCGTCATTCTCTTTATTAATGTCAACATTTCGTGATTGGTACTGAGGATGTTTGAAGCCGAAACGTTGTAAAAGCTAATCAGAGTGACTCGGCTAGGTATAATTATTAATTTCAAGTTTTGTATTTGCTGTCAGAGTGATGGCTTTTAGTAATTTAACGCTTGTTGAATCTGTACAAATTGAAATTTATAACATTAATTAAACTCATTAATAATTCCATACATATTACTTAAAACACATCAACGTTGCTTAAGTGGATTAAGAATGTCCCGGAGACATTCTTTCCGTTACTAAAATGCTAATTTCTCGCATAATTTGCCGCAAAAATTCCATAATATAATTCTAATCTAGTCGGCCCTCAGCGACATCTGTTGGGGAGCGCCGCCCGCCTGCGATGGGGGCACCGACTACAAAATATGCACGAGCGTTACTTTGGCATTTTAATAGACAGATACCTATTTAAGACTTTAATTAATGTTGTTACATGATAAACTAAACATCGGTGGGCGTGTCGGTCCGTGATTGAGCTGGGAAAAACAATTCCCGGGATATAAGACGCCCGTGGGCCCGTTCTAACGTCATATTAATTAAGCGACTGCCCCCACTATGCATTTTTGATTAATTTTTTGGGCGGGAGATTAAGTGGCCAGGGACGGGCTGGCCGAAAAGTGACACTTTTTGTGTTGGTGATTGAGCTTTTTCATTATTGGGAAAGCCGGAGGCGATTCGTTTCGTGATTCTTCCGGTGGACTGATGGCGTGTCATTCATCATCATAAGAGATGCTGGGTGCCGGCTAATTGGCTCGGTTTAGTTGCGTCATGTGCAATTATCTAGGGTGGTCTTGCTTTGAGTAATTTACTAAAAATTCAAATATGTTGATTTTAATTAACGGAAGGAGAGGTTTTGCCCGGATTTCAAACGAAAAATTCTATGATTGCATACGTGATCTCAAGATACAATGTTTTAATTAAAACTGCATAAGTCCTTGTTTCTTTTTTTGGCTCTTGATATGAACTATTTAGAAATAAATCCAACTTGCTATTAATTATAAATCGAATTTGAAATATTTGTGGGTTTAGAGGTAAGGTTTCGTGTCAATTATCCGATTTCTTATAAATTAACAAAAAAATATATCAAAAAATGAGCTAAGTACAAATAGAGCACAAAGATGTCAAAAAATAGCAAAACTAAATAAAAGCTCACCTTCACCTCCGCTCAAAAAAATCAAACCGTCCTTATATAATGTAAAAAGTTAATGACAAGATATTTGAAGCAAAAGAATAATATTGATGATTGTGTAGGTATTGAAGTGTATACCAAAAGTGGCTGCAATTAATACAAAGTTGAAGATAAAAGCTATTTAGGCTTGGATATAAGAGATTAACATGGGAAATTAGTTTTTATTTTTTTCCGGCTGCAGGAGTAACAAAAATAAAATTCTGATTAATGGAGCTTGTAGTGCTCGAAAAGGACAATCTTATCGACATTTTTGTCGATTCTAAAATTAACTCCATTTTGGCGAAAATGGCTCTTGAAAAATTGAAGTTTGAATTTGCCGGGTTAGCGTTTCAAAGAAACGAACTATCAAGTGAAATTGTGAGAAGTTCTCCTTTGGCAACAATAATAATGACTTTCTTAGTAACGCTAACCCGGCAAATTCAAATTACGATTTTTCGACGGTCGTTTTCGCCCATATCAAGTTAATTGAAGAATCGACAAAAATATCGATAAGATAACCCTCTTCAAGCACTACAAACTCCATCAGTCAAATTTTGATTTCTGTTACGCCTGCACCCGGAAAAAAATAAAAACTAATTTTTCCTATATCCAAGCCTGTCTGGGACACCCGGTATATATAGAGCTTATCCCATATCTGGTGGCGAACTGACAGTGACAGAAAAGACACTTGGACTGCGCCCACTTGGTTAAGATAAAAGAATACATGGGCGTACTTTTTTTTCTCTAAAAATTTTGAAAAAATTTTGTTAGAAATATCATTTTTAAAAATTCTTTTCATGAATGCGTTAACAATTTAATAATTTGTTCATCATTCGTCATCTTATGTACAGTGATGGACAGTGAATTTTGTCCACCCAATTTCTGTGAATTCACAAAAATTCACTGTAGTCTGTGCTTTATTGTCATGATAACTCACATTCAAATACGTATTGTCAAATTTAATCAAATTCGAAGTGCGTTTAATAAAATAAAAATTATCTCTCTGATACAAAAGGGTATGTCTCAAAGACGTGTCTCTATACTTTTGGGCATACCAAGGACTACGATTTCTTAGGACAAAAAAAAAGTTGCAAGAAGCATCAAGCATTTTGTCAACATGACAAACGTTAATCAAAATTCTGAAACAAGGTTACGAAAACCTAAAGACTAATTTACACTTTTAATCTGTCAGGGAAATTGGGTGGACGAAATTAACTGTCCATCACTGTATGAGTACGTACTTATTATATTTTTTTAAAGAATAACAGTGGTTTTGAAATATTATTTCATACGACGCCTACGAATATTTTTTTTTTAATTGTAAACATGTTTAGTGTCAAAATTCAATCATTTTTGACAACGTCAGTTAGCCACCAGATTTGGAACAAGCTCTACCTACATAGTTGGTCTCGGAAAAAAATGTCCAAAATTTCTGCAAAAAACTTTGCAAAGGGTGAAAAGTTGAAAATATTTTCAAGAACTGTGTCTTTGCTGAATTTGCTGAATCCGTCACTTTATTAGTGTCTAGTGATTTTTTTTGATATTGAAAAAAAATCTTACACAATTTTACACACTTTCCACAAAGTGATTTGTGTTATTTTTGTTGATGTATTTGAATGAAAGTTGTATAGAAAAATAAAATTTTGTTTACATTCTATGAGTTCACTTTCATACTTAAATAAATTTTCTTCTAAACTGCCCTCGTACTAAAAATTTGACAAGAAAACTTATTTCAAACTATAATTTTAAGATTGAGCGTTCATCGATTACGATAAAAACCAACAGACTTTAATTCCTTGGACAATACTACATAAGGTAGGAAAACATCAATTCCAATGTAGGAAAAAAACAAAACAATAAAAAAATGACCTTTTGGAAACTTGGCCAAAATCCCAATTTGCCTTGAAATTCTTTAGAGCTTCTACCATGCAAATAAACCCGATCATAACAACGTTATCGTCATCTTGCAAACAGTCGTTGTTGTACGTCTGACAAGCATTAAATCGCAAGATTCCTCAAGAAATGACTCTTTTAAAGCGAAAACTCGTTAATAAAGATTGAAAAGAAGACGCGTTTTATGTAAAGGATAAATTAGACGCGTTATAGTGTTAAATTAGGATATCCACATATGGCTTAAACTTTCTCTATAGATTATTATAGTGGCATGAGTTACGACTAGGATTATCAACATAATGAAATCTAAGCATGACTATAACAGCTCCTGCAACCACAATACACCTCAAGGAGCCTGACAGTCAAATTACAATAAAAAGTCAATTATTTTCGATTAGTAGCAATTGTAATTATGTATCTAATTACAAATACTATAAGTATAACCTCATGTTATTACAAAGAAGCGGCAAATTAGCACAAAACTGATAATTTATGTGAGTCGAGTCGCGTACCGCTTTGTAGAGATGGTGGTAGAAACTACAATTTGGTAATTATGATTGGAAATTGCATTGTAGCTGCCGGCTGGGTTTGACAGTGATTCTCTTATTATGAGAATTATTATGGATGATTACCAGTTTACACACTTTTAGCTACGAACCATTTACGCCGTAGAACGAATAACTTTGCCATCTTAATTAAAATATACAAATTACACGTTCCTGCATTACCGATTAAGTATGACGTGCCGGCGCGGGAAATTTGAAATGGCGGTAGTTGAATCCAATTAACCAAATGACCGGTTACAGTGTAGAAGATGGTAAAGTGCTCATTAAAATTTCCTAAATGAATATTACCAAATTGCAAAAACACGACAAAATTGGGCCTATTTTCATAATTGCAATGCCAATATTCATTATACAGTTCTTGCAACTGCCATTATGCTATTACCGCAAATTGTTCCAGTCGAGTTTTTAAGGTGGCACAATGTAATATTTAGCGATTTTTTCGAAATTGCAACGTCGGTTAGTTTTTCTCATTAGCAATATGAAATTTTGTTCAATTACGTTTAAACCATCAGACGCGGTGGTTTTCCGAATGAGCGGATTTTTTTCCAGAGCTGCCGTTCGATCAGATAGAGATGTTGATGCCTCAGCACTGCCGTAATTGACCTTAAATTACTTTAATGGATGTCGTTTAAGATGATATGGTGTGTTTTACGGAACGCTTTTAATGGCGAAAATTCCTTTTTTTCAGAGAATTTCGTACGGTATAGCACATTACATGCGAGAGATGGCAACCTTAATTCGCACGAAACAATCAAAAACTGCGTGTCTAACGCTCAAAAAATCACACAATAACCATTCGGAGACAGCGAATTCATTACAGAAACGTGTAATTGACGCGTAATTTCGACATTAGCCTCGATTACGGCTTCGCGAAATTTACTACCAGCTAGAAACCGCATTTTTTAGCACCTGTACCACAACCTTAAATATCTCAGCAACAGTGGGACTATGGGTTAGAATAAAAGCTAATTACTAATCAGTAATTCAGAATGCTATTTAATGTTAAAAATAATTAATAATTTGTTCAATAATTCAAATATGTACAAACAAAAAATTAAATTAAAACTCCCAACTTCCTAAAAATTTAAAATAATTCTTTCATATTCAGGCCTTTTGGAACATAATGGAAGGGTAAAATACATATAGTATTCCAAAATAATAAATCATATCACAATTTCAGCAAAAAAAATACAATTTTGCTTTCTCAAATAATTTAAAAAAAAATTAAAACTAAAATGTTAAAAGGTAAAGTCGTCCAAAAAAGTAAGGTCAAAAAAGAACATAGAAAAACGTAAGAAACGTAACGTAACTTTAGACCAGAAATTAAGTAATAAATAGGTATAAATAAAAAGTAATAGCGTAAACATAAATATGTAGATACGTTTTTAAACGTTTGCAAATCGCAAATAAAATTCAAGGTGATTCACGAGGAATAATGAGCCTGACCAAATTCTCGATGCAACCACCATTACTTTTCGCAAGTTATTTTGCGACAACTGTAATGTTGGTTGCATCGAGTTTTTATCAGACTCATTATTCCTCGTGTATCATGCTGTATGTAGGTATGTAGGTAAAAGTAAACGATAAGAATTAGTTGAAAAATGTATAATAATTATGTGTATACAAGGAGATTTTTTAACCCAGAACATGTGTTCTGTGTTCAATTTGAAAAAACACCGATAAATCTATTGCAGTCATTCAATGATAAGTCTCAGTATCCTGCTACAATATTTAAGAGCAACAAAATAAAATAAAAATATATTATTTAAATGATGACAATGACAAAACGGCAGAGAAATTACATGCAGACCGGACCATCTCTTGGGTGATGATAAAAAACATATAACTGAGTTAAATGTTCCCATGACAAAAATTGTTTAAGCCTTTTTTCACGATACTTATATAGCTCTCCAAATGTTAGACTTTGTTAAGTTTTTGTTAAGTTTTGTTAAGTTTTTGGCCGTTCAGATCATGTAATCGGCATATTTTGCAACACTGAACAGATACCTGTTGAAAAAAATCACCAATTTTTGTCTTTTAATGTACAAAACATTTAATGAGCAAATTCAACAATAAATTAAATCCTACAACATTGGAAACAAAAGAAAGATGCCTACATGACAATATGGAAATTGACAATTCTGTTTACCTCAAAAAAGGCTTCACCATGAGAGTTGGTCCAACACTTTTTAATCACCCTGTCCAAGTGTTCATAATAAATAATAAAAATACCATCCATGATGTTATTGCCACTATTGCACTTTAATCCTTTAATCCCAAATTTTTCAACCCGTGGTGGAACTGACCATAGGGATTTTCGAACCCACCGCTGGCGTGGGGAACTGACAAACACCCAAAAATTGATGTTATAGCAAAAATCTTTCTGAAAACAATAATTAAAAAATTAAAACTTAAATTTTTGCTTCGCCCCATTTTTTTTATTTTTTTTTGTAAAGGTTGCAAATATGAATAAATATTTAAAAAAATGTGAAGGACAAAGTTGTAGAAAATTAAATTTGCACCATACTTTATCTCCAACAATTTATGTTTTAATGGCTTCTTGGACACGCCACTACTAGGCGAAATATTTTCATCACTAAAGTACCTTTGACTGTAGAGTTGAAATCGTTAAAGATAGTGGTAATTCTCTACCACTTTGTTCTTTACACTTTCTTTAATCGTATGTGCAGCGTTTCAAAAAAAAAAGTCAAAAACAGGCGACAAAGCAAAAATTAATGTTTTATGTTGTTTCTGACCGTAATTTTTTGTCTGTTTTGTTATCATCTTCATTTAAATAAAGCAACTTTTATTTCGTTGCTCGTATTAAATTATAGCCACGATACTGAGACTTTCATTGAATAACAGCAATGGATTGATCTGTGTTTTTTTAAACTGAACTTAAGGCTATGTTCAGATTTAAAAAATGTCGCTGTATAAAACACTTAAAGACGTAAACACAAGAAATAACATCAAAATGTAAGCGTAAATCATTTAAAATAATTTAAATGCTAACTTTTTCTTTATGTATAAAAAAAAAACATAAAAATAAAATAGACTAAACTAAATAGGTACAGCGCGCCCAGAAAAGTGGTAGCAACTTTTACACAAAGTTCACAAGATGGCACTTTCGAAAAGCCAAATTTGTTCAATTATTCTTTCCCAATAAAAAAAATTCCTTAGTTGTGTCTCAAGTAAAATATCACAAAAGCTGCTTATCGTAGACAAAAAAAATACCTGCAAATAGAAATCCTTATGCAGTTTCAACAAAAAAAAAGTCTCCACAACTTTCTTCAGAGCTTTATAGAAAATGTATCTACTTTTAACTTTAAAATTCAAAAGCTCGTCTTTTTTCACCTTAGAAAAACTAGTCTCATGTAAATAAAAAAAATTGATCAAAATATGCAGTAGAAATAATAGTTTCACTGCTTACCACAAAATTATCATCTACTTAAAATATTTTTGAAAATATTCATTTGAAAATAGAATCTTTGGTTTGGGTGTAACTGACTTAATTTTAAATCTTTATTATGTTTCTCCGATAAAATTGTTAGTCTACACTGCTTAAAAAAATATTTAAGAATTAATAAACATTTACTTTATTGCTTAAAATTTGTAAGAAAAAAGATTCCTAATCCCATTAAACGATATTTTAAGTTTTAAAGCCAATTCTAACAAGCACATTAAACTTAAATGATACAAGTCTCGAGTTGGATGTAATAAAATCCACTACACGAAATAAATTGCTACAAAAAAATAATTCTTGAAAAAAAATCCTATACAGTTATTAAATCTTCTTTCAGCTCTTCCCATAGTTATCTCATTTGTTTAATTATGATGATTTCCTGGCTTTAACTCCATACTTTCTAATCCTTACAAAACAAGCTGAAATTACTTTCCACAATAACCCTTGTAAAATTAAATAAAAGGTGATTAAAAATTCCCCTCGCCAAAACCGGACACTTAGATTGCTATCACTCAAGAATTCCCAACTAATCCCTCACTCTAATCCATAAATTAAATTAAGTTAATTAAAACTAAAAATTCGTAATCCCCCATTTATTGGACAGGTGTAACCGTACTAAGAGGATTAAACCATTAATTCTTCCGTCACAAACAAATATTTTTGTAAAACAAGTCCCAATTTAACAGTTTGAAGTCTTCATCGGGGTCTAATTGCCTCTGAATGACACAGCAGCCACATGCTGACCCCTTAATGTAATCCGAGAGCCATAGTGGCGCCACAAAAGAATTTTTTCTCTGTAAAGAAAAATTTTGCAGGGCATGTAATTAACCTCTCTTGTTTGAACACCTTATCTCTACCTTTGACCCCCACAAACGCTTAAATAGGAGCGACAAGACCATCAAAGGTCACTTCGATAATGGACACACAAAAGATACAATTGGTAAGCAAAAAATCTAACTTTTCCGAATTTTATTTTTGTTTTTAGTTGAGATCGTATTCGAGGATTACGATCATCTCAACTACGTCTTACAATGACGGTTACTCTTCCGCTTCCGGTTTGGAGAAATTCCTCCCAAGGACTTCGACTCCCGATCCTGAAAAATATTTTCTTGTGGATAACAAGGACTGTTTCGACTCGTACGAAATTTTCAGACATGTCCTTGAAAATCCTCCGAAAAAAGTGAGAGTGCGAGGGATGAAAAAAATCCCGTTTGACTTCATATCCGGGCATTTGGTGGATTTTAACATTACCCGGAATTCGAGAAAAATGGCAACGTTTCACAAAAAACTGAAAATTTTTTTCAAGAAGTGTTACAAAATTTTAATTCGGCAAAAATGTGACTATTCGTGCCCCATGACTTGTGAGTGCCAAAAAATCAAAAGTTTTCTCAACAAAACTCAGTATCTTGACGATGATTCACTCCAGAATGAACTATAAAAATTAATTTCGTTTTAATTATTGTGTTTGTGGAAAAATTTCATATCTATGATCTTAATGTGTGCCGAAATTTACATAAAACGTGTAATTTGACTTAAATAAATTCGATTTATCTTTATATCTTCATCCGTATTTGCACATGGTTTAATTTAATTATGTTGAAAAAAAATATGAGATTTTATCAGTTATAAACATAACATTGCCATGAAATGTCTAATTTTATTGTAAATAATGAGCATTGTTTGAAAAAAATGAAGACGTCATTGACGGCGCCGATATCGGGGCTTATAAGGGATCAATATTTATTCAGAAATTTAAATAAATATTTAATTGATGATTACTTGTCTTTTTCACTCTACTCTGACCCAAAATTTCAAGGCTGAGACTAATTTGCCCCCTTCAACCTTAAAGGAACAAATAAATACTATGCAACAGAATTTAAAAAAAAACTGAATTATTGGTTCAGGCAAATTAATCTTTCAAATTCAAGTACTTGTCTTATTTTACTTTAGAAAGCTCATTTCTATCAAAAAAAATTCAGTAAATACTAAATAAACAGCAGAAAATATGCAATTTAGTAAAATTTAATAAGTTAATGTAATTCGTATTCGTAAACTTAGTAGCACAATTATTAAAAAAAATTCTTTACAAAAATTATACTTCCCAGTATAACTGAATTTTCTGTGAAAGTAGTTTTCTCCTGGCTTTCGAAAAGTACCCCCCTCCCTTATTCCCGGACGAAAAGTTGATAAATGCCTTCGAAAGTACTAAAAAATGTATTCTTTGAGAGTAACTTGAACTTGCCACAAGTCTTCCTAAATGGCCCTTCAGAGAAGTTCTTCCCCAATCAGATCCGTCTCCCGTTTTTCGAATTGTGATCCTAATTGCGACTGCTGTGTGGAGTACAAAAGTTTTGTGGAGAATCACCGAAATCCCAAAAACTTGGACAAAGTTATGAAAATCCGAGGAGGAAATAGAAGAGCCCTTCGAGGGATAATCGCAGGAAATCTCCAGTCATTGCAGGATTGTTTTGATTTAAAACGAAACTCTGTTGTTGAAGTATATTTTTCTACACCAAGCACGAATTTGATGTAATGCTATTCTAATTGTTGTAATAAAATGTTTATTATATGTTTTTCCGTTTATTATTTATTTTGAGGCTTAGAGAGTTAATATACACAAACATGAGTAATAAAAGTAGTTTTCTTGAGTTTACAAACAGATAATATTTTCTTGAAGAAATATTTGATAAACAAGAGTGGGGCTTACAATAACTTCTAAGAAAATTGGTTTTTGGATTAGTTCTGCTTGTGCTACTACATGAGTAAGTTTATCTCTATTCTTAGTTAAAAATTAGTTATTTTTCTTTATTTCATTAGAACAAAAATGGCTCTACAGAGAACATCCACTCCGGTTTTTAAACGCCGCAATGCTTCAAATCTTTGCGATTGGAATTGCTCTTGTTGCAGAGACTATAGAAACTTCGCCACAAATATTCAAAATAGTTGCAAAGAAACAATGAGGATCAAAGGTGTTAAAACAATGCCTTTTGAGGGAATCATTGCTGGGAATATTATGCTAGATTACCCCCAGACTTATTTTGACTGTCTTATACGTTGCGATTTCAAAAGGTTTATTGGAAAATTATTTAAAAGAAAATGAAATTGTTTACATGTCCCCCTTGTTGTGTTTATTATTGTTAAAACGGTCACCCAACTGTAAACTTTCACTTTTCGGTAATCCAACCCCTGAGCAAAAGTAGGGATGACACAAGGGGTAAATAAAGCCACCCTTAACTTTCACTTTCACTTAATTGGCAAATTGTCCAATGTAAGTATATCGTCTTAGTTTTCTTGCATTTTTACTAATAACTTTTTTAATTGTTACAGTATTTTCGTCACCATGTCTTTCCCGAGAACTTCAAGTCCAGTTCGTGATCAGGATACAAATTCATCGACTTGTGAATGCTACTGCAGGTATAAAAAATTCGTGGATAATCTGCACTCGGCACCGAATTGCAAAAAACTTCGCATTCGAGGGACCAACCAAGCATTCAAAGGATTCATCAGTGGACAGTTAGTTTTAAGAAATCCGAATTTGGAACGTTTCGACGCTATCGTTAACGACATAATTGACAAATTTCAACAGACGAAGTTGAAGAATCCAAATACGAATCCTTTTGAGGGAGTTACACAATTTTAATTTTTTGTCATGAATGCTGTGATTTATTGCTTTTATTATGTATAGTTGTACAGTTTGTAAATAATAAATAGTTTTATTAGGAATGAAACTGAGTATTTTTAATCTTATAAAAAAACTTTATTTCATGAATAAGATAATTTGTATAAATGTTACCTAGACGAAGTATTAGTAATGTCCATATCAGAGGGCCCATCGTCTTCCGGAGACAAAATATTTCCAACAGTTTCATCCATTGGAACAGCCTCTGAATCCGTGCTTTCGATTAATAATCTTTTTATTGCTATTTCCTTTAGTAGTGCTTTTGCAACTTCTTTTGCCTGAAAATTTGAATCAAAAGTGTTACAGCGTCGCCACCTATGAAAATAAAAATACCCATTTGGATAGCAATGAACAAAAAGATGAAAATGAAGGCAATTAAATATTAATGCAATTTTAAATACAAAAATTAATCATTCAACACATAAATTTTGCACAAAATTTTAATAAAAAAGACTCCAAGACAAAAGTCTCCCAACTAGAAATTCGTCAATAAACATTTTTTTAATTCATAAAATAAAATCTAACTATTATACAGGCGCACATTGGTGTGTATAAATAAATAGTTACAGTGATGGACAGTGAATTTCGTCCACCCAATTTCTGTGAATTCACAAAAATTTACTGTAGTCTGTGCTTTATTGTCATGATAACTGACATTCAAATACGTATTGTCAAATTTAATCAAATTCGAACATGCCAGCAGTAAGTGCGTTTAATAAAATAAAAATTATCTCTCTGGTACAAGAAGGTATGCTTCAAAGACGTGTCTCCGTACTTTTGGGCATACCAAGGACTACCATTTCAAAGGACAAAGGTTAAAAGTAGCAAGAAGCATAGAGCATTCTGTCAACATGACAAACGTTAATCAAAATTCTGAAACAAGATTAGGAAAACTTAAAGACTAATTTATACTTTTAATCTGTCAGGGAAATTGGGTGGACGAAATTCAAAATTAAAAAATTAAAATTAATTAAAAAAGTTAACTGGATGAGTGACCTTAGACGATTTCGACGATATTTTTGAGGTTAAGAGAATTAACTTTTGGCTCGTTATGTTACGGCCGTATGGAGCCCAGCGGAAGACAGATGAAGTAGGCCATGCTTCCACATAACAAGTTTTCAATTCGAATTTGATATAACCCACAAACATGACAGGGACGAATACTGCCAACGTAACAGACAACAACCCTCTGTTCAAAAATGGTAGTCCTCTGAGCCTCTGCTTTTTGATACGCATGTTCAGTGATTTTAACGCTTTATAAACTTAAAAAATTTAGATCTATCGCAAATTACTGGAAAATGTATAAATGTTTTGCTAGGAACTTTAGGGATTTTCAATTTCTTGCCCTTAGTTTGGCAGTACTTGACATTTAGCCGTATCGAGAAAATTTCAATTTCGTTACATGAAAACGATAAAAAGACAATTAAAACATTAGAAACCTTCTCATTCTCCAGGCACTTGTTAGCGTAAGTTTTTGCTTCATCCAAATGTCCTCTTTTTAAATGATAATTCGCTAAATATTGGAAAGCGCTGTAAAATTCAGTTTGGTCTTCATTGAACCTTGCCTTATTCTCATCTTCTCTCAAACAATACTCGGTAAACGCGGCTGCCGCGTTGTCTTCTTCTTTCAATTTATCGTAAAGCCTTAAATTAGTTTATTTAAACGATTTATTAATTTGTTGTTACTGTTACTTTGCAAGTTTGATCAAAGCTTGGCCTTCAATATCACCAACTGTGCAAGCCTTGTAGTAACATTTGAGGGCATTTTCAGTCTTTTCCAATTTTTCGTAAGTTTCACCAAGAGCGATAATCATGCGACTGTCATTAGGTTTTAATTGTTGGGCTTGTTTGTAATAGTAGAGACAATAAAAGTACATTTTGAGGATTTCGTAAGTTTGGCCGAGGCCGTACCAAGCCCTATAATCCCGATTATTAATTTCTGTAATTATTAAGTTAGTTAAAGTGTCAAGATTGAGGGATTGCAAATCACCAATAGCGTGTCTATAGCTCTGAATAGCCGCATTTGTGTTTTTCATCTCCATGTACTCGTGCCCCATTAGCGTCCACGCCGACAAAAACTGAGGATTAAGCTTCAAAGCCCGTCGAAAATACAGCACAGCCTTGGCATGATCTGACCTCAAACTGTAATAATTTCCTGAAAAAAATCTTACAAAGACGTTTTTTCTTTTTCAGGATTTCTTACCAATAACGCAACACGTCTCAACCCTGTATTTATCAACCAGGACGACTTTGTGAGCCAAATCCGCCAAATCGGTCTTCATTTCTTGCACATACAAGAGATTCGAGTAAGTATCCAAATTATCTAGTCTGTAAGGATCCACAGTTAAGATCTCTTTAAACAAGTCGATAGCTTGGAACAAATCTGCAAAAATGTCGGAATATTTAAAAGCCCTGGAAATGTACGAACAAATCCCCTCGCCTGCCGCGTCCCAACCCCCGGACAAGAAATTCCAACCCAGACCTGACCCCATTCTACTCAAACTGCACCCTGACCCCCACCCCCTTTCCTCGGAAGAGCAAGTGTTTTTCGTCAAATTGACAGAAGGGGCTTTCGGGTTCAACGAACACGTCCGAAATGAAACTTTGCAAGTTTTGGGGCGCGACTACCATGTCAAATTTTTAGCACCTTATTTGAGTCAGTTTATAAAAGACTCGATTTGTGTCAATATTGCTTTCCCCGATTTATCGCTTTTGATTTATTCGGTACGGATGATCAAAAGCCTGATGGCTAACCCCCATGTTAACATCAAAGAGCACCTTCATTTGTTACTTCCGGCCACTATTTCCTGTGTGGTTTCGAGAAAAATAAGCAAATACAGCTATGACAACCACTGGACTTTGAGGGACTTTTCGGCGCAAGTTGTGGCTACCCTTTGTAGCACTCATAGTAATAAAATCAATCAGATTAAGACTCGGGTTATTAAGATTTATTTGAGAGCGATACAAGACCTCCGGAAGCCCCTGAGCACTCTCTATGGAAGCCTGAAAGGTCTCAGTTGTTTCGGCGAGGAGACAATCAAGACGTGTGTTGTACCCCTTATCCCGGTTTTGAGTCACCGTGTGTGCATGGTTTTGGAAAAAACGGTTTATTTGAGAGACCCTAGTCACGAGACGAAACAAATCAAACGAATCACTGATTTGGTTTTATCGGTTGTGGGGCCCGTGTTGCTCCAATACAAAAATGTAAATGACGGGGGAGTGTCTTACGTTAAGGAATTTGGCTATTTGGGGTACACTTTATACAATCATGTCAAACATTTAGAGAAAGTCGAAGCCGAAAGAAAGAATCATTTCAATGTTTACCTCCTTTGTCGATAATTACCTCGCCGGTTGTGGTGGCCTATTGCGATTTGAGCCATTAGATAAGTACTGTTTTTTAATCCATGTGAATAAAGTTCGAAATAAATTTGTAAAGCTTCGTCGTTGTTCAATTGCTCGAGGTATGCGTGGGCCAGGAAGAAATGTTTCATCCAATGGTCAGGAAGTTGAACTGAGAAAATCTTGTTTTTGTCAGGGATTATTTTGCCGAGTTCGTACCAAGAGCACCACAAGAGGGGCTCCAGATTTACTGACTTGACAAAAACACTGATCGCCAACGAAATCATGTCTAGTTTTTTCACAATAATCCCGTATAAATACAAGCAAAAACCGTCCAATTTATTCTCGTAATAATCACTTTTTAATTCCCTACATAACTCGGTCAAGTCATTGTTTTCCGTAGGATCGGGAGGACAATTCGTGTCGGTCATATTATCCAATTTTTTCTTCTCAATCGACAAATACCGGGCATAGAAATACAAAAATCGTGTCTTGGGTTTTGTGCAATTTTTCAAAAAATGAGCACATCGGTCATACTCCTTCAAGTCGAAGTAGCTTTTAGCCATGAAATATGCTTCCATTTCGCCCTCACAGTCATTTTTAAAGTACATGTTTTCCTCGGAACTGGGTTTTATGTATGCTAGGGAGTAGTGAAGCTCAGATAACCACTTTGCACTATGATTTAAACCGCGTTGTGAGCACGCAATGATGCCCTTCAGCAAATCTTGTTTGATTTGGGGCAAATCTAGCTTGATTTCATCCATTTTTTGCAAAAAAAAACCTCTTTAATCAGACAATTTTCAAATTATTGAGGTTAGGTAAATTTGACTGTTGCCACGCCATACGCATGCGTGCCGGCCATAGGCGTCCCGCTTAAATTTTCGACTAGGGGAAATTTATTTAAAAAATGAACTCAAAGTACCAAATTGTTTTATTTAACAATAGTTTGGCTTAGAATCGATTAATAAACCATTTTTGTATCGCATTATGTCTTTTGACTTTTTTTTGAAGCTGCAAAATCCCATACATCAGCGCTTCAGCTGTTGGGGGACACCCCGGGACGTAAATATCCACCGGAATAATCCGGTTACAACCCCTGTTAAACAACTCTCATGATCAATATTTTAATTTTATTTAAAGTTTTACCTAACGACTGAGTAAGAATAGTGATAATACCCACCCCCATTGGCACAACTGCCCATCGAGATGACCCATCTGGGTTCGGGCATTTGATCGTATACTTTTCTCAAACTTGCCGCCATTTTATTAGTGACTGTTCCCGCCACAATTATGACTTCCGTTTGGCGGGGCGAAGCCCTAAAAACGACTCCGTACCGGTCCATGTCGTATCGGGGGGCTGCAATGTGCATCATTTCTATGGCACAGCATGCCAAGCCGAAAGTAAGCGGCCACATTGAAGTTTTTCGGCCCCAATTCAGCAAGTCGTCGAGACGGGCTAAAACCCATTCGGTTTTATTTTTAGGGCGAAAGGGGGAGTATGGACGGTGTTTTTGACAGGTGGACTCGCACCTGCTGATGGGGTAAAAGTGAAAAAACTTGTTTTTAAATAGCTGAAAAGAAAGAAATCTGAAATGTGACATTTTGACGTTTAAGTAAGAGTTGAACGGGTTTTACTTAATTAAAAAAATTATATTGTTGCTATAATTACATTCTTGTCTTTGTTTTTTTTTAATTCAAATACTTTTAATAATATTTCAACAATGCGGCTATTTTCAAAATGTTTGGGAAGTTGTGGTGGTTGGTTGGTGGCAGTGTTTAGTTTTGTGTGTGAGAGAGAAACTCGATAGCGTGATCTGTGATGTGAAGCGAAATGGAAACAACTGTCTAAATTCAATCGTGTCCATTATGTTGGCCAATGACCGATTATAGTAAGCATTTTTTTGCGTTTTGTCGAATGTGCAAATCCTTCGATTCGATTCTTCACCAAAAACCGTGCTTTATCGTTAAAAAGTGATCCATGCATTGTGTTTGGTGTCATTCTATACCAATACCAACAAAAAAAAACAAGAAACTTATTATCGCATCTCGTTAATAACATTCGAATACCTCCATCTCCGTCTGTTGCTTGGTAACTGTGATACAAAGCTGTGGTGACGTGTGCGAAATTCACTCGAAGCGCAGTCAGTGTAGTGTATTTTTTATTATTAAGATTGGTGAACATAACCTCAATTAGGCAGTGAGAGGACGCGTGTTTGAATAATTTAACATTTGGCGACGTAAATACGGCCATCCGACTTAACACCTCGATATGATTTTGTACAGTTGGGTAAGAAGACGTTTTATTGTTTGCGGGGGTGGTTTTGATGGTGCGGTTTCAGGGCGCGAACTCCTACGGCCAGCTAGGCTTGGGACATAAGTCCGATGAGGAGGTGGCTCCAAAAGAGGTGAACCTCGGCGACACGGATCTGGTGGCTGAGAATATCGTTGCCATAGCCGGCGGTGCGGGTCACACTTTATTTTTAGACAAAAATGGTTTCGTCTATTGTTGCGGGTGGAACTCCAAAGGCCAGTTGGGTACCAGCGATGATACTCTGAAAATTACGCAGATTGAAATTTTGAAAGGGTTCCGGATAGTCCAGATCTCATGTGGATGGGATTTCAGCGCTGCGGTGTCCGAATGCGGCAAACAGTTTGTCTGGGGGAACAACTCGTACACCCAGTTGGGGCTCTCTAAAAGCATCACTTGCACGGGGATACCATCCCGATTGCAAGTGTCCCAAAAGCTGGCCACTGGATTCAAACAGGTAAAGTTCTAAAGAGGTCTCCTGGGGTACCATGTCAGTAATGTGTGTATAGGTCAGCTGCGGGCTTCGCCACTCAGCGATGCTTAACAAAGACGGTGGTCTTCTAGTCGCAGGCACGGGCAGCAAAGGTCAACTAGGCCTTGGCGACAACTTTGATGACAACAACTACCTGAGTATATCCAAAGTTCCCGATTTAGAAGACATAGTGAGCATAGCGAGTGGCCAGCACCACACTGTGGTCCTCAAGGAGGATGGTACGGTCTACAGCTGGGGCGAGAATAAGTATGGCCAGTTGGGCATCGACCCCAACATCTCCAACAGTTTCGTCCCAATGGAGATCCTCCATGACGCTAATCTCGGCTCTGTGTACGCCGGTTGGACTCACACAGCGGCCCTTTCCAAGTCGGGCGAAGTCTTCACTTGGGGACGCAACAGCTACGGGCAATTGGGGGCCCAGAGGGAGATTACCTACAAGCCGGAGAAAATCCCCGGCCTGAAGGACGTTACTCAGTTGAGTGTCGGCTCCGAACATAATCTAGCCGTTACCAAAGATGGAAAATTGTTCGTTTGGGGGTGGAATGAGCATGGAAGCTGCGGCACGGGTGATAAAAACGACGTTTTTAAACCCACGCAGATTTTTGCTAATAGGAAAGTCAAGTCGGCTTTTGCTTGTACCGGTAGTTCTTTCGCTGTTGTCGAATAGCAATAATTAATTCTCTTTTTTTGATGTGCATAAGTATTTTTATAAAGAATTATTATTAATTGAATTATTGTATTCCGTATTTTTATAATAAAAATGTGTTGCATGATTCCATGAGGGTTTTTTATTTAGCAAAGTTGGTATAATCTCATTTGTTTGTATTTCGTTGTCCTTAGAAACGTAAAAGAAACAATTGAATAAAAATGTTAAACACGTTCAGGGCAAGGAATAATTGGTAAATATTTATTATTTTACAATTTTTCAGACAAATATTTGTTCAAGCATGTTTTGAAGCGCAATTTATCGTAATAATCAGGCTTTTATCAGAAGTTTTATTTTTAGTTTAAGCAAATTAGACAAAACAGTAAAATTGGCCAACCATTGGTTAGACAAAGATGGGTTGAGCAATCAAAACTTTAAACAAACGTACCAAAATAACATTATCTCACCTTATCTAAATGTAGCTTTTCATAAACAGAGATGTTTTTTTAGTAAAAATAGTTTTGTTAAATTTTTACAAGCGATTTCGGAAAGATAAAAAAACAACTGCTAAATATTTAATAACAAATTAATTTTGTAAAGTTCCCTTTTTATATACAATTTGAAGGAAATTGTATCTATAAATCCTCGGTAGTATAGTGGTCAGTATCCCCGCCTGTCACGCGGGAGACCGGGGTTCGATTCCCCGCCGGGGAGGATTTTTTTTATTTTCACTTGAATTTTTTTTTTTACATTGTTAATTCCTTTATTAAATTTGGTAGTGAACAAGAGGCCAAATTCGTGCAGGACCGTATTGTGTCTGTTGAGCGCACAATCGGCGAATTATGCCACGTTTTCGGTCAATATTCACGAAAAGCGGCTCGTCTCAGAGACAAAGGGGACGAAGTAGCCAAAATAACGCTCGAACATGCCGAATCGGAACAATTAAACCGATCTCTAAGCCTTGCTTTGGAAAATTTTGCCGACTGCATCTCACTTTTGAGTTCTTATGGCGATTTGAGAGTCCAAAATTTGGACAATAAAGTGATTAAAGAGTTTGGACGCTACGAAGACATTTGTAAACATGCCAAAGACGAAGTTAAGCAAATTTATAACGCTAGGGAGAAAGAAATCGCGAGGAAGAGACAGTTGGATCGAATTAAAGAAAGAAATCCGAGGAATAGGCAACAAATTGTGAAAAAATATTTATTTGAGACACTATTTATTATAATTGAAAAATTGTAGTTACAAGCAGAGACTGAATTAGTAAAAGCGAGTGCCGAATTTTCGAAAACTTTACGTAATTTGGAGGAAAAAAGCACAGAATTTGAGAAGCAAAAACTCCACGATATGAAGTCAATTTTGCTCGACTTTGTGGCGATTGAAATGGGGTACCATGCGCGGGCTTTGGAAGTCTTGACTAACGCCTACAAAGCTGTGAATTCGATGGATGAAGAGGCCGACCTACAGGTAAGGAAAACTCGTTTAGATTAAAAAATAAACCAATTCATTGAACAGGACTTTCAAAAAACTAGTGGGAAGGTGGAAGCGGTAAAAAGTTAGATAACAATGCTTCTGTTATTTTTTTACTATTTTCAGGAGTTTAAAAAGTCATTACGGCGCCCGAACAGCTCTCGCAACGTGGGCTCGCGCAGTCTTTTCCGTTCTAGCAATTCTCTGGGTTCCCTAAAAGGACTTTTTACCCCCAACAGCACAAAACCTCAGGGAATTCCCAGAAAAGTGTCCAAGAGTGAAGAAACTCTAGATTCCATGAAACGAAGTATTTCCGACACTGAGGAAAGCCTCAGCGACAGTGCAAACGTGTCGGAGAACATTTCCGATACTGAAGAGCCATCGTCCCCCATCAGGCCACGAATGCCCCGCAAATGAAACATTTCCATGCTTAGTACTAATTTATTAACAAAACGGTTCTTTCATCAATACATTAATTAATTTAGGACTTACACTAACAAATCGGTTTTACTTTTCCGCCCCTTCAACTCCAGCTTGAGTCATTAGATCGCCGATATTTTTTTCCAAATCATCGATTCGGTTGCCCATTTCATCTATTCTGGTTAAAATTTGATCGGACATGTTTTGAAATTTGTCTTGGATGGTTTGGAGGAGCCCCTGAACCTAAATTTAGCAATAACTTTACATTTTTGACATTCGAGGTTATGTCGACTTACGTATTGGGTCAATTCTTGGACATTTTTCGGGTCGTTGGTGTTTGTGGCGGTGAAAGCTTCAGTGTCGTTGTTCATTTCGACTTTATCGTCCACCATTACTGAGGTAAATACGAGATTTTACTCAAATAAAACGAAAAATGTTTAATCGAAAAATGTCACTCTTTGTACCAGGCGCGGTGGGGATGTTAGCTTTCCAGAGTTTGCGTGTGTTGAGTAATGTAAACACGAATAATAAAAGGGGAAAATGCACCCCACCCAGGGTTATGAAATTGTGTTTTAATTTTTGTAAAATCACGAAATTCCATGTTTCGGCTCCTTTTATCACCTCACTTGACTCAGTTCTGTTGAGAATAATTGGGGTGCATTATTGCAAATTAGGCCTTCAGATCACGGATCCACAGCCACAAAATCTCTACAAATTCACCGCTTCACTTCTTTTTTTTCTTTTTGGTTAAAAAATGCATTCATTTGTGATTTATGCAATTTATTATTTAAACACGGAGTAATACAGCTTTAATTTTCATCAGGAATGTTAAGAATACATCACCATGTCATCGTTATAACTACAAAGCTAATAAAATAATTACAATATTATTATGCCTATTTACTGTTCCACAGTGATGTTAATACATATCACATCACCGTTTCATCGTTATAACTACATAAGCTAAAAAATTACAATATTATGCCTATTCATTTTTCAACATTTTTGCAACAAAAAGATATTTTTAAGTAAGTATAGGTATTTTATTGATATTGCTGAGCATAATGCCTTTTCTCATGTTTTTTATCGTTTTCCAAACCGGTGGCCTGATCATAATGTCTCCTGGATCCACCTTCCTTATCGGCTTTCATTTCCAAACCTACACACATAATAATTTCATTGTTTTTTAAGTATTTTATTGAATCAATTGCTTACCATAATGTTTTTTCTCATCATGCATGTCATCGGCTTCCAAACCTACACCCGTCACGGTGTTGCGTTTCATCTTGGAGAATGAAACATTCGGTCCTTCAGAGGCTTCCTGTGGATTTTTCTTGACGGTTGGTTCAAGTGTTTCAAACTGTTCATTTTCAGGATTTGCATTTTCAGAAATCTTGGAAAACTCTTGAGTTTTTGGGGGTCTGTTGATTTTCGAAGGCGAACCGTTGATGGAGTATATTTGGCTGCCGTCGCTTTCACCAAATTTCGGCTCTTTCAGGCACAAAATGTCGCTTGGATTAGTCGTCATCTTTTTAAATTTTGATCGTAACTGCGTCGCAAATACCTACTGTCAAGTGAATGTCAATTTTTTATTAAAAAAAAAATTACTTGAAAATTTAGATCAACCGTTAAAACAAATTACTATTCTTTGAAATTGTGCTTCTTATTTTGTACAGATTTTACACAAAATACAATTTTTTTGAAATGGATGATGGCTAATCCTTGTAAAACAAAAGTCCCTAAAAGGTTTAATTTGTTTTGGATTTTGGAAAATATGTAGTTTGGAGGTCAATAAAATCATAAAATTGGGCTTTAAAATTTTTTCCGTCTTGTGTATGCTCAAAATTCTTAAATTATTAACAATTGATTGATTTTTGTTAAAAATAAATTCGAATCACGGTTAATGATTTCAGTTCCAAATGTTGGTAGTTAATTTAAAAGAATTTAATGAATATTTTTGAATTATTTTTTTATATACATAATATTGTGAAATTAATGATGTTAATTGTTAGTTGCATTATATAAAGATCAATAGTTTTGTTTATGCGTATTGGAGTGTCCAAATTCATAAATAATTATATACATTGAAAAAAGTCTAATATTTTGGTTAATTCATTTATTTATTATTTTAACAAAAGATACTAAAGCTTTAATTTTTATCAATAATGTTAAGAATACTTACAATATTATTATGCCTATTTACTTTTCTACAGTGATGTTAATACATATCACATCACCGTTTCTTCGTAATCACTATAAGCTAAAAAATTACAATATTATGCGTATTAATTTTTCAACATTTTTGCAACAAAAGAAGGATACATATTTTTAAGTAAGCATAGGTAGGTATTTTATTGAATCAATATTGTTGACCATAATGCCTTTTCTCATGTTTTTTATCGTTTTCCAAACGAGTGACTTGACCATCATGTCTCCTGGATTTACCTTCCTTATCGGTAGGATTTGCAATTTCAGAAATGTTGATACACTCTTGAGGTTCTTGAGATCTTGGTGGTCTGTTGATTCTCGAAGGCAAACCGTGGATGGAGTATATTTGGCTACCGTCGCTTTCACCAAATTTAGGCTCTTTCAAGCAAAGAATATCGCTTGGATTCGTAGTCATTTTTTAAACTTTAATCGTAACTGCGTCGCAAATACCTACTGTCAAATGAATGTCAATTTTTATATTAAAAAAAATTTATTTGTAAATTTAGATCAATCATTCAAAATAATTATTATTCTTTAAAAATTGTGCTTCTATTTTGCACACATTTTACACAAAATACATTTTTTTTTTAAATCGTTAGGTCCTTATCACTGGCTAATCCTTGTAAAACAAAAGTCCCTAAAAGGTTTACTTTGCTTTGGATTTTGTAAATTACGTCGTCAATAAAAACATGAAATTGCGCTTTAAAATTTCTTCAGTTTTGTGTATGCTCAGAATTCTGAAATTATTAACAATTGATTGATTTTTGTTGAATTATTTTTTTTATATACTTACATAATATTGTGAAATTCATATATGCCTTATACTTATAAAGATCAATAGGTAGTTTTGTTTTTAGGTATTGAGGTGTTCAAATTCATAAATAAATATATACATTGAAAGTCTAATATTTTGGCTATTTCATAATTTAATTCATGCAGTTTATTATTTTAACAAAAGATAATAAAATTTTAATTTTCATTAGTAGTGTTAAGAGAATACATACATCACCGTACTGTCGTTATAACTAAAAGCTAATAAAAAAATGCCTATTTATTATTTTTCCACAGTGATGTTAATACATATCACATCACCGTTTCATCGTAATAACTATAAACTAAAAAAATACATTATTATGCCTATTCATTTTTTAACATTTTTGCAACAAAAAAAGGATACATATTTTTAAGTAAGCATAGGTATTTTATTGAATCAATTTTGTTGACCATAATGCCTTTTCTCATGTTTTTTATCGTTTTCCAAACGAGTGACTTGACCATCATGTCTCATGGATCCACCTTTCTTATCCTTACCGGTAGGATTTGCAATTTCATTTATGTTGAAGCACTCTTGAGGTTCTTGAGTTCTTGGTGGTCTGTTGATTCTCGAAGGCGAACCGTGGATGGAGTATATTTGGCTACCGTCACTTTCACCAAATTTCGGCTCTTTCAGGCAAAGAATATCGCTTGGATTCGTCGTCATTTTTTTAAACTTTAATTGTAACTGCGTCGCAAATACCTACTGTCAAATGAATGTCAAATTTTTATATAGAAAAAATTTATTTGAAAATTTAGATCAACCATATTAAAACAAATTATTATTCTTTAAAAATTGTGCTTATTTTGTACAGATTTACACAAAATACATTTTTTTTTGAAATTGTTGATGTCTTTGTCACTGGCTAATCCTTGTAAAACAAAAGTCCCTAAAAGGTTTAATTTGCTTTGTGGATAAAATTATAAAATTGCGCAGAAATTTGCCCAGAATTACAATTTATTGATTTTTGTTAACAACGTAATCTTAAGTATACTAGATTTGAATCGCCGATATTTTTTAATTATTTTCCAATATTGAGTAATATGGTCTAATTAATGACGTTATTTGTTAGTTGCCTTCTATAAAAGTCAATAGTTTTGTTGAGATATTGGGGTGTCCCAATGCATAAATAAATATATACATACATTGAAAGTCTAATTTTGACTATTTCATGATTTAATTCATGCAATTTATTATTTTAACAAAAGATAAATAAAGCTTTAGTTTTATCAGTGATGTTAAGAATACATTTCATCCTTATACTAAAAGCTAAGATAATTAAATTATTATGCCTATGCATTTTTGAACATTTTTGCAATGAAAAAGGATATAATTATAATGTTTTGAAGTAGGTATATTATATTGAATCTTGAATCAATTATTGATGGTCATAATGTCTTTTCTCATGTACTTTATCGTTTTCCAAACGGGTAACTTGACCTGCCCCATCTTTCTCATCGGCTTCGGCTTCTAATTCCAAACCTACACATAATTTTATTGTATTTTTAAGTAAATATTTTATTGAATCAATTACTGACCATAATGCCCCTTCTCATGTATCAATTGCTGACCGTACTGTCTTCTGGATCCACCTTCCTTATCGGCTTCTAATTCCAAACCTAGACATAATAATTTCATTGTATTTTTAAGTACTTAATTGAATCAATTATTGATGCTGACCATAATGTCTTTTCTCATGTACTTTATCGTCTTCCCAACGGGTGACTTGACCTGCTGCATTTGCCTCATCGGCTTCCAATTCCAAACTGTGTTCCAAACCTACACATAATTTGATCGTAGGTATTTTCAAATAGTTTATTGAACCAATTACTGACCATAATGCCCCTTCTCATGTATCAACTGCTGACCATAATGTCTTCTGGATCCATCACCTTCCTTATCGGCTTGCAATTCCAAACCTACATAGACAATAATTTCATAGTATTGTTAAGTACATATTTTATTGAATTATAGTTGCTGACCATAATGTCTTTTTTCATGTATTTCATCGGCTTCCAAACCTACACCCGTCACGGGGTTGCGTATCATGTTGGAAGATGAAACATTTGGCTGCCCAGAAGGTCCCTCGAAAATAGGTTCCGTTTCTTTCTCAGGTGGGCTTTCCTTGTCGGTTGAGTCATGTGTTTCAGACTGTTCAGTTTCAGGATAAATATTCGGCTCTACAGAAAGTTCCTGAATAATCAACTCTGGTTTTTCTTCCTGTGGGCTTTCCATGTCGGCTTGTTCAAATGTTTCAGATTCTTCAATTTCAGGATTTGCAGTATCAGGAAGTTTGATAGACTCTTCAGTTTTTGAGGGTAAATCAAATTGGAAGACGTCGTTGCTTTGCTGGTGGCGTCTGTTTATTCTTGAAAAAGGTGAACCGCTCATGGAGTATATTTGGCTACCATCGCTTTCACCAAGTTTCGGTTCTTTCAGGCAAAATATATCACTTTCATTTCTCATCATTTTCGTAAATTTAAATTCAGCTGCTTCACTACGTCGCAAATACCTAAGACTGTCAAATGACTGTCAATTGACTGTCAAAAATTTTAATTTATTATTTTAAAATAAAATTTTACTTTAAGAAACTACTTTATGTGAAAATTTAGATCAACCACTTGAAAACAAATTATTCTTTAAAAATTGTGCCTCTTAGTTTTTGTCTTGCACAATATTTTGAAATTTTAATTATAATTTTTACTATTATAGTTTTCACAATCCTTGTGAAACAAAAGTCCCTAGGAAGTTTTATGTTCTTTGAATTTTTTCATCAAATCAGTAAATTGTGCTTTAAAATGTCTTCAAACAGCTCAGAAGACGAAGATTTGGATAAATTACGTGAAGCCGCCGACGACCAATTCTTAAATAACGCGTTGTATAACAAAACTAAATGTAAGTTAAAAACTAAGGTTATGTTATGCTTTAACCAAAAAAAATTATAGCAAAATCCGAAGAGCCACAAAATACGAAACAAGAATCGTTACGTCGTAGCAAGGACGAGGACGACCAGTTTAATCTGTTTCGTGTGTCCCCAGAGTTCCAAAATTACGTCGCCAAACATTTATCTCAAATCCTAGATAAAATGTTAAAGGACAGATTCGAAACTAAAAACTATGAAAATTTCATAAAACCAAAACGGCGGAAAAGTAGAATTAAGTTACTTCGTGATTCACCACACTACATTAGTGTAAAAATAAGAAAGGTTATGCCACAAGTGAAGAAAAGTGAAGTTGAAGACGAAAGCGATAATGAGGCTAAATTTCGTACTGTTGTTGTAAGTCCTGATGATATTTTAAGCAAAAAAGACACAAAACACTGGTCCACACGTAGCAAAGCCCCTGTTTATACTTATTACCAAACGGAACAAGGTCTCATACTTAAATAAAGCAAGATTTTTTTAAAATTTAAAATCATTTTATTAGGTTGGCAGCGCTGACTTAACCTTAACTTTTGTAAGCTAACCTCGAACTCGTTCCAAAAAACCGCCTAATGATTATTCGTCGCTTAATTCTTACGTTTTAGTTTATTTTAGCCGCATTTTAGTGTTTCTTACTCAACTATGTTTCCCTTTTTTATTGTATTTTTAACTATAGCTACTCGTACTTATTGTGATAACTTTTCCAGTATTAACCTCCCTGAATCTCACTTACCATATTACTTTACTAACTTTCCAAAAATCGCAGAAAAATGTGACAAAGACCCCCAGTGCCCCTACAAAACCTCTCTAAACTTCCCCAAATGCTGGGGCTACGAATACAACTGCCCGGAATCAAACCGCTACTCAGTCCCCCGGTGTCCAGGAGACCACAAAGGCTGGGTTAAGTCCAAATCCGACCAAATTAACACATTTTACACTCAAGCTGATTTCGGCTTTGTTAAGCAACAATTACGCGAAATGAAACTCCTCTGTGAGCCCCTTTTCGCCGACGATAGCTCTCTCGAATGTTCGGAACATCTGCGCTTTTGTCGGGGGCGTAACCTTATGATAAATTTCACCGATTTGCGGACACGCGAGGATCCAATCAGGTACAAAATGGACGTGTTGAAAGACGGCCAGATTGGAGGCTACTGCGATTTTAAAAAAGCGGAACTGGATAAGCAGACGGACCATTTAAGCCCCTTGCAGAGTTGGGGCCCCGAAATGAGGTATTTCGCTAGACTCACGCGTAGGCCGATAGTCGAAGGCGATTGCGATGTAGTGATAGAGAAACCCACGTTTATCATGAAAATAGACGCTAGTACGTGGCCACAACCCCCGAAGTTGGGGCCCAATTTTGACCCGAATTTTGTTTTTAGCCGTGAATATGTACCACCACTTCTGCGATTTCCTCAATCTATACGCTTCAATACACTTGAATTCGACCCAATGGGACGCTTTTTCTACCGACGTTCATGTCTTAATTTGGGAGACTTATACCTACAGATCGGCGTTTGGAGACACTTGGGAGGCTTTCACCGACCACCCTGTTTGGGATTTGAAGACTTTCAGAGGCGAAACTGTCTGTTTTAAGAACGTGGTGTTTCCCCTTTTGCCCCGCATGATTTTCGGGTTGTACTACAATACTCCTATTATCTACGGGTGTGAGAACAGCGGCCTGTTTCATGCCTTTTCTCAACACATTTTACACCGGCTCAAAATCCCCTTCCACCCACGCAAAAACAAAAAAATTCGAATTACGCTTCTTACACGGGACACGAAATATCGAAGGATTTTGAACGAGGATGAACTCGTTGAAGCGTTGGCAAAAAATCGCAATTATGAAGTACAAAAAATTGTCTACAATAAGCAAATTCCGTTCAAGAAACAATTAGAAATTACGCGCAATTCCGATGTTTTAATTGGTGTGCATGGGGCTGGCTTGACGCATTTATTATTTTTACCGGACTGGGCGGCTGTTTTCGAATTGTAATTAATTGAAATTAAGTGACAATAAGCATAATTATAAGGTTTTAGGTACAACTGTGAAGATGCAAATTGTTATTTCGACTTGGCAAGGTTAAGGGGGCTCAAGTATGTCACGTGGGAGAAACTGGATAAATTAAAGTCACAGGAAGACGTAAGAATTTTCTTCATTTAATTATATTTTTTTTTTAATTAGCAAATGAAAACAAAGTAATGTTTCATCTTTCAACATATTTAGTCCCTTATTTAAAAGGAAAATTAAAATTTACAAAAGTTATTAATTAAAAATTAATAATTTATTTGGAAGTAATTAGATTGTAAGTTAAAAAATTATAAAAACGCTTTTTTAGGGGACTCACGATGGCGGGGCTCATGCCAAATTCGCCAATTACTCTTTTGACGTAAAAGAGTTTTTACGATTAGTTGCACAGACAGCAAAGCACGTTGAAAGTCATCCAGGCTTTAAAAATTTTATTTCCAAAGTTGATAATGAAATGGACCATGACGAATTGTAATTTTTTACGAATTTTGACTAATTGTTACTAATAAGATTAATGTTGACTCTTTTTTATTTTTTTACAAAATTATTTATTTGTAGGTAAAAACGAGATAAATAAACCACTTAAAAGTCCTTTTAGAGTTTTAATTTGATTTGTTTCTTAAAGAGGAAACATACAATGGCGCAATTGATCAACATATAAACGGATATAATGACTAAACTAATGACAGATGAAACATTAAGTGTATCACATAAAACATTGACTAGACCGGTTAATAAATTACTGATAAGGAAAAAAACTAAACCGTTGTAGTTGATAGCTTGAAGAATGAACGGTAGTTGGAGGTTGACATGTAGTTTATTTCTGAAAGTGTCTTCTAAAATTTTTCCAAAAATATAGTAAAGTCCAGTCATGAAAATCCCGATGAAAAGTACCCAAAAACAATACGCCATGTTTGCCAATTTCCGGGAAATCCCACAATACTTTTCACATATTTGTGACAAGAACAACATCAAAGTGGTCAAGAAAACAAACTTGATTATAGTTTTCTTGACTCCTTCTGGCCCTTTTTTCAACCCGACAAAATAACTAAAATTGGTCGAAAACATATACAGGGAGGCATATCCAAGGCACGAGATAATTCCTTCTCTATTAGCCGTCAAAAAATTGCTACGTTTATGACTGCCCATGACAAAGTTTTTTAAACCACTTTGTAACAAAGACTCGTGTGATATCAACAACATAGTCGCGTTGATAAAAATATATTTGACTTTAACCACCCCGAAAATAAGCGAAACCACGATTTTGATCACCGCTAGTGATATAAAAAAGTTCCAGTGAACTCCATACTCAGTCACAGGCACATGATAACCAATCAATTTCGTGACAAAAAAGCGCCCCACACCAAGTACCAACAATGGTACAGACCCCTTGAGCGCCTTCCCCAGGTCAGTTTGCCCCGTATCCACGATTCCGTTAGAGAAAATGAACAGCCCCACGCCGACATCCATGAGACTGTATCCATATGACTTGGTTTTAGCAAACCGGCGCGGAAAAATTAGAAAATCCACCGCCAGAATTGCAACCACCGAAATTACGTTGATGGTGGACCGGCTATTGGTGAGATAATCACGATTTTGGGGGGCTTTTGGTGGTTTTTCATACAAAGGATTGGAACTCCGCAGCCACAAAATAAGCGATAAAGTAATGATGAAAAATGTAGACAATAGTTCGACCGTGTAGTCCGATAATACTGTGACATTTAGGATAATGGGGAGGACTAGAGTAAGGAATTCAATGCTGAATTGGAGTGGGAGGCTCTTGGTTTTAGTTTGGAGGAGTGATACGATTATGGAGGTGATTGTGGTGTAGAAAAGGGATGGGAGAATTACGGCGACAATTTCATAAGGAGTTGTCCCGGTGGAATGCATCAAGTGGTCCCGGGGGACTCGCTCATGTTGAGACATGTTGAGCAATCATAAATCTGAAAAATCATTATACTCTTTGGTTTAGACTAAAGTAAATGGGATACCTGTGTTGTTTATCGTAACATTGTAATTGCGTATAATAAATTATTAACAATTTATTGAATTTTGTCAACATAACCTTAGTTCGAAACACCCTTAGTGATTTCAATTTTTAAATGTTGGCAGCAAATTTAGATTAATATTAAATAATAAAAGCCTAATTTAGTCATTTCCTAATTTTATTTATTTATGGTGGAATAAAGTAACAGCACTAGATTTGTCGATTCGACGAAACTACAATAATTTTCCTCAATTATTGGGGGAGTTTTTATCTTGGCTGTTTGTCTCCGGTAGGGTTTTTGATTTTTTATAGTGCCGCCTCAAAAATTTTGAAATTCTTCCCGCCAAACTCGGTCTGCGACTATTCGACGTCTTGCTGTCCAAACTCAAGCTATTTTCTGAGTTTTGACTCGCCGCCCTGCTGCAATCTTCATCTGAACGCCTTTCAGTTTTGATACTGGTCGGATTTTCGTTATGTTCCTCCTGCTTGTAATAAGGGTCCCACGAGGACAGGGGTACGAGATACTCGTCGTTTTGTTGCACTAAAGTCGCAAGATTTACCATTGAGGGGCTTTCGCCCAGATGGGAGCCGTCCCCTGGGATGGCGATGTCGTGCATGTCCCATTTGCTGGGTCTTCGCTTGAATGAAAGTCCATCGCAACGCACTCTCACTATTGTTACCTCTGAATCGGTGGGCTTTATATCAGAGGTGTTGTTAAAATAATCGCCTTCGCTTATTAACATGTTGGGCTCTTCAAATCGTATGAATTTGTCGCTAACAGTGGCCGCACTAGAGTAGGCATATCTATAATTTATGGGAGTCGACTGTTTAGAGACGTTGTATTGACCCAACTTTTTACGAGCGTCGATTATGTCGTCGATTTGTTTGTAGTTTTCGAACGAATTCGTCATTTTTACGTGGAATTTGGATTTAAGGTGTCATATGAGTGACTTTTAAGACGAGTTTTGGCGACTTTGTCACGAGTTTTATTATTTAGCAACGAGAAAAAATTAAAATTGGACTCAAGTATTGTATGACTCAAGTTTTCTCAAATAAATAAGCAGCCTTTTGATTTACTGGCAATACAACTTCAGGGCTACTTACCTTCTCTTTTTGGTAAAAACAAAAAAAATTAAATATCGAACACAATTAATTCAAATATTATTTAAAAAAAATAAGTTAGCCATCTTTGACGAAGCGATTTTAAAAGAAGGTTTTTTCAACAAGTCGACCTGATAATGAAATTTTAATACTGCTTCTTAATAGATGTTTTTTTTATTTACTCCTTTGCAAGTAATTACGATAAATGCTTATTGAGCTTTGTTTTTTTCCTTATTTTTCTCCATACAACATTCAAAGATAAAAGAGGTAATTAACGGAAGTTAACGATGTTTACATTTTTTTTGCTATCGTTTGACCCGTGGTTATGCCAATTACACGTGAAGATTATTAATTGTTAAGTCATAATTATACGTGCAGCGACTCAAATAAACATCGAATTATTCATGCCCCCTTCACTTTGTGAAAGTGCGCCGCCTCTGTGTTATTCATTTGACCCGTTTTTGACATTTGTCAGCTGTTAAGTGTCATTGTTGAGGTTATAATCAAATTTTTTCCGCTTTGTAAATGTAAATCCAAATAAAGCACCTCGAAAAACAGTGATTCCAATCACGATGGAGGCCCAGGAGTGTGAGACTAGCAGTTTAGATGAGGAAACTTCCTCACTCCTAAATAACGAATCATCGGGTGATTTTGAGAAGGGCTCCCAGATGAATGATTTTGATGAGAACGAAGACACCAGATCGGAGTTAAAATTTGATCGAGGTAAAGTAGAATTTTTGTTGTTACGGGGGTTCATCGTGCCTGATCGTAGACCTGGAAACGGAAGCGGAACGTAAAAAACGCGCTTTGATTGAGGACGCTTTGAGTAACAACAATTCGACTGTGAAAACGTACCAAGAGTTGGCAATTGACGAGTTTGGATTAGTCGGAGATGACTTGCGGTGCAAAGTTTGGCCATTGTTGCTCGAGCTTGACCCTAATAACCTGGAAAAGACTCCACTTTTGGAGGAACTATCGAGTCACAGTGAATACGAACAAGTCGTACTGGACGTAAACCGGTCTCTCAAGCGGTTCCCCCCTGGCATTCCATACAAGCAACGGCTTGCGTTACAAGACCAACTTACTGTCTTAATTCTGAGGGTGATTATCAAGTACCCCCATTTGCGATACTACCAGGGTTACCACGATGTCGCCATCACATTCCTGCTGGTGGTGGGCGAAGCCCTGGGCTTCAGCATCATGGAGCGCCTCAGCACGGACCATCTCCGCGAGTGCATGGAGCCCACAATGGAAAAAACCTCATACAGATTGACCTACATCTACCCCCTTTTGAGTCGGGTTGACCCTCAATTGTACGAGTTCATGGATAGGTAATTTGGGATGAGGGCATTTATTTGTTAATCCATCATGTCGGGGCTTTTAGGGCTATGGTCGGGACCATGTTTGCCCTCCCCTGGTACTTGACTTGGTTTGGGCACTCCCTCAACCAATACAAAGACGTGGTGCGGTTGTATGACTTTTTCCTGGCGACTCCACCCCTGATGCCCCTTTATGTGGCGGCGGCGCTGGTGGTGGAGCGGCGCGAGGAGGTTTTTGAACAGGGTTGCGACATGGCCAGTATCCACTGTCTCCTATCCCAAATTCCCGACAATTTGGATTTCGAGGCGATTTTGAGGAGGGCGCTAACATACTACAAGAACCATCCTCCTCACAAATTGGAAGGCGATGTGAAGAAGAGAGTGAAGAAAGAGTACGTATACTTGAGCTTTTTTAAGAAGTTGTACTGTTTGCTTAAAAGCTTGTTTACTCTTCGCTTTTACTGGTTTTTGATTTCTTCTCTGCTGTTTCGTAGTAATAAGATGAAAAATGTGTAGTGTAGTTAGTTGTAAAAAGTTTGAAATAAATCGATGCGTTTGTACTAATCGAATTCCTGTCTTCCAAGTCCTTCGCTTTGTGTGTGGCTATGTTTATGAGTAATGTGTTACATGGTTGGTTTATTTTAAGAGCTGAACAGCGGAAGAAAGAAGAAATGAGAATTAGGAGAAGACTCAATAGGAATAACACCCTTTGGGTGAGGTTTAGTAACAAGATGCCCACTTGGTTGATTTTCAATTACCGAAGTCGATATGGATTGCTGTTTGCCACAGCGACGGTTTTGCTTGGATATTACGCATATTATCTCAAGACGACAAATTCTTCTCACAGTTTTTTCGGGTAAACAAACTTCCTAGTACCACAACCAATTAAATAATCGTTTTTTTGCAGTATTTTTAACACATGACATTTAATTACAGTGGGACCCATAAAGACGATGATGCATAAGAGGTTTTATACAAGTTTCTAGTTTATTTATTTATTATTTTTTTAAAGCAGAGTAATCGTTCCAACTGTTGTTTATCACAAATTTACACATAAAGTTTATTCAACCACGAAATGATCATTATCAAGGTCATAAGTACTGTACACTTGTTGTAAATAAGAGGCTTTTAGGGATTGTTACCACGTTTTGAGCAAACCCATGTAAATACAGAGGAGACAATTGTACCAAAATAAAATGGTTGAGATTTTTAGCATGCCAAAAATTATTATCAGTGTGATATTTATTTTGAATTCCAGTTGTTTATTTTTATATACGGTGAAGTGTTTGGACATCCGCTTTTTATGTTGTGTTATAGGAGAAAATACAATCAGTATTTTTATATTTTGTTATGTGAATGTAAATGTAATTAAGTGCAATCTTTTGTATTAGTTTAAGGCGTATAAATAAAGAGATTAATAAAGTTTTTATTAAAAAAGTTGCGTTTTCGTGGTTTGTGATGTCCGATAAGTTATCAAGGTTGAAGGTCAGGGACTAGAAGAAACTGTTACTGAGCAGCGCTTGCATCACGAAAAGAAGCAGATTTTTTTTATTATATTTAATTAATTAGGTGCAAAATAAAATAGTTTTCTTTAAAACATTTTCGTAGTAAAAATAACGCAAGTTATAAGCTTAAAAAATAAAATATGGCCATCAGAAGTAAAAAGCAATGATAAGGTTCTTGATTAGTCCTGACTAATGTATTTTTATCGCTTTTAGGTGTAATTATGGGATAGTTATAAACCTAAGTACATTCTAAAGGCTATTGAACATTTTTTAGTTCAGTTGTGTATTTCAACGTCAAACAAAAAAATGATGAAATTGATTCTTTTTTTAATTCTGGCATTTTTGCCTGTAATGTGGTTTGCAAGTGACGGTAAGAAGCTCTAAAAATTGAAAATTGAAAATAACATGTTTTTAAACTAGAGAATGTTTCTGATCCCGCCCCTGTTACGTTTCCAGAAGATCTAGACCCCTGAGGCATAACTTTTTTCCAATGTGTTAACACCAATAAAACACTGAATAGGTCAAAATTTTTATCATTTTCGATGACATATTACAAAATATAAAACATAAATAAAAACCACTCAAAAACAGGAAGAGAAGGGAAGTAACAGCGTTAAATCTTAGTCAAATTTTTAAATCTAGGTAACAATATCATCACACGTCGTTTATGAGATTCGCAATGTAGCTCAAAACGTCTTTATTTTTGAGAATTTGCATATGATCAACTTTGGGAAGTTGCTTCGAGTAGACTTTCTGTTTTTGGAGATTCCCCCAATGGAGACACCCTTCAAGCGACTTACGGTTTACAGTGCCATCCCCATCACCGTTAATCAAGGTCGGGTAACCATCCAACCACGTCCCGGGCTTGTAATACAATCTAAACAACCAATCAGGAGCGAGTATTCCTCAACCACGCCACCTACCTTTCCACTGTATCAACTCCAACTCCGTACAAACAATGCACCTCAACCCCTGGCGGTCTATAATCCAATTGAAACTTTTCCGTGTCTTTTCGCATTTCCCAACCGACGGGGAAATTAATCGCTTGGAAAAACTCCTGTAAATTGCTCAAACTGAAATTTTTTCGCTCGGTTTGAATCAAGACTTCGTCGGGTTTCCAGAAGAGTTTGGAGGGGAGGAGCCACGCAAGGCTGGGGGAGGTGATTTGTTCCTCCCTCATGACGCTTTCCCTCAAAACGTAAGACCCCAAGTCGTCCCCTTGAAATTTTCAATTAATATTTGACAAAAATTGACACTGAGTGCTACCAATGGCGTAGACTTTGACAGCTTTCACTGAGCCCCCCCAAGCCCCACTAAGTGTAACCAAAGACTTGATGTACTTGTCTTTCCAGTCTTGGGTTTGCTGATTGAGGAAAAAGAGGGACATGGGGCCCCCCATCGAATGTGCGATGATAATAACGGGCTGATTGTTATTTTCCGTGTATGTTTGTTCAATTAGGGATTTAAGATCGATAAAAAATTGTTGATTTTCGTCTAAAATGTCACAATTTACTGAAGATTAAAAGCCAAGTGAGACACTTACTAGGTGCTTTCCGGAAGTCGTAAGGTGCCCCCTTGATCGTCTTATTTCTTTCATGTCCCAGACTCACTAAAGTCTTGGCAATGCTGTTAAAATACGCACCTGCAGAGGCATGGCTCGGATCCAGCCACTCCACTGCATCGGTGCCCCCAAACCCGGGTATCCTGATCTCGACCCCGTCATTATTCCGTGTTGTTCGCGTCTCATTGTCATAGATCAATTTAATATTGTCAATCCAACAGTCAATAACAAGGGGGACCAGCAACTCCATGTTGAGCCATATGTTGAAAAAATCCGACGTTGTCTTTTCACAAATGTAATGCACCGAAGTTGATTTGTTGAGTCTGGCTTCGACTTGAGACCCTCCATCGCCTGGGATTAATACAATGGGGTTTAAACCGCCACGGGCTACCGCCAAAATAAGGAAAAAACTATAGATTTTGAGGTTATGTGAAGCTGACATCGTCGAGAAAATTTTGCTTTTTCACGGTTAATTTTGACCTGACTGGGAAGAAAATAATTAAATTGACTCACTCAGGTCGTTTCGTTGGGACGATTTAAATCGACCATGATATTTTCTTATTGAAAAACACTGATATTTGGATACAATTGACAATTATTGACCAGATGATTTTGACGTTTGTCAACAGTGGCAGCGAATTGTTTATTAACTGAACAAGGACAAAAATTGAATTTTATGTGAGCTAAACTGAAATAAAACTATTTTTGGAGGTATTGCTGACGCGGGTGAAACATCAGATGATCGCAATCACAAATAGATTTCTTGAACTTTGAACTATTTCACCTCACCAGTGGCGTAACAACTCCCAAAACATTGGGCGCAAACATTTCAAAAACATCTGACCTGGCCGTACATACGAAGATGACCAAAACGAGTCTTGGACGAGTACATTTTAAAAAATAGGGGAATTTTTGTATGAAATGGCGTGTAGATTCGCTTTATTATTGCGATATTTGAAAAAGGACGCCACTGGTCCCTCTAAGGTTTTTATCATGATGTTTACATTTTAATTGCTTAATTTTGTAGTTTATGTTATTAAATACCATTAGCGTCTCTGGTAAAACAGCTGAATTTTCCCCTTCATTTTCAAAATGTAAAAAAAAATATCTTTTAATAGTATTTTTTAAAGTGGTATTTTATGGTAGGTATCGTAAATAAGTTTTACTTAAAAAGGAAGTGTTCAAGAAAATGACGATTAATGGATTGGACTCGTAATAAGCATAGTGACTTGTGTCATTTTGACATTTCTCGTTCCTTTTTGTGTAATACTTAATAAAGAGAAATGCAGAAACAGCAACCGGGTCTAGCTCCACTCATCCAAGGACCTGTGATGAAGAACCCCAAAGGCATCTAAGAATTATTAAAAATTTAAATTTTTGAATACATAGGCATCAGTTTTACTTAGATGCTACAAATTGGTATTCAACATACCTTCCCATTTAAATCAATAAAATTTGTTATTGCGAAACTAATTGTCTGATGCTGCTGCACAGACAACCAGTAATACATTCCTTAATTTCACATGCCTATATTATTATTACATTGGCGGTAACTCCCCCACTTGGGCTGTTTATCGTCATTAATTGCCAGTTCTCTTCCGCATTACCACCATCTTTACGTCTATAATCCCTTCGTCCCATAAATAACAATCAACGCACACGTGCTCGTCAATCGTCTAAATCCGATTTCGATCAATCCTCGGAATTCTTTATCATCATATTCCGTCTCGAGCGAGTATTTCATGACGCAACATCGCCTCCGATCTGACTTTAAGATGAAAGCTCTATTTATTCCTCTTCCATTTTTACAAGCTAATCCCTCAGACACAAGATTAAAACCATTCCACTATTGTCCAACCAAACGGGTTTTTCTTCCGGAATTTGGGAAATTTTGGCACGTGGGGGCTCGGTTAGCAATTAGTTGAGGTAATTGTGATGAGACCACGGTAATTTATGCTGCACCTTGATATAATACGGTGATGGATACGGTTCAAGAGCTTCGTCTTATTTAACGCTACTTAAAGACGTCCAATAGACAAAAGCGCGCAGAAACACAATAAGAAGAGTTGACAGGGGACCATCGGAGCAGAAACAATGCGTAAATCGAACCACTATTTCGATCAAAGGGCCACAAAAATAATTTTTCAACTAAATCAAAATTTAGAATATGCAACCAAGCAGACACCTTTTTTTTGGTGATTTTTTATTATTTTAAAATACATAACAATGATCGATTATAAATTAATACTTTTGTGGTTTAGACACCGGTTTTGCAGTAAAAATAAAATTTTGATATTTTTTTCCCAGTTTTTCTGTTGTGCCCGCTTTGTTGGAATCATGATACCGAGTTCAATCAAAATTTAATGATTATAATTGCGTCATGCAGATAACACTCCTTGAAATAATAACAGAGTGAGTCTGATTCGGATATTGTAATTCTCGATGATTAATATTATCCAGTTAGCTTCTCATGTGTGGCGATTCTTTATCAAGCACTTATTAAATTATATGTTGTCTCTGGGCCCCATTTAGATGTTCCGATTGTGCAAGCTTATTTCCAGTTCGTTGTTTGCCGTTCCCACTCGAAAAATTCGCTCAAATCCGTCACGCTTCCCTTATTTCCATTCAGTCGTCCAAAGGTGCGAAAATCTCGTTCTGCGACACTTTTTTCAGGTGTTTGGGCGTAAAACCTGCATTTTTTAAATTCTTCGCTGAGTGTATATTGTGTGGGTAACAATGCGTCCGATTTTCTTTTGTTCGGGTCGTAACAACGACAAGTGCGGCTATTCAATTGTTAAATGATGTTTCTTTAGGTTTTGGTATGAGTTTAAACGAGCTTTCGGCCGAGCTTGTGAAAACATTCGACAATGAAACGAGAGATTTTACAAAACTGTTTGACCCAGTGCTGCAATTCGGGGCTTAATCCGGGTCTGGGAGTCTGTGATGGGCTTAATAATAGTGATTAGAGCGATAACAGGAGAAATTTGTGCGTGATACACAACAAAATAAGTTGGCCACACTGAGATAAACACTTTTGACTGCTTGACGGCTTAATTCCATTTTTACATAAAATTCGGGACTAATTGGGAAAATTGCGCACAGTTAAAAAACCGCCCTCAATTTCTTTTTACTGTTATTACTTTTTTTAATGACAAACAAAATTTTATTCTTAAAACATTTTTATTAATTACGAGTATTGTTTTTTGAAAGCAAATGACGAAAAAATCCGCCTGATATTCAATCAAATTTTGTTACTATTCCATTGCTTGTAACTAAATCCTAGTTCGAGCAGGCTGTAAATATAGCATAGCAAAGAAAAGTTTCTTTCGTGGTTCGATTTTACGTAGCTCATTAAAGTCATCTCCCGTATTTTATTGTGCGAGCCATCCAAGCACAAAATAATAACGGAGCTCGTGTCTAATAAACACTCAATATGCCCATTATTGGTACTAATTAACCTGAGAAAAGTCATTTGTTAAAAATCGTCTTTCTCACGTGACGTTACGTAACAAGTCAATCACATATCAGGTCCAATTAAATGAATAAAGTTAAAGTGTCAAACAACAACAACAAGCTCGATAATCACCCGATTTCATACAATTGATCTTCTAGTGATTGCTTACAATCAAGAAGGCGACGCCAACTCGAAATGTATCGATTTTTTGGAACTAGTTACGTAATTTTTCTCGCAGATAATAGCAGGCAAGTATCAATAGGAAACGTAATTGATTCGAAAATGAAAGCTCACGATGACGAAGTTTGTAACGAGAGAAATTAGGATTTTTTCGGCTCGGTAAACGGAACTTACGAGAGCACTAAAACACTAATGGCACGAATAATTAATCGCATCTTGCTTTGGATAAGTTCTCTATCTATAACGGAAACGTCCCCTGTGATGTACAGTAGCGACAAATCTAATTTAACGTCATTATCCGTGCGCAAGCCAACGTCCGAGATAATACACTCCATTTGTCTCCTCTTAAGACCGGATTAACTGTTTAATTATCCTATAGATAGTGTAGTCTGGGAAGTAGTTAGCGATTTTCAAACGAGTTGGAATAGGATATAGAGTGGAGAGTCGCGGATTGGACGGAATGACAGAAATGTAAGGACGATCATGTTGTACCACCTGCAGGTTCAATAGTAGCGCGTAGCATTACATCCTGGTTACATTATTACAGTTTAGTTACGGTTATGGCTACAAGAGTGGCCGTGTTTGGATCTGACGGGCCATCGTGATACGGTTTGAATGATAGGCGCTGATAAGCGAGCGGCTACTGGAAGCGAGTTAGATGGAAAAACTACTCGCAAATAGGACATTTTCAAAAACTCAATGCAAATTTGAAAATTCAATTTCAAAAACTCAAATTATTATTGGTCGTTCGGAGACAGTTAGTACCACTAAAAAAACTCTCTTCATTTCCTACATAATGAAAAAAAGGATATTGGTCCTGCGACTCATAGTTAACAAGAAAATTACAGAAATATTGCAAATTGGTTTTCTAGGTCTTGAGGTTAAAATTTAAAGAAGATGATATGCACGGTATTAAAAAATTAAAACTTTTAACACATAAAATAAAAATTCATGTTATGAAAGTAAATAAATCATTTTTATTATTTGTTTGAGAACTGCTACTTTGGCTTAGTGCCAACCTAGAGTTTCACAAAATATATTAATCATCAACCAATTTATTATTTTAATATTTGCAATCAATTTGGAAAAAAATCAAGAAAAAACAAATCAAACCTATTGGAAACCATTTCGTTAGAAGGATTAAATAGAAGATCTTCAAGTTTTGATAAAAACTAAGACAAAAGCAAATAAAATGATAACAATGTCAAAATTATAATGTGAGTTTTGTCTTTCATTGTCGTAGTTATGATTTTGTTATTTCTTGTAACAAAGTAAAATTCCAGTTACCTTCAGATCTTGTACCAATATTTTAGAGTTAAATAATATTCTTATAATAATAACAATTCTGTGAATTTTTTTGATACCACAACCAATTAATTTTCAAAATAAAATAGTGATTTTACTAAAAGGTTTACAGTTCCAGTTTTGATTTATTAAAAAAAAAACTTATTACTTATAGGTATTAACGTGAGCAAAAAAAGAATAAAAAAAAACAGTTCGTAAGGCAAAAATTGTCAAATATATGCACTAATTTTTAACAAAAAGTTCACGAGAATATCACGGAAACAAAATTATTGAATGGCGAGCATTAAATTTTGCTAAGATATGTTATTTTGAAATATCATCTTCTTGTCAAAAAAGTAGTGTCCCTGTGTAATTTTGTCTGTTGTCAACTTTCTTTGAATGAATATAAAATCAAAAGAGCACACCAAAAACTAATTAACAAATATTTTATTGTGTCTTTAACTTCAACAAAGTGAAAATAATTACCATGCTATAGAAAGAAAATTTTTTGAAGTTGAGGTAGCTGATCAGTTGGGGCTCGTAGGAAGTTCCGTCAATTTCAAGATAGCTATTTGACATCCACATAAGAGAGAATGTTAGCCAATGACATTGACTACCAAAATTTAATACTCCCCGTCCTCCGAGGTGAGAGGGACGCAAGGGGTCAGCAAGAAGGTTCTGTGTCCTTTTATAGTTTCTCGCTTCTCTCCCGAAAACGGTGCATGTTACGAAAAAAATAGTTATGTACTAAATTAAAGCTTAAACAATTTCCTACAAGACAGTCTGTTCGTTTTTTTTTTGTATCTTAAATAGTTTTAGCGTTAACAATTAACAAATATTGTAATACTAAAAAACTCACTCACTTTGGATTAGGGTACCTTAATGTCATGTTTAGTACAGCAAAAGTAATTACATATAACGAAATGTTGGTTGCCGGTTGTAGAATGCAAATGTCCTATAGGCCCCTCCAGCTTGTAGAAAACGGTCCATTCGTACCTACCTTATAAGAAAGTGAGGTTATGTTTCACCATTCCCTCGTCGACAATTATTTATCTTGTATTTGCAAGCACGGCGGATGCGTAAAACACTAACATTCCTATTTCTACATATTTTAAGCTTCATTATGGTTTTATTTCCTATTCAAGTCCTACAGTAGGTACCTACAACGAAATGTAAGGTGTAAATTCGCTGTCACAATTTAACGATACCACTTACCTACTGATAACACTCACAATCACAGTAGTAGTAATAAGACAATTAGAGCGCATAAAGGGCACATACATAATAATTTTATTAAAAATTGTAATAATTCTCCTAATGAATGAACGCAAAATCGAATTACCAGTTTCGAACATTTTTGAATGAAACTAAAGTCTAAAATGATTGGTTTCTCCATGGTTATTCACATATAATGATGGCCGACCTTAAACGGGCCAATCACATCATTGCATTAATTTTTGAATGAATCCAAAAATCTAAAGTGATTGGTTTTTTTAGATTAAAATGATGGCCGACCTTAAACTGCCCAATCACAATGCTTACACATTTTACAACAATCCTTACGTTAATTCCTTATTTTTTTTAGTCTAATTATAACAAATAGAGTGCAAAAGAAATCATCAAAATCCAAAAACACCGCCTTGTGGGAAATTTTATAAACTTTAATTTTGTACATAACTATTTTTTTCGTAACACGTACCGTTGTGAGGATATAAAGAGAAAAAACATAAGATGGCACCTTGTTGGTGTCTTCCTGGGCCTCGCTCACTGCGGAGGACCGGAGATTTTCAGTATATTGCACCAAATTCAAAATAAAAATATTCAAGAAAGTCAATAAGAGGTATTCAAAAACGGTGTTTCGCCCACTCTCCCAATTTACGACTTCCGCTTCGAAAGAGATTCACCTTTTCATCGCATCAAATCCGTGTTTGGTCCCCGGTCCGCTTCCTCGTTGAATATTAATAACTTTGGTATAAAATAGCTCCAGATAATATCAGACGATCAGAGTGAATCCAATTTATCAATTGCTTTATCAATTCAACAGTGGCCATTTATAATTCGTCTGGAATTAGAATGGTATGTCTGTCCATGCAAAGCTCATTTACATATCGTGATTTCAGAGGCTAATTTACAAATTACAATGGTAAAAGTTGTTAAAACACCGGTTGGTTTTTATTGGTCGAAGAAGGAACGTCGATGGTTTAATTGGAGGCGATTTGTCAAGTGAACACCGGGCTTTTCATTTAACATTTCGCATCGGTACAATGGTGTAAATAGATCCCTGTGAAAGATTGCTCTTCTAGAAAGTATGTTTGCGAATATCTCCCTCCGAGTGCACAAATCCGATCCCAATCTCTGCAACTATTTTTCGTCCGATCACTTCTCGCTAATTATAGGTTCGAAACGGCATCATTTGCAGTCACGAAATCGTAAAATTCCCCGATTTAAATTAATTCCTTTTGTTGTTCGAAGCGTGTCCGTTAGATCCGCGGTCCCACACTAGATTTTTGCCCAAATAGGTGACGTGATTAATCAAATCCACCTGACACCGATACACCGATTTCAGTCACGAAACTCGATCGTTGCTTTTGAGGAGATATCAAAATCGGATCGGTTGATTTATGGTCGCGGAGTGTCCGAATATCACCTCGCGAGGATTATCCCGCTCTAGATCGGGAGTGCTGCATGGGTGGTCGCTACCACTTGCCCAAGACAAAGGTGTAGGTGGACAGTTTCATCATAATTTGCAAATCAATAACGTTACTCTAACGTTCACATTATCAGAGCGATTTATCATCAAAGAATAGGTCAGCCATGATAGATTGCTCTCAAAGTCACCGTTCGTGGAAGCTTAGCCGAAATTAGGCTGATGGACACGGGACGGTTCTAAATGTCGTGAACTTTTCGTTTACAGTTGCGTAATGCCAGACAAAAGTTCTTATTAAGATAGAATCACGAGCATACTGACAAAAGCCGTTAGCCAAAATAAGAGCAAAGCGGACAGATTGAGGAGCTAATTTTAATTGACATTTTACTTCAATGTTTCTCAAAGTCAAACGTTACGTGAAGAAACTGAATCTAGGTATAGAAAAATTCATTCATAACACATGTACACATGACAGAGTGGCCAGTTAAAACTTTCACAATAATTACCTAAAAAACTGCCCCATTTTTCGAAAATATGTACAATATACAGTATGTTCTCGGATTGAGTTTACAAGAGAATAGAAAAATTATCTTTAATTTTATGCTAAAACTGCAAAAGAAAAACATTTTTTGCTTCATCTGAAACGAGCAAATTTGTACTATTTCAAACTTTATTATTCTGACTCAGTAGAAAGAAAAGTTCATTTTTTTCTTAATTGTTTTGATAAAGATTTCACTCTCTCAGATGAGTTTACGCAAGTTAAATAACAATAATGTTAGTAAAAAACAATTTTAAAAGGTAAATGGCAACTCAAAGAAGCAGCTTTAAGATAAAAAGTACAAAGATTTTAATAAGAACATTAATTATTCAATTAATTAATTAATTGTCAAAGTGGCATTTTTGTCAAAAAATGAAACCGCCAATGTGATGATATAAAAGGAACAAATTAAATGCACAGTAAAATAATAAATGCTTAGTAAAAATAATAAATGCAGAGTAAAGACAATGAATGAATGTCTAGCAAAACTAATTAATTTAGTGGTATCAGGAGTAAAGAATGCAAGAAGCGGCGTACGCTGATTTGACTGATTACCATTTGTTCACAGTTTCGAGTCCTTGCTAAGATCATTCTTGCTCAGGGGCCCTGGCTAATATACCACCCTCCAATAATAATAAATATTCAGTAATATAAAAATAAGTACCAATAATAAATAACATTCTTGCGCAGGGGCCATCATACATTGTTATGTAACCAAGTATGAAAATTCTTTAAATTTTATGTTGATTAAAGTTACCGAGCGTTTACTATTTTTACTGTGCAAATTGGATTTTTTACTGAACAAATTACAATAAAATACTGTGCGTGCTTTACTTTATTATTACATTTATTATTTTTACTGTGTAAAATATTATAATTCTACTGATCAATTTAAATTTTTTACTGTCCAAAATTTAATTAAATACTGATCATTTATCATTTTATACTGATCAAAATTAAATTATTTTCAAATCAAAATTAATTTCAGTGATCAATTACTGATCACTTAATTACTACCCATTTAAAAACCAGAGAAAAAGCCCAAAATCCACTGAGTCAGAATAATGAATGAAGCTTTAATTTCAGATTTGCTCGTTTCAGGTAAAGCAAAAAAAAATTCCTTTGAAGTTCTGGCGTAAAATCAAAAATATTTTTTTATTATACCTGCATCATAATCCTAAATTAAAACACGCTGCAGCGTGCGTAATTTGGTCTTTATAGCACGCTGAAATTTTGAAGTTGTCTAGATAACAAAAAATAGTAAAATGTCTGGACCAATTACAACGTGAAAAAATGTGCTTAACAACGTAAACTAGTAACCGTCTCTACGAAAACGATTCACAAACAACCTTTGATAATTTTATTGTGTAAATTCACATTTTTTCAATGCTCATAAAAGATCGTAAATGGGCAGGTATAATAAAAAAAATGCGTATAACACTCGTTTATAAACGCCTTTAAAACACTTCCGACGTTAAAAGCACTCCGCTGACGCGTCGTGCTCTTAAACCCGTTGCGCCTGTTTTAAAGGCTTGCTTATAAACTAGTATAATAATATACTATAATTTTTTTTTTAATTTTAGGTTGATTAAAGGTACCGAGCGTTTATTATTTTTACTGTGCAAATTGGATTTTTTACTGAATAAATTACAGTAAAATACTGTGCTCGCTTTACTTTATTATTATACATTTATTATTTCACTGTGTAAAATATTATAATTATACTGATCACTTTTAATTTTTTACTGAGGAAAAATTAATTAAATACTGATCATTTATCATTTTACACTGATCAAAATTAAATTATTTACTGATCGCTTAATTACTACCCATTTAAAAACCAGAGAAAAAGCCCAAAATCCACTGAGTCAGAACGATGAATGAAGCTTTAATTTCAGATTTGCTCGTTTCAGGTAAAGCAGAAAAAATTTCCTTTGAAGTTCTGGCGTAAAATAAAAAAAAATTTTTTTCTTGTAAAATTAATCCGGGGACATACTGTAGGTTTCTGTGTAGTAGAACCCGCAATTTTTTTTTAATTTTTATATTTAGTTTTTAAATCAAAAAGCTTTCTGGTTGTATTATGATGTGTTGTGATTTTTTTCCTTTTGGGAAAATGAACTGTCATATTACCTGAACTGTCATATTACCTGAACTGTCATATCAACTGATAAGAAAGTCATTTCACAACCTGAACCTGTTATTTCATATCAATTGTTAAATGAAGTTGAAATGTCATATTTTCCAACTTTTCACATACAAGGTAATTTGATTTTTGCTTTATGATTGTAAATAAAAAAGTGACTATAATATTTGAATATTATTATGATTAGAGGAAGCATTTGGTTGCTTTGCTCGGACCTGCATTTAAGGTCTAAGGCGTTGGTGTGGTGGCTCTCGCGCGCTCGTAAATTTCCCTCGCCATAAATCGCCACGACACGGACATATTACCATTTTAATTTTTTGGTTTATATGGAAAGTAATGTGCGCATTAAGCACAATCATGACATTTCCGAGTAAATTGGGTTACGATTTACAGATATGGCTAGGCGGTTTATTGTATCAGCATCGTTTCTGTAAAAAATCCCTGTATATGGGCACGTGTTTACTCTTTATGCCTCGCCCAGTATTTTTTTTAATTACTCCGGGATGATACGCACGATGAGTGCGCCATGTGGCACATGCCACAGCCAGATGACATGCCGCTTATCAGATCGATGGGGGGCGGCCCGCATGCCACCCTTGCGAATCTGAATTTTAAATCCAAGACGGACAGTTAGCTTTTACGAGAGACAGCGAGGTTGTAAACTTTCGAACGGAGATTTCGCGTAAAAGAGCCATTAAAACGCGACGGGCTTAAATGGCAAAAATACAATAAAACGAAGAACAATGAGAGACTGCCGGCGGACTCGTGAGATTATGTCAGCGGATGAAATTTCAGAATATCAACGCTTGAAAAGCTTAATTGAAAACGAACAACTTGAATTATTTCGCCGATTCGGTGTTGCTCGTTTATCAAAGACAATGCGCGATTCAGCGAAAAACGAAGATGGTATCGAGCGAAAAAAGACAACAAACACTGTTATCTGGCAGGCCATTGTGATTTACTTTGTAAAATTTTTCGATACATTTCAACACTTGAACTGGTAATTAATAGAATTAATTAATATTTCCTCTCAACAATATTCACTCATTTTTGTCTAATAGTCTGATATTTTATTCTCCTGGAATAAAATAAATGAAATACCAATTTTTACTCTTAAAATAAATTGGAATTGAATAAATTAAATCTTTTAAGTGTTTTTTGACACAAACAAACTCTTGAAACCGACTTTTATTCTTAAATTTTCAATTGAATGAACTAAATATTTTGACAAATTTAATATTCTCTTATGTTAATATTATTAATTTAGTCTGTTAAAAGAAAAGCTTGTATATATCTCTGGAATACACATCATTAATCCCTCGAATGAAAATGCCCTCGGCTCCTTTTGATCGCCTCTGTTATTATTTACATTCTCTGGAACAAAATAGTTGTTTATTTCCTTGACACATAAATAACTATTATTAAATTAATTAATAGTTTTTGCTTTATTCACTTGCGGATAAAATAAAGCAAAAATGACATCATAGTCTTCATCATACGTGCTTTCATGAAATGAATGAATAAACAATAAAAGTTTGTTGCGTTTTAAAGCTAGAGGGCACTTCATATAAAACTACAGTTCAGCTCAATTTTAGGTGCAACCCTAACTAGAATTCGACGAAATACTGAATTCAAAAAATCAGAATTTATTTAATCATATTTCTGGACATCAGTAGCAAAATGTTAACTGTCAACAATGACACGATATTATTAATTTTTATAAACTAAATTATCCCTAATAACTTATTACTGATTAGACTGGTTTAGATAAATCACCTTGTATACTAAGTCCATGGACTTGAACCTTTAGATTTTGTAAAATTGTTGAAAAAATGTAAACGAAGATTAGAAATAATGTTGTGTACCACTCGTGTTTACTTATTATCTAATCGCAGAATTTTATTCACTTAGAATATCATCCAGGACCGGACTGGAAACTTTTTTTAGGGTCAAAACTAGTAGCTTTTGAATGTTTTTACAGATCAATTCAAACTTATTTTTTATATAAGTACCTATCTGCAGTAGACGAAAGTACAGTGTCAGTTTTCTGTTTGGGAAAAAAACAAAGTTAGTACAATACCTAGGTCTTTGATGTTGTGCTTTGTAAACAATTTTGAATACTTATTTTGCAATTAGAATATTATGTTTGTGTTTAAATTGCTATTTATAAGATGCGGCACAAAAGGTATTGGTTTGATTTTCATGTGCAAAAACAGGTCTCGGTTAGAGTTCCACGTTGCGCATTGTCCCAATTACATTCAAGTTCAATTATGTAGAACAAGAGCAAGTCCATTGTCTGCACAGCATTTAATGTTCGCAATTAGTCCCTCGCAAGTTGGAATGTTACATGCGATGTTATCAGCTGCTCGCACGCTCGAAATTTTCGGCCACATCTGACAATACCGTCGGTTTTTCTGTCAATTAATCAACGAAACGTGGCAATACTCGGGCTATGTCGCACTAACCCACTTACTGGACAGTGATAGATCGGCTATTTGGACCACGAAAAAATTACTAGACAACCATCAAATATCTCAAAACTTGAAACAACGTTAAGTGGTCCAACCCCAGTCCGACTTGAGCGGCAGCTCGAATCGTGCCAACCCAACAAACAAATTGTCTTTGTCCAAGACGGTGGTCTGGACTAGAACTAGCCCAATATCGTGTTCGTAATGAGTCCCTGTCATTTTTATAGCCCGCGCTTCACTTGTTTTGTTTCTCTGGCTTTTGTTTCCCAGTTGTGACCCGGTCAATCGTCGTGACCTTTCCGCCAGTTCAGGTGCGTTCATTTTTGATTGATGGACACCATGGGACAGGTCCGTACCGACTCGCAATTACGGTAATCGACTCGGTAATGGCGTCGATAAAGATCGCATTTGAATAAATTAAAATTGATTTGAATAAATCGTTCGCGCTGCTTAGAGTCTTATCAGCTGGCAGTGACAAAGTTTTGGGACGATTTTTCAAGATCAGAATGGTACGTTGTGTGGGCTATATATATCAGCACCTACCCACCGGCTACATACTTTCACTATCTTTGGATATTGATTGATTTGACAAGAAAAAATGTTAACAACTGCGAGAGGTGGAAGACTAATGGCGCTTGGCGGAAAACAGAGCGATTTTTATCACCAGCAATGCAAATATTACATGCAAAGGCCACGAGGCGCCACAACACGCCTATTTTCACCATTAAAGCACTCCTTTGGGTTTTAAAACAACACTGTATAGGCGACTTGCAATAGCAATCGATAGATGGTATTGCCAATGTCAACCGAATAGGGAAAACCACTCAAACGTTTAAAGGCCGTTTCAAATATTAAATTTACACGTCTTTGACAAATGTTATTTCAAATAATGGCAGTAATAACACTAAATAGACAACTGTTTTCCATTTTTCAGTTTTTAGGAGTTACAAAAAAATATGGCAAAAATTTAATTTTATTAATGATTAAATGTGACTAAAGGAAATATACAGTATGTTCCCGCATTAAGTTTACAAGACAAAAAAAAATTATCTTTGATTTTACGCCAAAATTGCAAAGAAAAACATTTTTTGCTTTACCTGAAACGAGCAAATCTGTAATTAAACTGATTCAGTGAAAAAAAAATTTTTCTTGATTTTAGACTTATAATTTTTCTCAGCTTTTTAAGTGCTATCACATTGGCAGTTTTATTTATTTGACAACTATATGTCACTTTGACAATTAATTCATTAATTAAATAATGATAGTTCTTGTTAAAAATGACTTTGTTTTTTATCTTAAAGCTGTTTCTTTGAGTTGCTATTTAATAATATTATGTTTTTCACAAACATTTTTGTTATTTAACTTATTTGTCAAAGAGGCATCGTTGTCAAAATAATAAAACCGACTTGAAAAGCAGAGATAAAGTCCAAAATAAGAGAAATAAACTTCTATTTCTACTGAGTTAGAATAATGAAGTTTTAATTTCAGATTTGCTCGTTTCAGGTAAAGCAAAAAATGTTTTTCCTTTGCAGTTTTGGCGTAAAATCAAATTTTTTTTTTCTCATCCGGGAACATACTGTATAGTTTAACAGTTATAGTTAGAAAAAAATTAAAAACTGAATTTTATTGCTGAACATACTACATTTAATAAAAATGAAAATAATAATCTATATTTAGTAATAAAGAAAATGAATAGAGGGTGCGCCAGGAACATGGAAAATTGATAAAAAAAAATTTATTTATAAAAATTTCGAAGTTATGAGAGTTTCAATTTTGCACTTTGACTCTATTTATTTCTGCTGGAAAAATAATTTTCTAAGATTATTGCTACAGGCTATTAGAAGAGGAAACAAGGAAGCTGTAGGTATCCTAAATTGTAATTCTGTTAAATGTTATTTGTGGCTTTTATTAGTAAAATTTTTGTACCTAACAAAATCATCAGTATCATTAAAATGTCATTAAAAACGTCAAACGTTAAAAAATAAATGTCAAAATTTTTTTTACGTCCCTGGTATCTTATCTTACTTATTTTTTCTCTGTGGCGCGAGTTCTGACACACACTCTATACGCTTTAAGCTTTAGTCATCTACTTCTAGGTGTGTTTAATTACATGTAAAATTTGGTGTAAAAAGATTAACCTGTTCTTGGTGATGCATTTCTAATGTCGTGCAGTATAGTACAGAGTGGTTATAAATGATTTTAATCTAGCCAGCTGTGAATTTTCCATGTAAAATAAAAAATGTCGCTTTACGAAAATAGGGGTACCTACTTGTTGTAACTCAAAATTAAAAAATCGCCGTTTACTAAGCGTTCACTTCGAAAATAGACTTCAATTATAAACTTGTTTTCTTCCAAAGTATACATTATACGCTCTATTAGTGTGACGTCAGCAAGGTACGTGACTGTACCTTTGAAGCTAAACAAATCAAAGTTTATTTCTTGAATCCTGGACGTGTAGGGAGATTGTTTCTAAGGAAATAGTTGCTATGAAAAATGTGTGTCGTTTCGTAATGGTTTTAACAATTGTAGTCAACATTTCTGTAATTTAATCTGTTCTAACCTCACTTTCTGTGTACGTCAAAAATATGTGTACAGCATTGCCAGAATGTTGCAAACGACAGGAGTGGATAGGTCGTACCAAAACAAAACAAAATAAAATATATTAACATTCACATAATGTGTATTTGACTGAGAATATAAATTATTATTTGTTTACAAGTAAATATAAATATCTAGTAAAAAAAATCAAGTATCAATTTGGTACTCTAGTATCACAACTGGCAACACTGTATGTTTAGCTTCAGTACAGTAGCGTCTGTGACGTCACCTCTAATAGCCCGTATTATCTATCAATTATTATTGGAAATTAGTTGAAACAATAAAAATTTAATTAACAACAATTTATTATTAATTAATAAGTGACACTAATGACAGAACTAGAGCTTTCAAAAAAGTAGAGCGGCACAAATAAAGTTACATGCAAAAAAATTCCAAAGCTGGCTAGATGAAAATCATTTATAACCACTCTGTAGTATTCTGTTTAATTCAGAAATTATTTTAGTAAAAAAATGTCAATACGAAATAGTAGCAATGAGAAACATATGCCTAAATCTAGTGTTTTCAAATCCATTTGTATTGTAAAATTGTTATTTTCTGTTTATCGAGAGAGCGATTATTTCTTGAATTGTTGTCCGAAAACAGTGTTCAAACCGTGTGTGCTGTTACCCAATCGATCAGTCTTCGACTTGACGTCGGCATTTGTTATCGTTCTTCGTCGTGGTAAATATGGAAAGTAAAAATTTAACTACCAAATAAGTTTGGTCAATCAGAGCGTTGTGTGTACCCCGTTCGGGTCAGATGTTCTCACAAGATAAAAACCGATAAAGCATCGTATTGAATAGGCAATACATGCTGCTGCCATATTAGCTCAAATACATCGTTTCGCTCTTAGCCTAAGTCTTCCTCCGGTGATAGATGCAGAATCGTCCACAATTCCGGTTATCCACCTCGCGATTAGCATACCATCGAAAAAATGATTTTGGTATTGCACCAGAAATATCTTAATTGTGGGATTCCAGTCGTCGCGTCAATAAAACTGACACTAACGACGTTTTAAGCGGATATAATCGTTATATAACGCCCGATTTACATAATTTGGGGCCAAAGTCAAGGAAATCGGCATTTTTTCACTAATTCGCTCATAAGTCGCCCGGTTGCGAGGCAATTAAAACCAAGAAGAGTTGGCATTTGTCACGATGGTGACTTGTCAGAGACGGTAGCGGCCTAAGCTTGCTAGATACATATCTGCTCTCATATTAATGACTCTGCAGATAGCACTTCTGTGTTCCGAAGAGTGTGCCATCCATTTGGCGCGGCTTATCTATCTCTGGTATTATGTTTATTATTGTTAATGCCGGCGAGGATAACGCGACACACTCGCCGAACCACTCGAATTCGACACGGACTCTTACGCCATTATACACAAACACGTGCAAGGAATCTTAATTAACGAGAATTACTAATTACTTCACTCAAAAGCGTAATTAACCTCCTTGTACAACTGATTTATTCTCACATAGCGCACTCTTTGTGAATATTATGCTATTAATCTAAACGAGATCATTAACGATTCGGCAGAAAAAGGAAAAGTCAATTTTCGTTGCCGATTCGGAAAAAGGTCACGCGAACTATGATTGACGGATTACGATTAAAATTCACGCACTTTTGACAGCTTATACCTATTAATACAAGCCAATTAAAAAACTGAAATGCGAAAATTACTTGCAACATCTCACTCGTCTCATGACTCTTATTACTTATTAGTTATTAGATATACAGGGTGCGCCAAAACTCGCGCCCCAGACAAAAATGCCATATAAGGTAAGATACCAGGAACATGGAAAAAATGTTAACAAAATTTTGTCTATAAAAATTTCGAAGTTATGAGAGTTTAAAGTTTGTACTTTGACTCTATTTGTTTCTGTTGGAGAAATAATTTTCCAAGTTTTTTTGCTACAGGCTATTAGAAGAGGAAACAAGTAAGCTGTATCCTAAATTGTAACTCTGTTCAATGTTATTTGTGGCTTTTATTGGCAAGAGTTTTGTACCTTTATTAAATAATTGTAAAAAAAACATATAGATACAGGATCATCAGTATCATTAAATAGACATAAAAAATGTCAAATGTCAAAAAATAAATGTGAAAATATTTTGACAGATAGAATTTTGTAAACATTTTTTCCATGTTTCTGGTATCTTATCTTACTTGAAATTTTTCTCTGGGGCGCGAGTTCTGGCGCACCCTGTAGAAACTCGTCTCATTTCATAAAAAAAATATTTCTGTAAACTGTGATGAATTTGTTTTTTTTTTCTAAAACAATTTTTACTTCTAGTCATAAGTAACAGTTTTATTAGCTACGATTATCCTTAAACTTTTAGCTGTCAGAAAAAATATTGGGTATGACGCATAATTATAGTTCTAATATTTAAATAAAATGTATAGTTGTAATCACTTTGTTAATGAGCTTCAAATATTAAAATATTTAAAAATTTGTAATATTAATGACAAAAGTCATAAATATTAACCTACTGCATAATCTGCAATTATTTTCGAGTATACAGGATTTTCTAGTTGTAAAAAAGGTGTGAATGCTGAAAGTTTTAAGCTAAACTTCTATTGGTCAATTTTGCTTAGTATTTGAAATATGTAGGTAATTTAATGTATTCGACAAAAACACGACATATCTAAGGTTACGTCCACATATGGTGTTGTCACCCTCATGTTGTAAGAATTCTACTAGTGCAAAAAATTACAAAAAAATGTTTTAATAACTATTAGTATAAATGGCTATTTTATTCATTTTGTTTTTTTTAAGCCCTGAATCATGTTTTTGAGACACTTCCAATTAACTCGTTCGCCATTTCGGCCACAAATGACTTCCCCGGCGCATTTTCCGCATTTCTGTCTCTCAAAAACGCATTAAACCATCCCCGATAACACATTCCCTTTTCCATTAAAGGCCCATATGTTGGTCCTAAAATTTTTATCATCCCACATAGCACCCGAGACGACATTTCGAAAGCCGGCTTAAATTCGTTAAAAATAATAAATGGTTCTAATTTCTCATAGATTACCGCCACCAGTATGTTACCCAGTCACCGATATTTATGACGTATCATTTAATTAGGCACCCCCGTAATTGGTTAGGTTAATTTATGACGTCACGTCACGTGCTTTACACGAGCCCGGCCATCTGTGATCCAATTTGCGGTGCCGTCAGCTGGGTCACCACGTGCTTTATTGTTTTCGGTTTACCTGCGTTTTAATTGGCCAACACCTGTCACATGGTTGTCTGTGCCAAAAACAAAGTGCCGATAAGGACGATGGCTGTTTTTTCAGCGATAAATTTCTTCGGCGGGTTTCAAAGTGATCGGCTCGTGTGTGGTGCCCCCGTCAAGAGCGCTTGGCGCCACAAGGCCACCGATACTCACCCCCGCAAAAACAAGTGCAAACCTGTTCCACCGGCGGCGCTGTCAATTATATTTATGTTGGCATTTTTTTCGACGATATTTATTTCGTCGTTTTTGAGGCGTTCGAGTTATTTAGTAAGCCATTCCAGACGCCATTAATGTACGACGGGTTTTTCACCGATTGCGCTGCAGGTGTGCCAACATTGACACTTTTTACGATATGGAACAATAGATCAGGTAGCAGACCGGAGATGGGAAAATCTCAATTTGTGGACTGTTTTGACAGGAGAGCCAGGAAATATGGAGCTTTCGCGGTTAGAGGGAAGTACTTGGATTATTACCGTTCGCCGCTGTCTGATATACTCGATAGACAATTAACGATTATATCGCTAAACGATACCACTTTCATGTTTATGGTGACTGAAATATGAAGCAATTTCGTGAGATTAAAAAAATCGGATTGCAATTACGGCTATGGCCGTGAAACGATTCAAAAATTATGTCTTATACTTTACTAACTGGATCAGAAAGATGAGGATGATGATAATACTAATGGTATTGTCTGGGATGGATTATTAGTGAAGCGGAATTTATTACAAAAAGAAAATTATTTACACAAAAATGTTTTCAGAAGTTGCGCACATTATTTTTTTTCTACTTCTTCTTCGAAAGAAGCAAAAGAAATCTATAAAATTAACGTTTCTTTAGAGTTTAGAGGATCGAATTACTGTGCTCAATTGTCTATTGTTAAAGTGCATGCAATGCGTTTAATTACATTTCTGATCATAGTGGGCTATGATATTGACACTTTAACTAGAAATTAATTGAACGTAGGTATATCGAATATGGCTTGTCTGGGCGAGTTGCTAATAAAGTTTATTATTGACTTTTAAATGATAAAATATTTAAAAATGTATAAAGTGTCTCAAAAATGTCAAACAAATTTGTTTTTTTAGTGAAACAGCCTACCTATACAAACTACTTTACATACCTATAACAAAGACCTTAACCCATTTTTAGACGCAACCCAAAATACATTCTCAGATACCAATATGCCAATATTGATGGATTTAGGTAATGTTTGACATTTTGTAAAGATATAAACATAGATACCTGTGGTAGCTTTGACAGTTTTTATAAATTGAAGTTCTACAGTGTACTTTTGACGATACAGATTCGTCCACAACATTTTTGTGCTATTCTCCATATGTCAAGATTATGTCAGTTTATTTGTCGCTTGAGTTTATTATTTTAAATTCAAGGGAAAAAAATGGAACACTGTCAAATTTAATGAATGACATATCAATAATTACTTTGATTTAAATACATTCAAAATTTTTCAAACACAAAAAAAGCCAAGTTATCTGTGAGAATGTATTTTGGGTTGCGTCTGAAAATCTCGCTCTGTATTTTTGCATCTTTGGATATGGGATGCATATAACTTTTGAATGATGATGTTTTTGAGCTTAACTTTTATTATTGTGGATTTGCTAAAGGGCGCTAAAAGTTAAGTAAATTAAAACATTTGAATGGAACATTTTATTTTTTTTTTTGTTTTTGCATTTGAAAGATTATTACTAAATTGTTTTTCTAAACACATAGGTAACACTTCAGTGCAGTGGCGTGCCAGAGAGGGATGAGGTTAGGCCGCCTCCAAAGACCGTTATAAAACTATTAGTACAAAGTGAAAAAGTTAAAGTTTTTACGCATATGTATGCATATTTATACAACTTTTACAAATGAAAAAAAAACTTTTAAAATGTATACATTTTATCAATTACATACCTACATATTTTTTTAATATTAGTTTTTTTGCCCTCTCCCCCATTTTTTGTGAGTACGTCACTGCTTAAGTAAAGTAAAGCTTAAAAAAAATTAACTATTGTTTTAATTTTCAGTAGCTAAAAAATGTAATCTACCAACTTGTTTTAAGAGACATAAGAATTATCGTTATTTATGTCCAACATTCGTGATTTATTACAATGAAGCAATTTAAATTTAAATATTTATGACGGCTTTTAAAATCTCTAAATAAACCCCACATTCGTGGTGTAATTGGTGGTATATAACAACAATGCTCATTTAATAATACAGGGTGTGCTAGAACTCGCGCCCCAGAGAAAAATTTTTAGTAAGATAAGATACCAGGAACATGGAAAAAATTCTATCTGTCACAAATTTTTGACATTTGACATTTTTTCATATCTATTTAATGATACTGATGATCTTGTATATGTTTTTTTTTATAATTATTTAGTAAAGATACAAAAATTTTGCCAATAAAAGCCACAAATAACATTAAATAGAGATACAATTCAAGTTACATCTTCCCGGTCTCCTCTTTTAATAGATTGTAGCAAAAAAAATTTGAAAAGTATTTTTCCAACAGAAATAAATAGTCAAAGTCAAAGTGTAAAATTTAAACTCTCATAACTTCGAAATTTTTATAGATAGAATTTTTTTAACATTTTTTCCATGTTCCTGGTATCTTACCTTACATGGCATTTTTCTCTGGGGCGCGAGTTCTGGCGCACCCTGTATGTACTGTTGCTAAAATTAATTTTTATATGTATTGTAATATTAATATTTACAAATATTATAAACTTTGTGTTTTAATAAAGACAGTCTCAGATGCAAAAAGGGTGTTTCATATAATAACATTGTGGTTGCAAAGCGCTAAAATTTAGTATGTATCTCTTGAGAGTTTGAACTTCCTTCTTTAAGGATTTTTAGTTTTTGTGTAAAAACTAAGCAAAACAGACCATTAAAAAATAGATTAAAAACATAAAGCATTAACAACTACATCCAAAAATGCATAAGATATAGGGTTTTTTACTAAACAACAAGTTTGTATTAAAACATCCTGCATTTTGAAAATGACTTTAGGTGTGAGTATCCATGACTTGTTAACAAATTTTTAAATATTATAACATTTAAAGATCAATAAGAGATTTTGCCAACACCCTGTAGAAAAAATAAGAAGTTTTTTAATTTTATTGTCGAACGTGTGGGATCTTTCAAAGTGTAGGTATGTGCGAGTATACTTTGTTTAGTATTTTTTTTAAATAAAGTGTTGTAATAATTTGTTCGTATTCGCCTTTTGAAAAAATCCTAATCTGCTCCCGTATTATTAATTATCCCCATCTGGTTGTCCCGCGGCACATTCCTCGCAAGCTCTCAGAAAAAGCATCTCGGCAATCCGCGCCTCGATCTACCACCCACATCTCCGGTACTTAAGAGCAAATAACAAAACAACAAGTGAACTATCTCAGGTGCTCGTATTCTCTCTCAAGAGAAAATAAGTAGAAAAATGGTCTCGGCTAAGGCCGCTATTGTCCCGCTCAGTTTCGGGTTACGTACAAGGTTGGCCATTGTGCCTGTTCTTATTTAAAAACATCATGTGAACTCGGTGAATGTCTTTTGTTATCAATGAACGCCATTCACTTGTTAAACACTTGCTGGTCACAGACTCTTTTGTCAGCAATGTTTTTACCGAGAATTTCAAAAAATATCGATCATATCGACCGTGGGTGCGCAGGTAGACGGGACTGAAGCTGGATCACTTTCGTTTTCCACCCAAGAGATGTATTAAACGGACAAATTCATTTTCCGAGCCGATGGATAATCCAATTTGGACATGGGCGGCGAGCTTTGACAAGATTATACCCAGGAAATTGCAAAAAATAAGCTTAACCAAACTGAAAAATTCAATTTCTACTTTCTTTACTGCAAATAGGTCACCGAGTGCTAATCCGGTATGAAGAGGAAGAGTTTTTCAAGCTTCTTATTCATCCACTGTTAATGATAGGTAACCAGAGATGACCACAAACATTGAAACTTCCTGATCCCATATTCTATTAAAAAGCCAATTTAATTAATGTAAAGAGAAAAATTAATTCCGAATTACATGGACACCTGTCTTTTATACGGTATGGTCACAATTATAATTAAGGAACATCAGCAATATGGTCGACATGCGTGGCTGATACCGGAAATACATATACTCCTAGGAGAATTGTGCTACCGGATCTGTAATGCTTCTCTGAAATGCAGGGGAGTTTTTGAATCAATAAACATTTTTAGTTTTTTTTATTCCTTAAAATTGAACTATTTCAACAACAATGAAAATAACAATAAAATAGAACCATGATGATAAAATAAAATTACGTTTGAAATGCAAATCACATGTCATTGACAAAATTAAACCAAAAAATTAGTAAACTGTCCTGGCGAACATTACAACGAATGTTGCAACAATAATATTTAATAATTTGATTGGCGTTATGTTTTGAACATCTTCGGGAAAACTTTGTGAAAAATCTAATTGTCAAATCGACAGTTTTCAAATAAAAGGTGTTCTAAAATATACAATTAAATAAAATCACATTTTCCTTGATAATACGATTATATTCTGGGTTATACGTAAAATTTGTCAAATTTGTAATCTAATATACCTAAATTACTCTTTATGTTCAAAATGTTTCTATTATTTTTGGCTACACGGTGATTCAAAAGGTCAGACCACCGCTTATGTCGTGATTGAAATCATTAATAAAAGTGCAAATATGCTTTTGTATATTTTTTCCAGCAGGTTTATTAAGATATTATGAATGGATAAAAAAAACACAAATGCAGTAGTTACTCCTTGAATCACCTTATGTCTGCATTCAATAATATGAAAAGTTTGATTCAACAACAAATTTTTCTTGTTTTTCTTGTTTTTTCAGAAAATGTTATAACATTTCAGGTTTAATTTATTAATAGTTATTTAGTATACAAGCCGATAAAGAAATTGTTTATCTAGTCAAAAGGTTAAGTTTACGAGTGACGAAGTCATGAGTGGACTTTTTTCATGAGTAGATAAACAATCTTTATCGTCGTGTATAATATTTTGTTTTATTTTGTACTCACCTATCAAAATTTCTTGAATATTAACAGTAGTTAAAAATTACTTTATTTTACTAGACAATAAAAGACTACTTAATCTACTGAAATTAGTTGATAAAAGCACTCTTCAACATTGAGTACAAAATAAAAAAAATATTTATTAAAAAAATGAATATCAGAGTAGTTGTATCTATCCAAGGAAAGTTTGTAAGTATAAAATTTTGTTTGCAATTTTGAGAGTAACGAAGTTGTTCTAAAAACTTCCCAAATTAAAGTGCTTCTAAATCATCCTGTAGAATGTAGATAGTATCTTTTTTTATTTCTTTTTTTTTACTACATAGTTAAATATTTTTTTTTGAAAACCACTTTTTTATTTATCTTAAGTATTTGTTTAATTATTATTTAAAAAAATCTAATAAAGGATT
>NW_025401068.1:5809777-5869759 GCF_015345945.1 Tribolium madens
ATAAGATTGTTTTTAATTTAGTATTTTTTGTAGAAATTGTATTTTGGGTTACATTTAAAATTAGTCAGACTCATATAATATTAATTACACTTCTTTTATTCTTTTAACTTTTGTGTAATATATTTTTTTATTTTCGACAATTAAGTTTAGCTGTGGTGTAACAGTTAACAGATCTTGTTTACCAATCGCTCAACTCGTCCGTACTACTTAACCGTCTAACTATGCATTCTTAAAGTCAAATCAAATCATCATTAAACGCAATTACAGTGTTGGAGTGAACGCTTCATTACACATTTGATATACAAACGTACGTAGAAGCAGCAAAAAAATAAACAACATTGCGGCATCTGATTACCAACATGCAAAACTGGCGTTCATCCTCGCGGATAATCGAATGAATGGCGGAAACGGCGACGAAAAATCGCCGGCAAAAATTCACTTTTCTATCGCTGTGTGGTCTGATACCGTTAGAGGTGCGTGAATTTACACCTGATTACGCAGATTAATTTATTCCACACTAAATCGCCACAAATTACACCTGTGGCCGTTTGTTTCATGACCGTTGAGGAATGCATACGGGTTTCAGCTGGACCCGCATCTCGACCTGACGCACAAAACTGCCTTTTCGACACTAGAACGACTCTAAAGTTAAGTTTAAGATTTTAGATGTTAATAAAAGTTTACCACTTTAGTGGTATACCCTTGAAATTGGTAAGGGTGGAATTTGAGATAACCAGAAGGAATAGTTGTTTAACAGACTGAAAATGAGGAGCGCATACTCGGGAATGTCTAATTTTTCCATTTTCCTGGATTATGTCGCCCGGAACGCTGATGGGGTGATAGTGCAGCACGCGCTTTGGCACATGTCGCCGTTCCGGGCAGCGCTTATTTTTCCAAGCATAAAAAGCCGTTAGAAAGGAGTCACCACTTGGAGAAAAACGCGAAAGCTCGTCAAGTTGACCATATCGCCCCTCGCACGTGCAAGTGACACCTGACACGCGCCCACCTTCCAGGGGCGTAACAGTGTGTGGGTTAGCGGAATGGTCCGGCGCCACTGATGCCAAAATGGTACCACAATAGATAATTGGCTTGATGGGACGTGTGCGTGTAGCAAATAATGAATTATTCAAAAGCAATAAGATAAGGATATGCTGACATTACACATTTAAATACGTATTTTAGAAACTATTCCAGGTATTGTCTTGAGTTTAATGGCGGACAACAAGTCTGTCCGTGTCACAACAACGTATTTTACATATGTCTAGCTATTATGGATGTATTTATTCCGTTACTACTGGCGTTTTCCAGGATTTGACGTTAAATAACGACGTGAAAGTGAATGGAAGAAAAAATACGACTTGTTACGAGATTGGGTTCAAAAAGTTACAATAAAAGAGTTACCACAGGCGAATAGTAAACAGTTTTAACTGCCATTTTATTATTACAGTCATTACAGATCCTAGTAACAAAACTAGTCGTTACCAATGCTAAGGCTCGTAAATTCGTAATATGTTTATTAAGTTGGTAGGAGCATCAGAAGCTGTATTTAAATTTTATTACATTGTAGATTAAAGTCAGTGCTACCAACTTTTTGTGAGATCTATTTTTCCCTCGAAGAATGCATCCCACATTCTCCTCATTACGTTAACTTATTTATAACCATTTATATCAAGCTCTTAAGTGGTTCCGACACCCGCTATAAATTTATCGAAATCCGGTAGGGTGCACGTTGTTATTTTGGTACATCCTGTATTAAAAAAAACAAGTTAACCCTACACACACCTGTCTTAGTGGTAATGGTGCGCTACTAGAACAGACCTATTGCATTACTCCGGGTCTGCGTAAGCGTCCAACCAAAACGCAGGACCTGTTCCTACATTTCCGGACAGAAACAAGCAGAAACAATAAAAAAATATTTCAGGATTAGAACAACATAATTTCAATAAAATTTTCTAAAATATGAACACTCAAACTCAAATATACGCGTACATAATAATAGAAATAGCAAAAACTTTAATTATTTTGAAAAAAAAACATTATTCACATTCCTATTCACTACATTATTCGTATTTTACACACTGTAGAAGATGGGTTTAATCGTCTTTCAGAAATTTTAAGAGATGGTAGCAGAGATTAAAGATAACTTAACTTTGATTTATCTAAATGTTTATATTACTTTCCCAAATATAGTAGGTGCAAATGAATTATAGCGTTTAATTGTAAAGTTAACACTACTAACAGTTGTTTGCATTTAAGGTAAGTACATTTTAGGATAAATCCAACAACAAAAGTTTACCTCTCTATTTTTTCATTTACTTAGCCCATTTCTTCAAAGTTTACCTTTTTTTGATAAAGTACATAATAGATTTTGGAGAGTTATCCTCAAAGATTATATTTGTTTACAATTTTTCTCTTTTATTGTTTCGTTTTTGGTTTAAGCTACAAATATTTAGAAACGTTGTCGAGCTCTGTTTCGCAACCTGTTGCTCCGACATAATCCCGCAGAGTGTCATTAACTCCCAGATTTATGACCCTTTCAATCCCCATAATTAACAAATCTCGATACCGTTAAATCACAAACCGTGCTCGCCGCAATTCGCTTCCGTTAAATCACAGTCGGCGGTGAAATCGCAATCCACCCCCCGCCCTCTCTAATTAAATCTGCTGTCCATATTTCTCACGTACGACCGTCTCAAATTACAAATTACCAAATGTGCCATCGCTAACAATTAATCTTGCGGTAAACGTTAATTAATTAATATTTTCCTCGACGACTTGATATCCGAGACCACCTATTCATAGCTCACTAGATCTGGTCCGGTCTCAGCGTCGCCCGCTGCGATATTTATGAAGATCTTCTAGTTTTCAGAACGATGGACGATTTATGGAGTAATTTTCGATTTTTAATTATGGTTCCGGGCCGGCTAGAGGGAGCCACGAATTTCTTAATTTGCCCTCGCGTGATTTACGGCTGGTATTCCTGCAACAAGTGAAGTGTGTCTCGAGCCGGATCCAATTTTTGGTTTAGGAGCCATAAAATTTTTAAGAGTTTGTGGAAAATGGCCATAAGGCTGCGACCCCGATCCCAGGCGGAAGGAAGTGCTGCTTGACCGACAACGCAAGCTGCAAGGAATAGGAAGCGAAAGCTGCACCTTGCGCCGTTTCGGTCATTGCACGACCTAATGTCCAGGTCTATGCATATTTCGTGTTTAATTTGGTACGTGCCCTGCGACGGAGGGCAACGAGTAGTCGTGAGTACCAGCAAATTAAATTGAAGAGATACCGTTGCTCGTTTGCGAATTAGCGACGAAAGTTGGGAGAGTTTATGTACAGACGTGACAGCAGGATTTTCCACAATTTTTCAACGGTAATTTGGCAGGGCTATGTTTGTATCAAATCAAGGCACCTGCGATGGACACTCACCTGTTTCCTACCGAAACACCCACGAGGGTCGTAATGACAAATTTAGAAATAATTGCCGCGGAAAGGCAGAAAATGAACTCACATTATTTGTTATACAATGGAGTATACCAAATAAAATTCTTTTTAACTTCCAGTCAAAAAATCGATTCCAATAACATGAATAATTTAAATTTAAATTTCTTACCTTAAATGTATTGCTGTTTATCAACACTTTGGTACAGAACTAACAGAAAAGAAAATTTTTAAGGCAAAGAAAAAGTGAATACAGTGGCGCAGTAAATTTAGTAACAAACATTGATATTAAACCGTTTTTATGTTTGCATTTTGGGTTCAGCCTTAGCAATTTATTGACATTTTTTGCAAATTTTTGAAAACATATGCTTTTACTTAAATTTTTCTACCATCATCATTATTAGTAACAGAAAGATAAAATACTGCTTCTTAGAAAACAAAACTTTGTTCTATTGTTGGAAGTACTTTTTTTTATTTCTTTGAATAAAATTTTAATTTGAATTTTACAATTTAAAACCTTTTTAATATTAGCAAAAACAGCCTGAAAAAATCACATAACTACATAGAAAACGAACAGTAATTTTTAGGCAACGAAGATTATCGTAACATATTTAACTGAGAAATAAACACTTCAAGATTTTATCCTAATTTCAATTTTTACAAGTGGCTGTACCTAAATACCGGGTGACTGCAAATGATTGTGATTTTTTACCTCTAGTTGGTGTCAAATTTAAAATTTTAGTTTGACAACCTTGACTTTCAAATTGAAACGTTAAACTTTTATAGGCATTTATTTGCGACGGGCGACTACTGATTTAGCCGTCACCTGAAACGTTCTGATATAACATATAACAAATTAGAAGGAGTACCAATAATTCCGTGTTTTAATTTTTTTTCTTGCAAACATTAATCTAATAGTCACCCGGTAGAAATATCTGTATGGTTGCTACTTAATTCTTTTATAGTGCTATGAATGAATTAGCTAATTATTCAACTATCATGCATGAGCAAAAAACATTTTTATTTAGATCAACTAAAATCTGCCATTTTTGGAGTTACGATAGTCTTCGTTGCATAAAGTTGAAATATGTATATTTTTAGAATTTTTAGCAGTAGACTCATTCTGTATAATTTTGTAATATATTGTTGCTCAATTCATTCCACATATTGCGGTTGTTTTTTCAATTTAATTAAAAAAAAGTTAATCGTTACAAAAATTAGTCCGGATTAAAGGGTTCTACAGTATTGTAATGGGTAATTTCACCATTAAATACTTTGTTTTTCAAAATCGACTGAAATGCCTCATTTACTTGATCATATGGTGGAAGCACCTTTTTCAAAATGCAATAAATCTGTCAAGATTTATTTTGCTACCAAATGCATCCGCTACGCATGCAGCGTCCGACCTTTGCCCTTTGTTGCTCGAAAACAAATCAGAAACAAATGTTTGCATGTAGACACGTTTGTTTATGGCAAGTTGTAAATATACAGGTTGCACTATTGTAACATTAGCTAGTTAGTAGACCAATATAGTGCCAATTTATTTATGACATGAAAAGCCAGTCTTTGTGTTGGCAAATTCGCGTAGGCGATCCTTTGTTCAGCACGCAGACATCCGTAATGAATTTACGTCTGTCGCAGTGGCAACCCTTGTTTTTTTCAGTGAATCTGTGGGAATATTGACAGAACGAGGTAACAAGTTTACAGATGGCTAACAGGTGCTTCCTTTCGGGGTAGGTAAAGCACCGTCGAGTGTTTATCCTCACTTTCCCAGGCCGCTTTCGTCGTGTGACCCGGCGTTGAAATTTCCAAGAGTTGGAATCTCCGGACTCTGATTTGTGGTCCGGGAGCCGCGCTAGCGCTATGTAAATTTATCGGACGACACTGAATCGTGACTAATATCCGAGATTAAGATATAAGTGCCTAAATAGTCGCAATAGATCGAATTTACTATTAAAAAGTAACGGTAAAGTGGAGCTATCTAGATGAATGTCATCGGTATCAGATGCGTCCAAACAATCCTTTCATCATTAAGTGCTTATCACACCCATCATTTTTTACATTTCGTGAAGATAAAACAACAGAGCAAGGTCGCCAACGGCTTTTAGACCTGTCATGACAGCACTTAAAGTCGATCGATTAAAGGCGGCGTGAGGGGAGGAGCTGCAACTAAAATTGCGCAGATTTCTTAAAAATCGACATTTTTTCTGAAATTCTAGTCGCTGTTGGCGTCACTTTCGCTCTATTTCTCTGTTATACAATTGCAGGAAAGCAGCAGCATCCCTGCTAAGAAGTGAAATTATGAAAGGAGACCAAATAATTGTAATGCAGGTCGATTACATAAGTCTCCGCGTTCGATTTGTCAGCGAAGGTAAAAAATCACAAAGTATTTGTTTTCGCCGACCTCTGACCCTTGTAATGACACACCAACGTATATATTCAACCTGTCGTCCATATTTATCCGAACTGAAAGCGAGAAGGTGACAGGACCTCTTATTTTTCACCTAAAATATCAATTTAGCTAAAAGGTCAAAAATGTTAAATTAATTGTCATAACTGTAGTTTGTTAAACACCTCTATTAACACTCGCTTTGTTGATTATTTATTTTTATTGCATCGCGTGGGTGAGTTACCATTTTCCGTGAAAGTTTTTAAAAACTTTGCTGAAATAAATCGCTTCGAAGGCCGGAATTGTGTGCATCAATCTTAGCTAATTGTCTAATAATTCAGAATAAAGTCGCGAGTTCGTGCCTCGATCGGACGTTGATGTCTCCATCAGAATTTTTCTGGTGCGACTTTACGAGACAATTATTGGGAAAAAGTGGTCGATGACCAGTTATCCTTTGAGGAGTTGTGATCTTAATAGATCTAAAAATGCTCGACGCTTATTTAATAATAAGGACGAGGCGAGATGAGGAGAGACCAGTCTGAAATATCTATAATCTCCATCTAGTTCTATTAGCGTGGCATGTGAGTCCGTAAGTAAAGCACGCGCGATACCATCAACTATATCGTACGTCACACGGCAGAACAAGTGAATCGCGGAATGCAGTCCGACCACTCGCAGTGGCGTAGCGGGCGCCCACGGCACGTACGCTACTGGAACGAGAGGTGCTTGCACCGAGACTATTTTTAGATCGGTAACGCAGAAAAAGCACTCTTAACCAAAAAATCTCTAACTGAAAACATATTGCGAATAAATAAGAATATATACACTAATAATTAAACTATCTACAACTACGTACAATACAATAAAAGGTATGCCTAATTCACTTACGATGTTTTAAGATAAGGCTTGGCTATGAAAATCTTACAGTTTCTACTATGTATATGAATTATTATTATGACCTATTAATAAAATTCATTATGTAAACTTGACTTGCTTTAAAGAGTAGCTATTAATATAACGAGAATAATTAAGCGATTTATAATAATCGTCCGAGATGGTTTAAATCGCTAATATTCGAGTTATATTCAAAGCTTTATCGTACCTTGTGGAAACATTTTAGATTTGCAAGACAATCGAGTGAATAGGAGAGGCAATGTTTCAAATTCGGTGTCAAAAACTAAAAAATCAATGGAATGTTTACTATGATTTTGTACCTAATATATTTTGAGTTGGTATCTAACGTATAATGTCTCGTATCGAACGTATTAAGCGAACATAATAGTTATTTATTGTAAGAGTGTGTTAGGTATAATAAAGTTACTTTATTCCACTAGTGTACTTAGGGCCAGTTTCATAATCAAATTAAAGGGACTTTAAAATTAATGTTGGTTTAGAATGTGAAATTTTTGTCAACAACTTCGTAAAAATCAGCATATTCTAAACCAACATTAATTGTAAAGTCTCTTTAATTTTATTATGAAACTGGTCTTTAGTGGTACACATCTAAAGTGTGGAATAAAGTCTCTTTATAGACTGATTGTGGATAAACATATAAATTGGGTAACATGGTTCTGATTTTAAGACAGTGAAAAGAAATGAAATTGTGTTCAATTTGTTCAACTTGAAAAAAATAAATCACAACTACCCTTTCTCCATCGTAAATAGAGAACACGTAGGTAATAGGTATTAACAAAACATCCACGTCGACAAAATCATCACGTTTGTTAAATTAGGTGCTTATTGCCAATATAAAAAAAAACAAATATCGATTAATTTTTTTTAAATAATTCACATTGTAAAAAAAACAACCTTTAACAAGACAACTTAAGGTGCAAAACAATACTATCACGAAGGTATTTACGAAGGTGAAGTTTAAAAAACGAGTCCTAGACGAGTTTTTAAATCACCTGAGTAAATAATAGCCGTTATATGCGAACAGAATGCTATCCTTTATCTGCAACTATGAAAATTTTTTTATTTTTGGTAAAGATAAAGTTGATGTTTTAATTTAATTAATAAAAATATCAAATTACGTTCCGAGTTGCGTAGTCCATAGAAGGAAAGAGTCGTGGAATATGAGTCTATAGTCCATGGAATGTAATATATATGAACTAAATTATGTGTCCATGGATTCGCAAATAACATTATTATTTAGCAATAACAGATAAAAATTATTTTACTTAAGTTCTTTATAGAAACAGAATTCATTATTATCGAGATGATTTAAAGTTGGAAATACCTATAGTAATAAAATAATAATAATAATTAAATTTCAATTATATGTGTTTCTGTGAAAATTAAGAGTTTTCCTGCGATTCTAAAATTAAGTTGACAGCTCTGAATAAAATAGATATAAAGTTTCACATGTTTTGTAGCTTCTGTCTTCTGACAACGTTGAAGAATTTTAGAATCAGACCACTTTTATCAGAAATTCAACTGAAGGCACGACACCATGTTAAAATATTGTATTTGTATTGTAAAATTAAAATTTTATCATCTCAAATTCAAAAATATAAAACAACGAAGTTCCCTTAAAACAAATTATGGGAAAAAATGAAAATTTTGTCAAATATCAGATATTTTGCTTTTTTTATGCTACAACAATGAGTATGAATTGTGTATATTTTTATGTAAGTGTTACATACAGCATAAAGCATGTAAGGTGTATCGCCGAAATATTTAAAAAATAAGTTAAAAACCTAATTTGCTCAAAGGCTTTTCAAAATAAAATTACTAAATACTAAAACGACATTAATTTGAAAATTGTTTTTTTTTCTGGGACTAGCCTTATAGGTATTAATAAAAAAAAATATTGTGACAAATAACGTAATAAATGTCTCATTTAATGTGGTATTAATTTTTATTTACTGAAAAAATTTGTGGTAAAAGTGACATTTTCTTTTATAACAAGCTCTAATCATACTGAAATAACAACGAAAACTTTTTTGAATTATTTAAATACAGAGAAATTTTCCAAAACTTAAATAAAATAGGCAATTTAAAAACTCCAAGTTATTACTACTCATTAAAAAATTAATAGTTATTTAAATAGTTATTTAATAAAATAAACAACTATTTAATCCCGAGAATGTATAGGTAATGTCAGAGGCGACTGAAGGGCATTTTCATTCTAGGGATTCCAAAGATGCAAACAAAACTCTTTCCAACAAACTAAATTAATAACAACATTAATACCATACGAAAATGATAATTTCGACAAATACCTAATGCCAATTTTGTCAATTGTAGTTTTAACAGTAAAAATCGGTAGGTATTTCTTTTATTTTATTTCTAAGAGAGAAAAGTACCAGATTGTTAGTCAGAAACGAGGGAATAAAGCGTCACTTAGGCATTTTTTGTTGGAAAATAGTGTTTGTATCATGCGCCTCTTGTGCTTTTTGAGCAAAAAGTTGAAAAATGTTAGTTGCAGAGTCCCAGGGTGCCTCCGTTCCGTCGTGTCTATCTCCCCTGCCGTTGCCCTCTGACCTTTTTTCCTTCATATCCGAACGGATTGCTGAACAAATTGCGCATGAAGCTGACGGAACAAATGACTCTCCTCGCGATTGTTTGTTGATGTCTCGTTCGAATATAAAAAGAGTAAAAAGTGCAGAAACCTGCAGCGCGTTTTTCCACGATTCAGTCCTTATAAGTATAGGACGAGCGTTCGATCAGCATCGTCAATAAAAAATCAGCAATATCATAAACAAGTTGATGTCTCAATAGAATTTCGCTCCCCGCAGATATTTACACCGTAAAGTCGCTAACCTTTGAACCGCCAAAAGGACGAATTTGCGCGCGTGACGCGACCATAAACCGCCGACAAAGACGCCAAATTGCATCACTTTGATCGAAATCATAATAATCCGGAGTGCATTACCGACTCACTTTCTACGTCAGCGCAATAGAAGCGACTCACTAATTATCCAGCGAAATTAAAACGCCGAGCCGCACTGAAAGGTCGCGATAATTGACTCGCGGTGGGCATTATCAATTTTTTTCGATAAAACCAAGTGGATTCAAATCGGGTCGGTGCGCGGGCTCCCACACCACAACTCGCGATTATTTATCCTTACATACCCGTTGATGTAAGATGTAGTAAGTTAATTATTTCTAGTGTTTAATTGCGTGGTTCTGGATAGTTATGTTACAACCGTCGACGATTTAGCGCTGCTTGTCGACGGCATAAATCCAGAGAAGAAAGTTTGATTCCACCGTGGGTGTCCATTATTTTGGATAAACGCGTCATGTGTGTACCATGGGCACGCGCCCAGCGCCTTGTACCAACTGACAATCAATTACTCGCTCGGTAATTAAAACATCTAAACGTAATGAGCGGATCGTGACGCGGCCTTTTGCTAACAATCGTCGACTAACATGTGCCCTGATCTCGGAATTTTCTCGACCGTATTGTACTCTATTGTGAAACTTCTTCCATTCTTATCTTTTTCTGACGATGCGTGTGTGCTTTTACGGTCGGTAGGCGGAGCGGACACTTTTTAATTTACTCGACACGTTAAATCTAATGGATCGTGGGTTTATAATGCAGAAAAGAGCTACTGATACTAAAAATGCTCTTAGCTTTCAAATAAATTATTAAAAAATCATAAATTTACCAAATTTTGATCAGTGTGGGATTATATCGAGCGATCAAGATAATTTGTAATCGAGTCTTCTATGCATCCGAGAACGTATGTCTGTTTTTGAACTAACTTCACGGAAAACGTCAAATAAAATGACAAATCGTAAAGAAAAACGGCAAAATGGGCTCGAATTAGTCGCCGACGTATAATAATACGAGTAGGACCGTGCTTTTTGAAGGTAAATTATAAATTTAGTTATTATAATCATCACCTTTTTGATCATGTCATTCTACCTTTCGACTTGTCATTTTACTTGACATTTTAAAGACATACGTTTTCGGATCCAAGGATGACTCGATTACAAATTATCTTGATCGCTCGATACCAACAGGAATTAATCAATAGTCTACAAAACATTAGGAGTTTCTATGGTAGCATGGAAATTAGGGTTGTTTCTTCTCAATTATTTATAATAAACTTAACAAGCTTTGTTAATAAACTTACAACTAATTCTACTGTTTGCAAATTACTCCCTATATTTCTAAACTAATTTCTAATCTAATATAATTTCCGTAATTTCAAACTAATTTTGATAATTCTATGTAATTCGTTTTAATTTTGACAAGTTAACTGTCAATGTATAAGTACTTAATGAAATTCTAAGCTACATTTTTTTTTCAAAATTGTTCAGATTCATTGTGCACTATTATTGTGTTCCTAAATATAAGAAATAATGTATACTAATCTCTCAATGGTCACTAGACTGAGTTCATTAGAGATATCCAAGCAATTCGCCAAAAATTTGCAGTAATTTAAAAAAAATAAAGATTTTAAATAATTCCAGTAATGCCAAACAGGGTAAGTAAATTGGGGTGTAGGTGTTTCTAAAATTTTCTTAGATGCAACCTAAAATACTAATTATACAAACTTATCATTTAATACTGTGTTTGATATAAATAGAATCAAAATTACTTTTTTTGACTAGAAACGTCAAAATGGCAATGTGTGGGTAATTTAATCAGCAAAAACACAACTTAAGATAACTAACGTAAAAATTAATCAAAATGCATTTTATTTTCAAGTAAAGACACGCTTCAATCTGGTTTAAAAAAGACCTATAAACGTGACGTAATGTTCATATTAAAATTTTAGCCAAACTGTCAAAACAAAGTTGACAAAACTCAAAACAATGTACCTAATTGTCGATTAATTTTTATTTACAATCACTATAGTAATATGTCGATTCCTAAATTTTTGGAGATCGGGAAATTTGTAATTTCGTGGTCGGGAAGTAATTTAGGAAGAATTAATAAGGCTAAAGGCCATCACATGTCCAAACCTCAATTTGTTTGCTATGTCAAACTTTAACAGAAAAGCAGATATTTTACTATTGAAATAAATGTGATTGTACCCCGCCTTCCGAGTGGATATCTGAAACCTCAGAGTAATGATATATTTTCTTCCTCACATATAATCTATTATTTTTTTTATACTTCAGATTTAGTTAAAGTGAAATTAGTTTTTTTGGTGTTTTTGATGGTAACTAAAATAAATTCAGAAATACACCACAATTGATTCACACACTGTATAATCTAAATATATAATTTGAAATACGTTTTTTCAAATAACTTTATGCTAAATTCGATTATATTTCAAATATTTGCACAAAATAATAAAAACATTACAAATTATAGTATACATTATGTTATTAGAAGCCGAACGCAGTGAGGCAAATAATTCAGCTGAGAATAAGGAGCAACACTATAATTAGCAAGTAAATGAAGAAAATAATCAGAACGCTTTGCAACAAACGCCACCCGTCAGTATCGAACTTTGTGTTAAGATTTTCGAAAGTGTTTATTGATTTAACTAGTGCAGTTAGTTGTGTAAAATATCGAATACTGATTATCTAAAATGTACCTACCTCTACAGAAATTACTGAACCAGCGAAAAAGACAAAGTAAAAGTAAAAACGATTAAGCGCAAAAACTAAGTTTTTACTCCATGTTTAAAACTTTTACGTGTGTCATCTAGTCATAAAAGGGTCACTTTTGTGACGTTTAGCAATAAACGATTTTTTCATCAGTGGTTGCAATGAGTGACAAAGTTAATGTCGCTTTGCCGGCAACTGGACCTTACTAGGATTTAATTTATTTGGTTCGATTAAAAAAAATGCTTTTCAGTGTCGGCACCAGTCTGCCGTTTGAAAACGCATTGTTTTTCAGTGTGTCCATGTAAAATTCCACGAAGTGCCGCTCCTGATCGCGGCGCTGACCTCTTTACCTAGCTGTCAGAAAAATCTCGTCCTACAATACCGGCTCAGATGTTGTCTATTGTTATTACATTGTTTGAATCTAACATATTTATTTGCTTTATGTGTCCGTGGTCTCTTTGATATTCCCACATACCACGCGGATGTGCTACAAATTGATATTGATTTATGACGAGTTGTACTTAAATGAATTTTAAATGGCAACCGCGGATTTCTTAGGTGAATTGGCGTGTCGGTTAAGGGTCAACGGGTGGAGTAAGGCTATAATGACGACATTTCCGCATATCACAGACGCATAAATCAATTTCTATACACGAAAGGGTCACCGCCGTGAGAATTTTAATTGATTTCGGAAAAATTTTCGGATGTTGGTTTTTCGGACTCGTCAAACAGGACACAAGAAATTTCTCTAGTAAGCGTGTGATTTAATTAATTGTAAATTAGCGTTGTTTATGCTGATGCGATGTAAGGCGCATGTTTTAGACGATTTATCGGCATTTTAATTTAATTAGAGGCTTGTTTTTGTGTTAGCGCCGTGTCGAGGCTTAACTTATATTGTCGTACTTATGCATAATTAGCTCTAGGTTCATGGCAAGAGAGCGGAAAGATGCTAATCGCGCCGAGGTTTCCAGATCGAAAAATCGCTCCAAATGTTGCAAAAAATTTATTACGCAATGTTTCATTTCCAAGGCAAAATAATTCAATTATACATATAAACAATTATTCTTTAAAGTTACAATACCATAATACCATCGCTACTATGAATTACAGAGAGTATGTACCTACAACATATTCTTTTCTGCAAAAGTTCATTAAACTCTTTGCTGAAAATATTTGCGAAAACTTTTTGTACAGATTTGTACGACTTTGGACACTCTGAACTGTGGTTGTTTGTTGTTGGAATTTTTCATTTACTGTTCGAATTTGATTAGCCTAATAGTACCTACACGTGTAGTCGAAATCCGTCGATAATAATTCGGCTAAAAGCAGAGCAACATTGTTGCATTGACCAATCGCTCCGAAAAAATCACACGCTCTATTCTTATTGCTGTCATCGGTGCCAATTAGAAAGTTATCAAAATCCGAAGACTATTATTACAGTTTCTCAACTATCATGTCTTTAATTAGGCCATAATTCCCTAACAATTAACCGTCCGAATTTCAGCGATGTGCTTATTGCCAATTTGTGTATTCTAATTGATATAATAGTAAGCTGTCGAAGTTTAATGACAGCTCTTCGGTACTCAGTTTACCATAACTCTCACTTTACAGCTATTTTATGTACCATTGTGTGGCATAATTAGGCGAGTTAATGTTGCGAAAAGAACATTAGGCATTTTTCGAGTATTTCGATGCGTGTTGTGGGTGATAATTAGAAAGCGTTTTCTTCCGGCGTCCCAAAGGGGCGACTCGGCCCAGAATGTTGAGGTTACAGGTCATCTTTTTCAGCCTACGACTTTGACTGTGAATTATGGTGTCATCGGCGAGCATAACTAGAATTTTTCATGTTCACTCCCATCAGGTGTTTGTCACAACTGAGGCAGGTGTGATTGAGATGTGGACGTGGAGGTGGAGAGATTTATGGCCTCCACTATTAATATTAAAAATGGAATATTAGAAATTTGTTGTAAACATTTAGTCGGGCCATAAACAAGGCGGGTTTTAATGCCAATAACACCACCCACACCGGACAAAAAAATTCGTTTGCATAGCGAGAATGGTCACTAGGAATCCTTAATTGTTAGATAATCCATCAATCAAAAGAAAGATAATTGTCTAACGGCACTAAACCCGACCGACGCGGAGGCCGAGTCACTTTTTTCGCATTTTCTTAATTTTGTGGAATTCTAATTTATTTAATAAAACGAGCTGTTGCATTCGTGATGGTAATAATTTAAACTCGATAAAAAAACTCGATACTGCTAACAGTTTTTGGAAATTTGTCTAGAGAAATGTGAACACAAAAATCATAGTAAACCATAATACCGTTGAAATTTAGAAGCCGGTTTGCTAAACATGCTCTCATTGTTAAGAAAAAATTGAAGAAAATAAAAAATAATTAATGAAAAAAATGCAAGAGTGTCTGGTTTAAACAAAAAAAAAAATAGATTTTGCATCATTTCAAATAAATTCCACAAGATTTATTGCCAATCTTCATAATACATGCTCATATAACTTTTTCATTAAAATTTTTGTTGTAGAAAGCTTATTTTTGGGCCATTGCACTTATTTGCACTTAAAGGGTAGAAGTAAACACGAAATCTATGAATGTCAAAGATTTGCCATAAAAACATGACATAGCTAGTGTTTCAACAGAACTATGAAAAAAAAAGTGGCCAAGGAAATAAGCCGACACTAAATTTCTCACCAAAATTTTGACTTCGTAATTTCCATTTAAAGAAAGGGTAGTAATAAAGAATTCAGTAAACAAATCGATTTTGTTTGGTATATCATCTCCTTAGTGCAACAACTAAATAACTTAAATTTTAGGCATTCCTAAAGTAAGTATTTTTTGCAATATACTTACTTTAAAAACATAAAACCAAAATTTTTATTAGAACGAAAAAACATAGTTTAGTATACCTACTACACACTTGTATGAATAATATGAATAATATTTATCATTTTTGATTACTTTCAAGGTGTAGTTTTTTATCTTTCAAATTTTTAAACTCCAGTTACACAAAACTATAAATTTTAAGTTATCTAGTTGTTGCACTAATGAGACGAATATACGAGTAAATGATAAATGATCAGTATTTAATTAACTTTTGCACGGTAAAAAACTAGAAATGATCGGTAGAATATAATATTATGCACAGTAAAAATAATAAATGATAAGTAAAGCACGCACAGTCAGTAAAGTAAAAAAATATTAATAGAAAAGTTTATATTTCATAAGAGAGCAGATATACCAGGTGAATAAAAAGTATGGAACCAAACGTTTTTTGCTTAAACTATTTATTTTTTGAAAAAACTAATTGATGAGTGCTAAAGTACTATAAAAATGTGATGATTTAACAAGAATAATTTTTTTTGAAATTTCCTTTTATTTTTGAGTTCTACAAAAAAAATAATTTTTTTAAATGGCAACCCACTATAAAATAATTTTTCTCATAAAAGCTATACTCTAAGGATTACAACTATCTGCTTTATTTTTAATTTTTTCAAAAAAAAATTTTCACATAAATTGCAATTTTGACAAAAAAAAATCGCATAACTCAAAAACAAAACAAAATTTCGTTCTGAAATTACGATAACATTTTTTATATTAGGTACTTTAATTTATATTAATTATTATTTTCCGGAGGCAAATGATTAAAAATAAAACCGCTTGGTTCCATACTTTATATTCACCCTGTATAAAAAAACACAACAAACCAATAAAAAGACTAGATTGCTAAGATAGAAAAAGAGATTTGGTTGACTTGGTAATTTCGTTTAAAGAAAAACCGGATTTTAATTTGAATTTGGGTTTAGTTTTTTTGTAGTATTTGGGTGTGAATTTCTCGCGACACCCTGGAAGATGGTCTTTATTGTGGTCCCGGTGAGTGATTGCCCATTGTGGCGCCCACACGCGCTGCGACTTGACCCGACCTGCCCCCATGGCAGGTGAACGCATCCAAAGGTGAAAGACACCACGCCACCAAAACAAACTTTCACGGAAAAGCGGCGCCACGGTTTTCGCGACGACTTGTCGTTACAATTATTCGTTTATTTCATTCAGCGCAGGTTGGACAAAGCCGTGAACTTATGCAAATGCGTTTCTATTCATAAAATCGGAAAATTTAAATCTAAAAAAGGCAACACGAATACAAAAGAATTAATAAAGGCGACTTCGAACATATTTATGTTCACACGTAGGCATCGCGGGCCTAATCAAAACACTATTATTTAACAGAGTTATGGCTTTCGAAACGAGCGAATTACGAATGAGACGGAAGAAACTGGACCATTTGATGGGTTTAGAGAAGAGGTTAAGACATAGGGTCACTTCGAGATTATCGTGCTTTTTACGGCTTATTTATGGACTTTTTTACTTCCTCATTCTTTTCAGCCTTCTCTCTTAGTTTTCAACTAATTAAAAATGTAAAGATTCTCATATAGATTGCATAATAAATTAACGATTTAAAGAAAGATTTTGTCTCATTTTTGCTTCTCATTATGTAGATCAAACTGCGTTTTTTATACAAATCAAAATTGACCTTGGTACAAACTTTGACCATATTTTTTGACAAGAATTAACCAATCTAACAAACACCACATGCTAAAATAAACCTCAAATTCTATCACGTTTTCTGTCAACAGCAAGAAATAAAACTGTGTTCTGAATCTGTCGGTCTTTGTGCGATTGTGCCCTTCGACCTCTTGCGTCATCGGAAGCGCAAATCCTGCCAGCCTCCACGTGACTATCTCTCGCAAGAAGCACTTCTCGCCTATTACCGGCATAATAGTGGGTTTCGCTAATTGCATTCTTCCCATAGCCCTGCAAGAGCGACGTTTCAAGGCGTTGTTATAAAATCGCCCGTCAATCTCGGCCACTAATCCACGAAACGTGCCCTCCGCGACCCAAAAAACGCGTTTCGTGTTCACCGGCTTTGCATTTCATAATCCCATCAAAAAATCAAGGAAGAGGAAGTGTAAAAAACGACACATGTATTTTTTTGCAATAGGGTCGCGTTTCCTGCGAGGGAGATGCATCTGGAGGGTGCTTGGCGGAAGTGCCGGTGATGCACACGTGCGCTGCTCGCGAAACATTTCTACCTGTCATTTACCGCAAGGCCGGCCCACGACGCGATACGCTCATTACGGCCCACATACGCTGTAAGAGGATTACAAGATTTGAAAATGGAAGAGGAAGATTGATCCGGAACGGGGGAAAAAGGCGAAAAATGGACGTGTATAACAGCCCGGAACGGCTTAGAGGAGATTTGAAGGAAATGGAGACAGGGTTGCCACCGTGATTAATTCTCCACATGGACGATGTTGTGAAATATCACCACTCTTGTGAAAGTTACAAATTGATAAGATAAAAATTTTAAAGCAAATGTCTTTAGCTTTCTAGCTTATTATTTAACAAAATTCTATTGTTCTGCTGCATTGTGTTATTATGTAAGATGTGATTGTTACGGTTTTTTGTTTTTCAAATTTTTGAAACAAATAAATACTATCTGTCTTGTAACTTGGACGGTCTATATCAAATTTGGTCAATTTGGAACGCTCAAAATCAGTTCAAAATTTTACGAAAAAACAATAAATAAATTCAAAAATCACCAAGATTTTTGTTTTTAAAGTTCGAAAAACGTTTTCTACGTAGTAGAAACCGGAAGTCAATCAGAGCTACAGATTTGGGTTCAGATCCCTTGAAAGTTTTATCATTTTTAACCTAATACAAAGTAAACTAACCAAGGGGCCGTTAACTTGAAAAAAATGTCTCCAACTAATTCCAATTCCAAAAACTCGCAATTCCATTTTTTTTTCAGATTAACTAATTTCTATAATTCCAAATTAATTCCTTTAATTCCAAATTATTTCTTGAAGTTCCAACTTAATTCCTGTAATTCCAACTTAATTTCCGTAATTCCAAAATAATTCCTCTAATTCCAAATTAAATAATACTAAGAAAATCAACTTAATTTTTGCGCACGCGCAGCGCTCTTAAGTACAACAGTGTCATTAATATGGTACTCTAAGTAAATAACTCTGATAATTTCAAAAAGAATTCCAGTAATTCCAAAAAGAATTCTAGTTATTCCAAAAAGAATTCCAGTAATTCACAAGTAATTGCAGTAATTTCAAATACTTCCAAGCAATTTCCGATTAAATTCCAAAAATTTGTACAACTAATTCCGGAGTGAACGGCCCCTCGGGACTAACTCTTGTTTTCTGATTTAAAATGTTACTGCCGATTTGTAATTTCTCCTCTAGCTATTAAAATCAATCTTAGAATTAATTTTTGTCTCGCATTAAAAGTGTAAATATACACGGTGTGTCAGAACTTGCGCCACAGAGAAAAATTTCAAGTAAGTTAAGATACCAGAAACATGGAAAAAATTCTATCTGTCAAAAAATTGTGCCATTTATTTTTTGAGATTTGACATTTTTTATGTCGAACAAAAAACACTATTAGCCCGTCACACCAAACTTTTATTATAAATCGTTTCCATACCAAGAAGATCCAAGAAGAAGAAGAATTTTTTATGTCTATTTAATGATACTGATCATCTTGTATATTTTTTTTACAATTATTTAGTAAAGATACAAAAATTTTGACAATAAAAGTCACAAATAACATTAAACAGAGTTGCAATTTAGAGTACAGTTTACTTGTTTCCTCTTCTAATAGCCTGTAGCAATAAACGAAAATTATTATGTTCCTGGTATCTTGCCTGGCAATTTTCCTTGGGGCGCGAGTTCTGGCCGAACCTGTATTATGTTATCCAAGTATACCTACAAGAGTTTGTAACCAAAATAAAGGGATAAAGATCGGAATAGTAACTATGTTATCGAAATAGTAGTTTCACCACCAAATCAATTCTATTAGAATCTTATTATGATGTATGTTTTAATCTGGTCTTGTCACCAACATAGTAGCAACAATTAATTTGTTTATATCCAAGACAAAAAAAATTGACCATTATTCAATAGTTTTGTTTTCACAATTAATGGAAAAGTATCTGCTATAGTGTCCATTTTATACATTTTTCGTTGAATTATTGTTTTTTTAGTTTCCCGTTAGTTATTAACATGTGTTGTGCGTAATTTTCATAAAGTTTTAATTTTTAATAAATACAACTGCCTTATAGTTAGTTATTTATTGAAAGAGTGTGTTAGGTAGCGTGTTATCCACGCAATATAACGTTTTATCCACAATCACAGGYCCAAATTATTCCAAACTTAATTAAAAAACTGACATTTAAACGTCACACCAATGTGCTTTCTTTCGGTTAAACGTAGTAAGCTGTTACGCAGTGCGCTGGTTACTAACAGTGGAATAAAGTTACTTTATTCCACTAGTGGAAAACTGGTACTTGATACGCATCTAAAGTGTGAAATAAAGTCTCTTTATAGAGTGATTGTGGATAAAAAAAAATTATTTCATTTATAAATAGTTTCATATGTTAACAGTTCATTTTGTTGGAAAACTCAAAACGGGACCGCTAAAATCACACACTTTTAAAATGATCGTCTTACTAATTTTTGCAAAATTTGCAAGTAAGTAGTAATAAGTTTTGACTTTCTGGAAAATTCTGCATACTCGTAGGTAATGTAAAGTTTACTTTTTTTCTAAGTAGTTTTTCACGTCACAATTTTTGCCAATTTGTTCGAAAAGATTTTTGGGCCAAAAAAGTCATTCCGAGATGTCGGTTTTAAACCTATGCCATTCGATTAATTTCGATGATTACTCCAATATTAGTTAAGTCATCATAATCTTAAAAAAATCCTTAAAACTTATGATTCTACGATAAAATTGAAGAGGCCATTGAAATCTACAAACGATTTTGGATCGAACAACAAAATCATGCACTTACAAAACCAATTTGGTTTAAGTAGTTAGCTTCTCGAAAATTATTAGTTCTATCGACATTTTGTAAACATTATTTGAGGTATTTCTCTATAATTTTTTTTTAATAAAAAACTTTAAAATCTTGTCAAGTTACATGAAAACTTGTTCTTATCCATTTCGTGAATTGCTCTCTCATCGTTTTCCTCGCGTTTACGGCCCCGTGCCGTGGCGTGCACTTCATCTCGCAAACAACTTAACCTCACCGTTGGAAAAAAGCTGGTCGAAAGCTCTTCGAAAGTGAGACCCGCTGTGAAGAATATCAGTCCGTCACGCGAATTGTGGCGTTTGTCGGGGAAAGTTCGCATTCCGCTCTCACCTACACTAAAATTTTCAAAAAAACAGTTCTGTTCGCAAGAAGCCACACTAATAAATCCTCACCGGCGATCAGATACCGTCTGAAATTTGTTGCTTGTAAACATTATCTCGTGCCGATAATATCATCGGCTTAAATTGCTGTTCTGCCTATTTAAATCTATTCAATTAAGTTTAAGAGTCCGGTTTAACCAGATTAGAAATCAACCGGTACACAATCGAATTTTCTTCGCGTTGCCTCTCGATCGGTTATCGCGTCAATATTTTGACGCGCGGTGAGGAAAACGATTCCAATGTGGAGATAGCACAAGACAGGATGCGAGACCCACGTAAATTCCGCTGTGGGTGTTGTGTGTGATTTAAACAAATCGGATTGAGGAGGTGTGGGGCTCCACCTGACCGCATCCTTACCTCCAGATCAACGGCCGACCGCCCGTCGATGCCGCGGCTACGAGTAGTTGCGGCTACTCTCTCTACCTGTCAACCACAACACTACGAGCTCATTAGCAATAGTTCACGCTGCAAACGCCGACCCGATACATAAACCACCACAAACCAGAAACACACCAAAACGAACAACAGGAAACCAGACGCTTGGGCTTCAACTCAAGACACCACAGAATCACATATGCTCTTTTCCTAAAATCATATAGTCCAATTTAAAACTAGACTACATATGTATTTTTCTTTATCTCTTTCCAAATATTTCCAAAATCACCCAAATCCAAAAATTAATATACCAAATCCATGTTTTAGTATTTGGAATCTATTGTTTTACATTTTTTCTTTTACTTCTTTTCAAATTAAAGCTGTGGATGTAAAAATTAAAAGTTTTTGTTGACCAATACTTTCTATAAACTAGGTAAAAATGTGGCCATTAAGGTATAAAAATGTAAAAGTTAAGGTTAAAAGTGTAAAATGATTAATATTCTTTATGATTAAATTTTATGATTTTCCACAATAAGGTGGCTAATTAAAAAATAGCTTTGCTTGTTTGAGTGTTGGAAATGTTGCTTGAAACTAATAAATATATCTGTAAAGGTCAACGAAGATGTAATTAAGGTTGGGCGTGTAACATTTTCAGGTTGGTGTAATTATCTTTGCTATTTAATAAAGTAGGGAATAATTTAATAAGCTTCTACTGTTGGCTCTGGTTTTGGATTTTTAAGGTTTGGAGTGTAAAAAAGGTGAGAATGTGATGTAAACCAGCAATAAAAAATAAGAATAAATCACTGGTGAGTGCAAGACATATGCTGTTTGGCAGTTAACTTCGACAGCTCCATAAATTCAGCAATTCTGTCGAGCAATAATCCAAACCGACTCATACACTCTCGTCTATATTTGGTAAAATTGTGTATTAAATATAAAATTACACACACCTGCAGTCGATAAAACAGGCTTTGATTTTTGTGAATTGTAATTTTTCGTGGCTTTTTCCCTTTGTCTAATTACTGTCTTATATGGCTTTCGTCGCGTTCGATTTAACCAGAATAATATAAAAGGAGTTCAGGTGTGTATTCAGCAATGGTAAAGCGGCCTTATTTGCAAGTGGGCGTTTTAGGAAACAGGTTGCTGCAGTACCATATGTGTTCGCACAATTAATACGAAACCGAAGAAAAATCCTTTTGCATGTTTTATTCATGAGGAAAATGAGTCACGAACTACCCACGTTTCGAACTCATCAATCTCATCGTCAGACTGTAAACACTATCAGCGAATTTGGAGCAATCCCGACCGCCTCTCTGATTTATTTTTACGAGCTTTGCGCCTCTAGCATACGAAATAATTATCGACACGTTGGGCTGAGTTATCTCCTGACTAATTGGAGGATTTGCACGGCCGTTTTTCATTCTGAAATTTTGCAACAAGCCGGCGGTTATTTATAGACCTCGTTCGAATTCGGGAATTCAACGGGGGCGACAAGGATTTCCGTTAAGTACCGATTTCGAGCCACATTCCTCAAGATAACAATACTAACAACAAGAATGGGAGGTTTAATGACATACACTGATCTGATATGTGGCGATCATGACGTCACTCTATCGATATTCACGTCGAATGTCGCCATTTTTATCACTTATTTCAAGCGGAGGCCTCCGGTGACTGACTCCGGTACTATTCCGAGCATCAGTTTCTTATTTCGGTTGATTGGATCTATTATGTTCTGAAAGCCAGGAAATGAAAGCTGTGTAGGTAAACAGATACACATCGATATTACATAAATTAATATTCTACACTTTTTGCTCATTTTACATCGCTAACCCACTATTACGTTTCAAGCCTTAATCAGTTCGCTCAATCTCAATTCCCTAACTACTCAAAAAAAAACATTTTTAAAGTTTTACATTTGTAACCTTATAATTACATTTGCAACCTTAACCATTTTTTACTCAATATAAAAATCACAGCATCAACAGATTTTAAAATATTTCATTTTTAAACATTTACATTTGTAACGTTAAATTTACACTTGCAACCTTGGGCGTTTTCTTGTCTTTTGAGTTAATTTAGATAGTTTTCCAAAAACAGGAGTAATTTATATTTGCAACCTTAAGCAGATTTGCGCATTTCTCGCCTCAGCATTGGTTTTAATTGCCCGATGTTTCACCGTCAACCTTAATTTGTCGTTTGCTCGTCGTGTAGCGCCTAAAATCCTGTCTGTGTTCCGCGATGTCATCCCGATAACGCGAATGTGGATCAAGACGTCGTCGATTAATGTATGTCGTCAAGGACAAGGTCGTTTGTCGCATTTGGTCGTCGAAAGTGGGTAAGACGTGTCGAATTTGTCAGTTGTAACCTTTCAACAGTGCCAAGTAGGACCATTTGTTTGAGTTTTTTCGGGTCAATTTGAACAATAAAATCGTCCTACGCAAAAGGTATAACCTCGCAATAAATAAAAGAACGGATTAAACATATAATTCAAAGCAGAGGTCAGAAGGTCGCAAAGGCCGCAGGTCGTAAAATGGTGCTTAATACGGTTATAAATCGGATGTTCGCGTAAACATTTCTTCTTTGTTTGCGGGATTCCGCCGGAGAAAGTCAAGGGATGTTTATGCAATCGCCCCGAGTTTTTCGTCGGTGCCCTTATTCGCGATCGTGACCTCCAATGAATATTCCGAGAGATTGACAATGTTTACATAACAATAACACGGAGATATTCAATTTAAATGACTGCTTCGTCTGCCCTCAAATCCCGCTCTTTCGAGCTTTTCAGACCAACTGCTGGCTCATTTTACATTCCCAAGTGACAACTTGACGGAAATGTTGAATTTTTTAATTAAATCGCGAAGTTTTGACGTCCACGATGCAATTAATCGTATCTCAAAATTCACAAAAAGTCATAATAAAAAGTAATTGGATTTGGAACTGTTCACAATTTAAAACTTTACCCATAAATTACCAATACTGATTTACCACTAGAACCAAAATTTTTGATTTTTTAAAGATGCATTTGTAACAGTTTGTAAAAAGTAGGTACAATTTAAATGGAAATAAATAGAATCTGTCACTAAAATAAATTTTTGCATAAATTAATACATAAATTTATAGATATAATCTATTTAAAAAAGTTTGGTGTCAACGTTATCGTAACAGATATTTCATTCTGAGAACAAATCTAATTATTTCATCACTTAAAACGGAATTGGTGACCTATAAAATTACATCCAATTTAAACACAACCTAAATTTGAATTAAAAAAGAGTCAATTTACACCTCAAACCTTAAGGCACAATTAGGTAATTTGATTAAAAACTGGAAATCGCGTTGGAGTGGAGGCGTTTTGGGGCCCGTTTGACAAATTCAATTAATCGCCGTATAATCTCGTGATTAAAATGTCGTGGGGGGCCGCGACGAACGGTATGTGTATTCTCTTATTTCGCTAATTAATTAAAGCGAGTACGGTTGACATCCAACATATTTTTAATGAAACATTTTAACCACAATACAGTTATACGGCGATTAAAGCAATATGTAAATCCTGATCAAAATAAATGAAATTGCCAAGTGAATTATCATTAACAATGCACGAAAAGAACGAGTCTTGGTTACAGGCGGACAGCACATGCCGTATGATTGAGTTAACACGTGTACTCTTACTCTTAAGTTTATTGTCGACGACGATTTGTTTCATGTCCGGTTTTTCAGGACGAAATGGTGTCGCGGGATTTATTTGTTTGCTAGAGACAGTTTTATGGAGTTTTGGGGTTTCACATGTAATTTTTAAGGTTTATAATGTAACTTGAAGCATAAGATGTGAAACACCTAATTCGTTAAGGTTCGGAATGCAATTTTTAAGACTTTGTGTGTAGCAAAACTCGAAAATCCATTTTACGGTTTCGCATGTCCCCCGCGCTCGTAAACCGGAATTCTCCGTCACATAACGCCTTTGAAAGCGCTCCATCCGATGAATAATGCAGAAATAAACCGATTATTCGCCTCGTGCTTTACTTATCGCAGAGTTATAGTTTAAATGAGGCTCGCATTGCGATTAAAATAATCCTTTACGGTGGAAATCGTAAGAAATGTCAACTATTCACGCTCATCTCGGAATGGAAAAAATTCATCCGAGTATGCAGGATGGGATCGGATCTATAAAGAACCTTGCCGAATCCTCACAGCTGATACAGATGAGACACCGGAAACGGAGACAGGATGATTGACGGGCACATAACCTGCTCCACAATTTCGACCTGTTGCGTCCTTTAAATCGCTAGACGAGATTTCCGGTCCTGTGTGTTTGCATAAAAGGCCAAATCGGCCTGGTTCAGTTCGCGAAATGGGCTTTTGTGTGGAGGAGGTGCTCGTGCTACGAATATCAGATAAAAGCTCTTCTTTTTGTAATTTCTGTCAACGTATTTTACAGAGTTATCAAATTAAGCTCTCAAAGTTTGATTATTTTAGAACAGCCTGTATTAAACTGACAACTCATCTTACAATGTGGGTGAAACCTTCCATTTACCAGCAATTTTGACATTGTTTTTCTCCCGATTTCTATCTGAACCTTCCCGAAAAGGTTAACTTGCTATTTATCTCTTGAAATTAAATTAATTAAGTTAATTTAATTGCACTTTCTTTAGCGACAGTAGGCCGCGATGGCAATCTTCGTCCTTTCCGTGCTAACATTTCCCCGTCAAGAGCGATTATTGTCCAGTTTAACAAATAAATTATGTGTGGGTTGTAGGCGTCTTCGTGCGTGACCTTGAGCAATGTCCGTTCACCTACCCGTCAATTTTCACTTGTTAATTACACGAATCGTCCGTAACAGCCGAAAGCCAGTGAATTATCGAATCAGGTTAATAAAGCGCGACCGTTTAAATTTGAATCAACTCGGTTTAATCTAAGTTTAATCGCACCTCAGGTGTGTCTTTTGTTTTTCTTTCAGTTTGATGATTTCATACACTTGTCATAATGTTTTCAGCGTGAAGGATTCGTTTTATGGGCCATTGTGATCCTGCCGATACCGTCAATCAAAAGCTAAGGCCATTAGCGCATTCGCCGGCTTGTAATTACGCGGTATCGCACCGAGGGAGCTTTCGCGACCTAAAGCTACTTCCGGCGAGCTTTGTGATTTAGCCAAGCGGAAGTGACTTGAATGTCACCTGGATACGACGTAATTCTGACCTCTCCATTCATCTTGTGTTTTGAACAAGAAGGAATAAAGGCACGGCTGTATGAAGAGTGTTTTCCCACGTTTTTTGTTCTCTCGATTATTTTCGATTTTGGGTTATGATAGTCACGGCACAGCTTCGCTTTTCAACGTTTTATGATGCAAAGTAGGAACGACCTCACCTTTTCCGAATGAGAAACCGAGAATGGAATTAATTGAGTGCTTGCATGGTTTAGGAGAGACATGTAGTAGCTGATGGCAATTGCGAAATTGTAAAATACATTTTCAATAGCGTGTAACTTATCGGGCACTTGTTATTCCTGTGTTCTTCGGGAGGCTGCTCTCTGCTAGATATCATCGACCCATGTTACGGCTGCTGGAATATATTTCACGAGGCGAGAACGAAAATCGTACGTTACCGACAACGCAATTTATTTTTGCGCCAAACTGATACCAACACACGTACAAATCTTAGTGAGCCTTGAATTATTCAATATTGGCAAGCTTTATCGCCACTGTTACATCCACAATGAAATGTTAAATACTTCAAATGCACAGATACCGTCATTCTTTACCGCAAATCCAAACAAAGTAAAAGAAATCTTTTTTTGAATTACAAAAGAGTTATGAGAATGCGAATTAAATTGACAGTGATAATACAGGCTGTTCTGACTAAACCCCACATTAGAAGTATTGGAAGTTCTAACAGTGATATTTATCTAGAATTTTGATTATAGCCATAATCGTTTAGATCCTGTTCAATGAAAATATTTTCAAGATGGCAGCACTTACACCAGAAGTGGGTATCAATTTCGTTATTTTATTTAAATAAAAAGTTATGTTTTTTATTGCGTTTTTGAATTACTCAAGTGTTTTTGAGAAAGTTTTCATCAAAGTTCTCCATTCCTAAATTTAACCGTTTTTCAAAAATTTAGACTTTTTTGAATTCTTTCTAATTTGCATCTTCCTCTCCAAAAATCGATAACTTTACCATTTTTAATTATTTTGAAATCGTATTTGAGCATACGAAAAAAAAAAGTTAGATCTTTTCTTTCGTGTATTTAGAATTGGAAAAATAATTAACAAACTTCCAAAATTTAGTTCTGCTTCAATCTGCATCAACATTCCCTATACCTAAATTTAATGATTTCCAAGTTACTTTGACTCATTTTACAAGGGAAGAAATTCATTACTATCCATGGTAGTTTTCGCATAGTTTGGAAATATTTCTTACTAAAAAAACACCAAGTTCATGATTAAGTTAGTTATTCTTTTCGTAAATACAAATGAAATTTATTTAATCTAAATTTGAATAACTGATATTCTAATTTTTTCTTATTTCTATGACAACATATGCTTAAGTAGCTATGGCTTATGAATTTCTCACAATATCAAAAGAAGTTATTATAACTTGAAACTATCAAACATAGGTATAGAGAATGTTAATACAGATTGAAGCGGAACTAAATTCTCCTCTATTTAATGAAGAATAAATTGTGTGTTTTATTTAGAAAAATTGAGTTAAGGGTATTTTTAATTTTCTAAAGGTAACCTTACATTTTGTCGGTTTGTTAATTATTTCACCAATTATGAATACACCAAAGGAAAGATCTAACTTTCCTCTCTCGTAAGTATACCCAAATACGATTTTAACATAATAAGAAATAGTAGAGTTATCAATTTTTGAATAGAAAGATTCAAATCCAAAAAAAATTAAAATTAAACTTTTTTTTTAAACTCTCTCAAAATCACTTGAGTAATCCAAAACCGCAATAAAAAACATAGCTTTCTATTTAAAATAACGAACTTGATATCCACTTCCGGTGTATCAGGAAGTGTCGCCATCTTGAAAGTATTTTCATTGAGCAGAACCTAACCGATTATGAGTAAAAACAAAATTTTAGATACATATCATTGTTAGAACTCGGAATACTTCTAATGTGAGATTTAGCCGGAACAGCCGTTATAAGATATTTGAGCAAATCTACATTGAACAAAAAAATGAATGAGAAACATCAGCGTTCGCCAATTCACGTGGTTCAAGATAATAAAAAGAGAATTTAATTTTTTTCAGTAAGTTATCCTAAATTTTAAGTGATTCTGAAATGAAAATAATAGCATTTAAGAAAACGAGGCAAAGTTGACTACGAATAAAAATAAAACTGATAATAAATGAGTATGAGACTGAAGACTTTAACTCCAGATGTGGAGAATAAGAAATCTGGTTGGAATTTCAACTGAAATTGAAAATAAGACTGACAAGTATGTTGTTTCAAAACGTTTTCAATTATTAAATATACAATTTATTGAACAAAATTGTAAAAAATGTCGAAATTATACTTTTCCTTTCCCCGTTTTGAAATTCCGGAACTGTCGCTTCGGGTGACGTATACAGCTGACCTTTCTTGAGCTCCACTGACTCCGGTTTTATAATAGAGTCCTAAACGCATTTTATTGGACTTTCTTCGCTTAGATAACCTCCGAATGTCTGAAAAGGCCAACTTCCCTCTCGAATCTATGCAAATCCTTTCTCATTCCTCATAATTCGAATTTTTCGGGCATTATCGGTCCAAAATCGGGCGTCACGTTGCCGTACCTGTTACAAAATTTACGTTTTTCATTGAATGTTACACTTAATATTTGCCGCACGATTAAATTTTGTTTTGGTCGTTCGCACGGTCTAACTGTTCATTTAGAAAAGTTCAGCGAGTCCTTGCACCTGTCGATTTTCGCCGGCGAAAGGTTAAGTTCGCCGTTTATCTGTAATTGGGATCAAAGTGGGAGACACGGAGTGTCTGGAAAAGCCGCTAATAGAATTCCTGCCGGAAAGATTAAGGTTAATATAATCAGTTCTTGATATTATGGGTATCAAACGGCCGGTTTGCATACTTGTTAACTAGAGAATTACTTATTTTAAGCACTTTTTCCCGCCTTAATGGCTCTATTAGTATTGTAGTTTGCATTTATATGAGGCTTACAGCTGCAGGAGTTGCCTCATTAAAGCAGTGATTTGTTTGCTGGTGCGTAAACGCGCCAACAAAAATTTCACGTTGCGATTCCTGCCCGGCAGGAAGTGTGAACGACGCCCGACGAATTTTCCCACCAAGGAAAACCGAAATCCCGACTCGCGAAAAGCCATAATTAGATAAAGAATGAGGAAATAATCCCAACTTGATGAATAGAGAGACCACTCCTTGTCTAGTGTCCGGAGTGCACTTTCTTTGTGTGTCTGTTGCCAACAACGCAGTCTGACTCCGACTGTAATTTAAATGGTTATTAAAATTAAGAATGAAGATATTCATTATTTATTCAAACAGAAAACGAATGTAATTGCTTCGTCGTGTAAGACAACAACTGAATTAAGCAAAGCTTTAAATCATCATGAGCGTGGGTCGAAGCTTTTCAATTTTATTATTCTAACGAGCTTCGAAAGCTCCCTCAGCTCCAATGCCATCTTTGCGATTTCGTGCACACGTAGGTGTAACCCACTTAAGACGTGAAACTGAGACCAAATAGAAAGTGCTACCTCGACAATAATACAAGAAAACGTTCGTTGCAACAGCAAAAATAAAAATATCACACAAAGCATTTCGGCAAATATCCAAAGATTTTTTAATCTTGAAAAAATTAGGTCAAAAAGCAACATTTAGTGATTAAAAGAAAAAATAGGTTGTAGGATATCTCAGCCATTATTAAAATCAGACCAGTTTTCAGATCACATCAAGAACAAGAACTGTACAAACATATAAAAACATATTTATATTCTGTAATATATTTTTGTTGTTGCCTAAAAATAGAGAAAATGCAAATTCCTAGAATTTAAGAAAAAAAGTTTTAGGATTTAGAGAAAATTTGCAAGAAATAATTCTTGCAATACTAATAGTATACTACTACTAACACTAATATGTAATAATACGACAGTTTTTATTTCATTCTTGACAGATTTAGAAATAAGCAATCTTTGACTTATACCTTTACTTTATTTACTTTATTTTGAGAAGTGAGAAAGACTCTTAATTAAGTATGGTTTAGTTTTCAAAAAAAATAATAATTTTTTGCTTTATTGTAAAATTCAGAAAGTCAAAAGTCACAAACGTATCAGTATTTAGATTTGAAAAACAAGAAATGAATTGCTTTATGAATAAATCTGTTCAAACTCTGCTTTACTATTAATGAACAAGATGTGACTGATTTGTTTGAAACTTGGTTGAAAGGGTTTGGATTGCTTCTTTTTTTAGTAAATAATTCATTCTTTGTAGCTCTTTCATATTCTAAATACTTGTGTCTGTATATCCCCTATGAATTTTTTGTTTCAAAGTGAGAAAAAAATTATGAAAAAGCTTGTCCAGTGTCGGTTATTTCCGATTCCCATGAGATCCTCCCCATTTCCCATGGTTCACGCCCTGCCCCAGCATCCCCATAGTACCTGCTCCAGATTCTCAACCTGATCGTAAACTCAACCGCCACTGGATCTCTAGAGAAAGTCAAAACTCGCACCGACCGGATATCACCTGCTTAACATGGAGACGAGGGGCATGTCTTTGTCTATCGAAGCAAATCGCAAGTCATTCTTTCTCTAATGCAATCAAAATTTAATTAAGCAATTCATTATGTTGTTCTATTGATTTAATTTTTTTTCAATCGGGAGCTCCTTCCAGTCACGATTTCTTGCGCAACGGCACCCTCGAAGCGCACCCGGAGGCTGCTTCAATTACAACTCTTCGAAATGACTTTTGTATGAGGTGCTTTTGTGCGAATTCAGCGGCTGTAACAAATAGCCAGGGCGATTTTTTCAACAGGCATTTGATATTTACACTTGAGTGCAATCAACCCTTTCTTGGTATTCAAGAGGCGCAATATCATTTTTTAAATGAGTAAATTATGAACATTGGAGTGTTTTTTGCTCCCCTTAACTGAGATATGTGTTTGTTGATTAAATTTTTTCCATATAAGAAGCGAGAGAACGTTTGATATGTTCGCGAAGGCCAAAAAGGCCTTTCGGGTCGTGAACCCGCCAGGTGCAAAAGCGCCACAGGTATAAGAACCTCTTAGGTTTCAGTCCACTTCCCGTAAAGAACCTGTACACTTCCTTCCCATGTAAGCAACAATTTCACCCTTAAATCTCGTCGTCGAGTTGCATTATTTCGTGCTCTACCTGTCGGACAAAAGCCCATGGGAATCGTTACAAATCCACGGTTACACACCCTTTAGTGGCCAAATGAAGTATTCTGTCGTTGACAGGTGGCGTGTGGGTTAATTGCCTCCATTGAGGTCAGAAGAAGTCTTCAAAATTGACAAAAGTGCGCCGTATATCGGAAGACGACGTGTCACAGTTTGTAACGGTACCATCGGGTTCGGGGGTCATCTCGACCGGTGACACCGGCTGATGGCTCTAGTTATCGCACCACCGATCGGCCCCCAGGCCCGCCACTGCGATCAGACAAGCCTGCCAGCTTTGTATTTCTGCTTTTCAACTGCTTTATGTGGAGATGCTTGACCTCGGGGTGCGATGCGTTAAATCGTGAACCAGCAACGAGATCTCAAACAAACTTTTACATTCAAACAACAAAAGTACCCAACAAAATACAAATAAAAATGTTAAACTTTAAACCAGTTTTTCTCGAAAACAGTGAACCTTATCAAAAACAAAAATATCATCACAATCTGTAAACAATTTTGTACAAACTAGCAAAACACGAAGTTGTTTTACTTTTCAATTCTCACACAAAATTATTTTTTTCGAAACATCTTATTAGTTCTAAATGTAAACCAACGACTGATCCGAGTTCCTCGAACAATATTTTATCAATTTTCAACTACTGTTAACTCCACTGGGCACCTGATACACAGATTATCGAAAAATTCTAAAAAAAAATCATTTATACGTAACTTAGTACATACTTACTTAATTTCTGTAATCCTATTTTTTTTAGTTAGCAATTATAAAAAAAGGAAATAAAAACCTAGAAGCCGTGCGCAACGAGGAGTTTGTGGGGTTAATCAATTGGCGTCGAGAAAACTGCAAAATTCTTGATCGTTTAGAAGTTATAGTTGAATTATAATAATAATATTTTGAATATTTTTGATTTTGTCAGCAATTTTCTCGATAACTATAACATTGTACAATAACCTTTTTATGTGATAAAAAATTGAATTTGCTTTACAACTGTACTAAACAAAAAGAACAAAGAAGAAATTCCGAAGTTATTAACAATAAACCGCCTCGTGTACCGAAAATCGCCCAAAATTTCGACAAAAAGTGAAAAAATTAAAAACTTTAAAATTGAACCATTTGAACTTTTGGAGGTTTAAAAGACTTAGGAAACTACAAAAACGTTGTAAAAATGCAAAAAATAAATCTTTGAAAATTTTGTGTAAGTCTATGAATATATTGAATTAAAACATTGAGACTGTCGGGCGGCATGGTGGCATAGCGGCATAAGGTTCCGCTTTCCAGCAGGTAAGTCAAAGGTTGGAACTCCGTTCAAGTCAGCAATTTTTCACTAATTCAAATTCAAATACTAATTCAAATTAGGAATAAAAGATAAAAAGGAAGAAAAAAGCATAAGAGAGAGCGCATAAGAGCAAATAAAAACGCAAAGCATAATAAGAAAGAGAAAGAGCATAAAAAAGCCTAAGAGCTTTTTTCTATTTCGGAATAACAATGGGTATTTTCTGTGACTATTTTCAGTTACACAAAATGCTCAATGTATTTTTAGAAACATTTTATGCTACATTTTTCTTATCACTGACTGTGCATGCATACTGTGAGAAATTGTTGTAGATCAACGTATTTTACCGAAACTAATGCGATTTGAGCTATTTTCAAGCAATTTGGGTACCGCATACGCCAAATGACAAAAATTTTAACTCTTAAATATAATAACAAATTCAATTTAAAAATCTCTCAATAGAAAAAATAGTATAAACCATATTTCTTCGAGAATAAAATAAATTAAATACTGATTTTACTCTTATAATAAACTAGAATTGAATGAACTGAATCTTTTGAGTATTTTTTGACATAAACAAACTTCTTGATACCGATTTTTTCCATTTAAAATTGAGTGAACTGAAAATTTTGATATTATTTGACAAAATTAGCATTTTCCTATGTTCTGTATTATTAATTTAGTATGTTGGGAGGAAAGTGTTGTATGCATCTCTGGAATTCCTAGAATCCCTAAAACGAACATGCTTTTTGGTCGCCTCTGGCCATTACCTTGATTGCATATTCCCTTGATACATAACTAATAGTATTATTTCCTCCTGATAATTAAATACGGATTACTAAACTATTGGTCGTAACCGTCTAAATTTTACGCACTGGGAAAACACATCATGTTGATGTGCCCTTGGTTTCAATATTTTTGAAAAAAAATGTAGCACTACAGCTTCACCAACCCATCTACGGTATTTTTGTTTATTTCAAAATTGCCTCAGAAATTATTAGACATTTTTCCACTTTTCCCATTTATGCCATTAGCTTCGCCCATTGTTCCCTTGCATGTCGGCATTTAATATCAAAGCATCGCTTATGCATTGAATTGAATCGTTGAATTGAAAATTACAAATAAACGAGTGTCCGCCTCTCCCGATTTCGGTTCTTTTCGAGTGGTGGTACATCGGCCCACGGCTGGGTACCGTGTAATGGATTCATTACAAGACCTTTCAACACCTCTCGGAATATCAAGTACCTCGTAATGATACATTAAAATATTTTCTCAATCGAAGATTTGCATAAGCCCCACTGTTTCTCCCATTTAAAATGAGTCGACGGCTTTTTAGATGAAATCGAATACTCTTTTCCGGATATCTCAAGCCTGTCATTATGTATTTAGTAGGCAAAGTGGGTCAGCGAGCTTGTCGGGGGTTCCTTGAAGAGGTGGCGAGGAAGATTTGATTGGGATGATGGATTTTCGGGGGAACAAGTGGCAAAAACTGGGCCTGCAGCCGTTTCCGTTGGGACGCTTAATTATTAAGCAAACAGATTGTATTTGATTAGAGTGGAAAAAATTAAAACGAAAGGAAAAAATAGTCAAATCAGTGGTACAGTTTCCTTGTCCTTCTTTCCCCCTTATAATTTTCAAATCGAAATGAAGGAAATGAACAATTACAAAGTTTATTACGAATTACAAATTCTTTCAAATTACAAAGTCTCTGTTTGGTTTTTTATTTCCGAGACCGCTCGCGGCTCCTTTCAGCGATGTTATAATTCCATAATTAAATCTTTTCAAGGCGTTTGCAATTATTCTCGTATAACCTTACCCAACCAATCTCAAAATGTTTAATTTAAATGAAGTTAAAACTAGGATAGCCGTCGTAATTTAACGCTCTGAAATTACAGTATTTTGAATGAATTAGATATTAACTTTAATGAACGCCAATGCACTCGTGATTGCCTTTGGCTCGTAAAAGAATTACTTAGCTACCATTAATTCTCTTCATCTTGCAAAATATGGCACGATTTTCAGCCGCCCAAACCTGCTCATCCTCACGTCTTATCCTTCCATCTCTGTCGTCCTCAATACTCCTCGATCAGCCGGCGACGTTCCTGCGGAAATCGTCGCGAAAAAGCGCCTTAAATACGCTAAATACGAAATAATGCTCTGTAGGTGGCTGAATAAAGCGATTAGCCATAAATACGAGACGGTAATCCCAAGCCATGTTCCATGGCGAATCGAAACTTTACGCGAAAAATCCACCACTTTTGAATGTTGATCATGAAATTGTATGATCGCGGCACCTGCAGGGCTGCCAACCACATGCACCTGTCGCAAGGTCACTCGATAGGAATGTCTAGCAGGTGAATTCTTGCATTATTTAGCGTTTGGCCCAAAGCACGCAAAAAATCCAGCAGGATTTCGCAGGCGCCACGCCTCTCGACATTGTTCATTGCCTCGGTTTGAATTTTGACATTTTGACATAAAAGCGGTGAAATTGTGGAATTGAACGCCGGGGTGGCTTACGTAATGGAGAAAGAAGCGGTTATTTGTGATGGAAGTGGAACGATCGGAATGAATCGAAGAAATCGATGGAGTGGACATGCTGAATTAGTTAGGCGCGCTCTGACATTTTTATCGTGTTCGAGATAAAAAATAGGCACACATTGGATTATTTGTGGCGTTGATATGCACGTTAGTGCGGGACAAATGTCAGAAATTTCACTAAGACATGACTCTTTTTAAATTTAAAATGTCACAAACGATTTTTCACGGGTCTAACGGATTTGTTCCTTTCACTAGGACTCAGTGGTGTCATAAAAATTCATAGCAAATTTATGAATTTACAATTTATTATTATTACACATATTGGCCATATTGTTAAAAATACAATTAATATTTTAAAATACTAATAAAGAAAGCTTTGCTTCATCCACACTTTTTAAGTAGTGTACAGGGTTATTCATAAATATGAAGCAATATTTGAACCTCAAAAACGACCTCTAAAATGATGTAATTTTTTATAAAAACTTGTGTTCTATAAGAATTTTACAGCCCTTGGAACTTGGGTATGAAAATTTGTTTTTTTTTTAATAACTTCGGAACCATTTGACCAAATATTATAAAATTTGGAATAAGTACTTGCGAGAACTTACTTTTTAAACTGGTAATCACAAAAACCGGATACATCTACTCAATTTCCGGTTCCAGCAGTTGGAGGTCACATTTTCTGTGTTTTTTCATTTTTTTGGCCTCTTAACATTAATTTTTTATTTCTTAAAACAATAGGATAATCAATTTTGAATAAAAAACGCATAACTTTTAATACCCCTAAAATGGACCGTTTTAAAGATATTTTAATTTAAAGTGAGAACTGCACAACGCTAAAAGCAAAAAGTATGAATTTTGAATGAGTGATAACCACGCCAACAAATGACCATGGTCACATAGGTATTTTGCTGTCAGGCAGCTGTCAATTTGAGATTGGACGATTATTAGACGATTAATCGAAAATATTTAATAAAAGAGTTTACCTGAGACTACAAACATAACTTAGAATAAATCCAAATGGATCTCGTAGCATTTAATTCATAAAAAAAATCACAAATTCGTCAAAGTTAACAGATGTCTCGCAGCGATTTAGGTGACCATTGTCATTGGTTGCCGTAGATACCACTCATTCAAAATTCATATTTTTCATTTTCAGCGTTGTGCAGTACTCACTTTAAATTAAAATATCTTTAAAATGGTCCCTTTTTGTGGTATAAAAGGTTATACGCTTTTTATTCAAAATTGGTTACTCTATAGATTTAAGTAATAAAAAATTAGAGTTAAGAGGCCAAAAAAAAGAAAAAACACAGAAAATGTGACCTGCAACTGATGTAACCGGAAATTGAGTAGATGTATCCGGTTTTTGTGATTATTAGTTTAAAAGATATATTCTCGCAAGTACATACATAATTTTATAATATTTGGTCAATTGGTTCCAAAGTTATTACAAAAAAACAAATTTCCATACCCAAATTCCAAGGGCTGTAAAATTCTTACCAGTAGAGATAGGACACGAGTTTTTATATAAATTAACATTATTTTATGGGTCATTTTTGAGGTTCAAATATTGCTTCATATTTATAACCCTGTATAATAGAGATTATAGTTTTGCGATGTTATATTAGATTCTCAGTTTTGAAATAACATTTTATAACAAAAATTAAATCTTTTGAAGAAGTTATCCAAGTGGACATTTTTGGAGAAGAACATTTTTTTTGAATTCAGTCGTGTAACACATTTAAATTAAGAGTTAAAAAATAGCAGGTACAATTAAAAATTTGAATTTTTTTTTATTTTATATTAATAGGTACACAAAATGCTCTCCATTCACTTCCTAGCAATAATACGAATTGTTAAACAAGATTTTGTAAACAATCAATCATAAAATTATGTCAAATTATGGCAATTAATATTCAGCTGAATTCACACTTTTTAGCGACCCTGTGTTCCTAATAAATTTTTTTATACATGTTATCATATTAAGAAAATACAATATTTTATTTTTGTTTTTAAAAAAATATAATCTTCACGGTACCGAGAGCTACTCATATGTCGGAATTATTACTTCCGTTGAGATTCTGACAAGACACATATAGAACACAGTCTTCTACACTGTTATATTGTATGCTACAATAATTGTTCTGGGAAATATTTTATTACCTAACTCAAATTATTAGATTATACAGAGTGATTCAAAAGTGTAGGACTATCTCTTGGGATGTGATAAAGGACATCCAACTAAGTCAAAAGTGCCTATGACAAAAATTGTTTAAGTCTATTTTTATGAGATATTGTTCTTCAAAGATTAGATTTTGAGTTAAATTTTAATTTTTAATTTTTTAAATTTAATTTTGAATTTAGTTAGCGGAAATGCCAGATCTTGCAAGACTGAACAGATACTTGTTGAAAAAAATCACTAATCTGTGTCTTATGATGTAAACATTTAACAAACTAGAAAATTCAATAAAAAATTAAATCTGACAACGTCGGAAACAAAATAACTAAGATGCCTACATGACAATATGGAAATTGAACGTTCTGTTTTTCTCAAAAAAATGGCTTGAAACAAAAATCTGAATGCAGTTTTATGCTTAGTTGACAGTTTTCTATCACCATTCGAGAGTTGGTCCGACACTTTTGAATCAGCCTGGATGTATATGATGGAGCCCCAGGATGTAATGTAATTACCCACCGAAGTTTGTATGGTATTTTATTCACACTTAGACTTTCTTTAAATAATAAAATAAGTATTTATTTTTTTAGAGTTGAAGCATTGATTAGTTGCTATGCAATCAAATTGAGTTTTAATCATTTAATGTGCTCGTAACAATAGCAATCCTAGATAATAAATCACTTCCCAACCAAGACATGGAATGGTAGATTTCCCTACTTTTGAAAAGTTCACGGGATATTAGTTACTGTTCTAATGATCATTGTGACTTGTAAATAAAGATTATTGCTTTATTTAGACCTTGTTTTGCTTCTTTTGAAAGATACATTTTTTAAAATATCTTAATAAACTCAAGAAATTTTCTGTTCTTTGTTAAATTTCTTTTGACTCTTTTGTTTTTGTTGGGAACAAAAGAATTATCTTTTTTTTCAATTAAAATATATTTTAATCAAAATTTCGCAAAAAAATAAAAACAAAATAGTCGCAAAATAAAAAAAATATATGTATTCATAAAGTCATAAATTGTCTACTTTTAGACCAAACAATATGTTTTATTATTTTTAAAATTTCAATGTACGAGTACCTATTTTACCTATTTAAAAACAACTAAACAACTTTTTAAAGCTCTAACAATTGATGCGTTCAGAGGGAAAACGATAAGGGTTCATTTTTGCAGTTTTCTAAGAAAATGAAACTTAAACTTTCATGACAATAGAGAGATTGTTTTTTTTATAATACCTATTTGTTTCAATAATTTGTAGCGTTTATTTGCAAATTCGATTTTTTGTGTAATCTAATAGTTTTTCGAATGTGGCATTTGGTGTGTAATTAGTGCAGATCATCATACGCCTACAAAAATACAGTTGAAAACTCGAATTCGCTAAAAAGTTGAACCCTCATCGTTTTTACCCTGAACCCATCAATTGCCAAAATCGGTTACCAAAAGCATTTTAATAAAACTCTAAGTTGATATTTTTTTATTCCGTTTTTCTAAAGTTGATGATAGTCGAAAACCAGTCAAAAATGTAATCAATTATGAACCTAATCGTCTGTTCCAGCAATATTCTGCCAATTTCAGTTCGAAAGCTCTGGTGGGTGTTTATTTTAATCTCGTGTATGGTGTAAACGCACCCACCGCCTCGACACAGGAAACATCCAATTAATAAAGCGCGTCGTGAAACAGGTGTTTACATCTGTTCGGCTCGTCGTTGGCAACAATGATCTCGCAATGGGAAGATCGAAATCCGGAATAGAATTTCAATATCATGTCCCGAGGCGGTCATCGAATTACCTCGTCGACTAAATAAAGCTTTTCGAAGCAGCTCTGAATGAAATCCGGCGCCATTTTAGCGGCAAGGTCGGTGGCAGCTGCACCTGTTCGCCTCACTTTAATTAAATCGGTGGGACTTTTGCTTTCATTCCGGTTTCGGAACTGAAATTGCAGTTCGAAAACGCGCACTTGCCGTGAAATCGTGGCCATATGGTGCGCAGGTTGCAGCCGATATGGAGCACCGGGTGAGAGTTGGATGACCCGGCGAGGGTGTCCTCACCTCGCCGGGCCACTTTTCGTGAATTACGCCGCTGGAAATTGAATTCTTTGTGCGGGGGACAATGAGGGTCACGCCGTTTTGACCCCGAGATGCACGATTTAAATGCGAAAAATTTACAGCCTTCGGTTAGCAAAAACAGATATAACTTATTGCCGGCTTTTTGAAGAATTATGGCATGGGCGACAGTATATCTTACCTAAATCACTCGGGACTTTCGCGGATTTTTTTTGCATTCCGCCCAATGCAGGGATATTAAAATGTCACGGATTTACGAAAGAAGAAACACCCAAACGAGACTTTCTACCAATCGAAAAGAACGAATGGATAAATCCCAATTGTGACTTTTGATTTAGTAAACAGCAATAAAGTTGGAAACAATTTTAAACATATGCTAAATCCAATGTATGAACCATACAAATGCAACATTTTTAAAGTAGTCAAAAGATAAATAGTATAAGCAAAAAAAAACGTTTTGGTTTCATACTTTCTGTTTACATGATAAGAAAACTGAACAGTTCATGATTTTATTTCCAAAAAACAACGCCCCTTATCGGGGGTGTAAGTCCCTCAAGTATCAATATGATACTCCAAGTAACTTTGATAATTCCAAAAAGAATTCCAGTAATTCCCAAAAATATTCCAGCAATTTCAAAAAGAATTCCAGTAATTCCAAAAGGATTCCAGCAATTCTAAAAAAATTCCAATAATTCACATATAATTAAAGTAACTCTGATAGTTCCTAAAAGAATTCCAGTAATTCCCAAAAAAAATCCAGCAATTTCAAAAAGAATTCCAGTAATTCGAAAAGTATTCCAGCAATTCCAAAAAAATCCAATAATTCACCTATAATTCCAGTAATTCCAAACAATCCTAAGATAATTTTAATAATTCCAAGCAATTTCCAATTAAATTCTAAAAATTTGTAATATTAATTCCAGAATGAACGGCCCCTCGATTTTCTATTAAACAACAAAAACCCAAAATCAAATGCTTAAAATTGCGTAAAGTTTGTACGCTTATAAAAGTAATAATAATAAAAAATACAATACAATACAAACGACAAAAACGAAGAATCATCTAAAACAGCGAATCATTTTTCATTTTGAAATCGAATCATTTTGACCAACTATAAATGAGAGAAAATCAAGACAATAAATGTAATACGAGAAATATTAAATAAAGCATGTTAACATCAAGAAAATATGTAACCACCCGTTAAACAATAAATAATTTTTTACATAAATACTACTTACGTTTTCATATAGGTACAGGTGTCCCATTTTTCGGACCTAATATAATAATAACTGTCTTTTATTGTTTACACATTGTCTACAATAGGGCGAGGTTCAGGTTAGGTGGATTTCAGGTGGATCTTCTGCCTTGCCACCTAGCCCTAACCCTATCTCTGTTATTTGCCAACAGATTTTTACGAAATTTAAAATGTAAACAACTTAGAAGACGGAGAATCAATTAAATAGTACATATTAATAAAATTATCTCAAGGCAAAAAAATAATTTTAAAATATATTTTCTCAATTTAAAATTAAGCGAAACTACTATTATCTGGTAAAGCACTAAAGAATAGAAATTTACAATAAAATTTGACTAAATCACTTGCCTGACAGATTGGGATGATCAAAATTTGATAATATCGCTGCTTTTTTTATAGCCGTCCATGTTTTTGCATCTTCAATTAGGTACTTTTAACACAATTTTATGCGAGATTTCTTTCAAAGACAAATTTTTGCTTATAGCTGTTTTTTGATGATTGAAATTTTAGAATTTTCATTTTTAAATACTTATCCAAAATTCTCCAGGTTAATTTGAGATTACATTTTTCATTATCCAAATTTTACTGAAATGAGAAAATACTTTTTTTAGTCTACAATTTGTACCTCAGCTTTTCTTAATCCAAAATACAGATTATTTTCCTTTGAATGAAGGAAACATGATATAAATTGGAGAATCAGCCAAAATCTTTTGACTGTATTTTCTGCACTCAAGATAATTTCTCCACTATCTTGCAAACTTTCCATTTGTATGCATGTACCTTTCTTCGTGTATGAACAACAGCTGACCTGGAGCGCTCGTGCGACTAGGGCAATTCTTCCTGTCCGTCTAATAGATGATGCAGCATTAGAGTAGCTCGTTTTGTCTCTTCTAAATGAGATCATGTTGCAATAAGCGATGTATCAGCGAGCTCGGAGAGCATTTGGGCCATCAGTACTATTAATCAGGTGTATGGTGCAGTTTTGCACTCGTCTACCCATGTTACACGTGATCGATGGGGCCATTACCTGGGACAAGGCTCTTCATGCCGACATTATCACACCGCCAACTCGATTTAACGCCATATTTGCCCAACGCTAATCGCTACGTGGGAACTCAACGATTCGCAGCAAGTTTTCGGCGCAATCGGTTCAATCTTGCTCGTGGGCACAACCAAATTTGAATCTAATTCCAAACGATTAGAACAATAGGGGGAGGTGGGTCGCCTAGTGGCGCCTATTATGACTTATTTTTAACGAATTCGGAAACCAGAAGCTACTTTTATAAGTTATTTTCAATAAAAGCATAAAATTTTGCAAAAATATTTATGCTCCATGTGTTGGCCAACTGTTGTTGCAATTCTTTCGATTTTCGCCTCTTTTGTCCTGCACACGTTTTCCTGCCTTATCTGCATCTCGTCCCTGGCGAAGGCCAAGGGTATGGACCGTCACGCAATTATTTGCATATATACACTTATCGGTTTTGGAAAGGTTATTAAACTTAAAAAATATCAATGTTAGTTAAAAAAATACAAACAACTGCGTCTGTAGGATACTGAATGATATTTTTTATTTAATCAATGGATTTTATATTTGATTAACCGCAGGTTCAGGGTCGTGGTTTGCCACACCTTTCCATCGAATTTCTACCATTGGATAAATGTTTGTCCGGTCGGCAGTCGTCAGAATAAATAAAATGCAATTTATTGTGAGCAATGCGGCGCCGAGTGATCGTTTCTCGGGAATGCGAGGGTGAAAAGAATAATGAACTTGATGGAAATTGTGGGCTTTTAAATTGCGGGAAATTGTATTGACTTAACCTTTATCTATACAAGTGGGAGCAGCAAAATAAATGGTTTATCGAATTTTATTACAGATCTGTGTGTGAGAAAAAGACTTTTAAATTATCGCCAGTAGTAATGTACACACCTGCACCCTCTGACAAGATAAGAGCTTTAAATGTAACTGAATTGTTGTTTAAACAAAATATAGCAAACAAAATAAGAAATAACTGCAAGTCGGTTGTTGAAATTAAAATGCAAAAAATCAAATAAAGAGTCAACTTCTTCAATGTTAAGAAAAAGATAAGAATAGCCAAGAAGATGATTTATTTGGGTCAAATTGAGTTTGGTCATGTCTAATCAAATAGGTATATCCCACCTTGATTAAATTAAAAATTGCAAATATTGATTCATTTGACTTTTTAAACAGAAACAGGTATGTAAATTTCTAGCTATTTCGAATGTAATAGTACAGTTTAAGCTTGAGATGTAGTACCTACGTTTTCGTTGTTTCATATTGTTATGATTGTATGCTATTTATTTTCAGTTTACTATACCTAATATGATATACATACCTAATTAGGAAATGCGTTTTGAACCAAAATTCCCTTGATTCACCTAAGATAAGATAATGTCTTCTAAAAAATTTTACTTTACCTGCTTCTTTAATTTATTAAACAATCTTTTTCCTTGTTTTTTCTAGATCTTAAACTGATTTTTTTGCAATGTTTCGACATGTTATAATATTTTCTTTTTATTTATTTACCGGGTGTGTCAGGTGATTGAATTTTAATAGTTATTTACATTATAATTGCGATAAATATAAATTTACAGTGTGAAGATTTAATATTGAAGCACCAAGGAAGCAGAGTGTTTTAATAAAACTGAATGCTGTAATATTCCTGACGCGCAAATAATATACAAAAGTTTTTGGCTGTGGACAGTTCCTCGATAATTTATATTTCAATTTGTCACCACACAATTGATATAACAGGTCTATGCGTTTACTGTTTTCACCACAAGACGGCGTTAATCACAATCCTGACGAAAAAACAAGTGTTTATTTTTGAATACTGAATAGATAAATGAATGCAGTATCTTCTCTTGGTTTTAATGAACTTCATTTACCATACAGTATTATTTTTTAGGGTCTCTGAAAGCTTCAAATTTTTGAGTTATTTTCCCGCAAGACGTACCTACGGTAAACTTAACAGATGTCTTCTAACAATAAGATAACGTATTGTCAAAAATGTCTAAGCATGTCAATTACAGTTGTCGAACTAAAAAACTATTTTGTTGTTTATGTTGTTAAATTTGAATATACATATATTAAACTTTGAAAAAAAAAAAAAACTCTGGAAACTTATTTAGAATAAAATTAAGGTTGCCAACGAAAACCTTAAGCCGCATAAAATTAAAAACAAGAAAAAAAATTGTTGAGAAAAGTAAATAACACTGGCCTACTTGTTAGACAAAATGTTGGAAAAAATAAAAAATTTGCAAATTTGTTTATTTAATTTAATAAAGATTTTTTTTTAGTTTAGGTACACTAGAATTTTCAATATAGTTAATTGTCTTTCTCAATTCATTTGCTTTTCTATATTGTCTCTTTTTTCTTTTTTTATTTCTATTCTTTATTCGTCTTCACCTCTGTACATTTTCTCATTTTTACCATTTTATGTTTGTTTTTCACATTTTGTTTTTTTCAAATTGAAAAAAAATTGTGCAGTGACTTAAATTCTTCTTAAATTCTTATACTCTAGTTTGTTTTTAAATATGTACTTTCAAATTTGCAAAATAGTGTTTTGTAGAAATAATTATTATTTTAAAGTAATAATAATATTTAAAAAAACAATTAATAGAGCTTATTGCCACACTACGAGGTCTAATTATTTAAAACAAGATTATATTTCAATTATACCGAGTGTCCCAGGCAGGCTTGGATATAAAAAATGAACATGGAAAATTAGTTTTTATTTTTTTCCAGCTCTAGGAGTAACTGAAATCAAAATCTGATTGATGGAGCTTGTAGTGTTTGAAGGGGGTATCTTATCGATACTTTTGTCGATTCTCCAATTAACTCCATTTGGGCCAAAATGACTCTCGAAATCGAAATTTGAATTCGCCGGGTTAGAGTTACTAAGAAACGAATTATCAAGTCATTGTTGCCGAAGGAGAATTTGTCAGAATTTGACTTGATAGTTCGTTTCTTACTAACGCTAACACGGCAAATTCAAATGTCGATATCTTAAGGGCCGTTTTTGCACAAATGGAGTTAATTGGAGAATCGACAAAAATTTCGAACACTATACAAGCTCCATTAATCAGATTTTAATTTCTGATACTCCTGCAGCCGGAAAAAAAATTTAAACTAAGTTCCCATGTTAATTTCCTATATCCAAACCTGATGCCGGTATATTTCAAAGTGATGTAAAGACTATATAGTTAATTCAAAAATATGGTTTCTGTTTTGTATACTTTTTTAGTTTATTCTACATTTGTCTTTTTTTATTCCTTATTAGTCTGATGTTTTTTCTTGTTTTGTGTTTCTCCTGCCTTCTACCACGTCTTTTAAATTTTATTATGGCATGCTTATTATTTTGGAGCAGTAAAAAATTGAACACATTACTGTTAGTGGTTTTATTCCTTCTTGTCTTACATGCATGATGGATGCAGGTCTTGTGCTAATGCTAAACGTCATTTTACTGAAGTATAAAATAAACCAGATTACGTAATAATTATTAAATAATCATCTAATTAGCACAGGTGGAAAGCAAACGTTCCAAGTCCGTAGATACGAATATAGTAAATCCTCGTTTGCATTAATGGCTCTGGCAGCATTAAGGATGATGGTATGGCCGTAATAATGACTGGCATGACTCACGTTAGTCCATTATAACTCCACACCGTCTACTATCCTGATGTTTATGTGATTATATTTGAATATATAAATTGATTTAGACTTGTATGGGCAGTGTGACCAATTATAAATATGATACGAGTTATTTACCGGTAGAGCCTTTTCTCTTGTTCCGGTGTAAACATTGTGAAAGGTTTCGCTCGTAAATCGAATGTAAATATTGGCAAACACCCGGAGTGTTCCAGTTGCGTCCCGGACCATCAATCAGCGGCCCATCAGCACGTGATAATTAATCGAACGGGACTGTGGAGAATTAATGGTGGCTCTCGAAGAGACAATACATCAGACTGATAGCATCTAAGTCGATTTATGCACAATTCATGATTTTTTCCGAGCATTTGAATTGTTAATTCGGGTGCGGGGTCAACGCTTGCTGCCCCGAGACCGATATTCCACAAAAGGCCGTACAAACGACGAGTTAATAAGTCATAAGCGTAAAGCCGATAAATCTCGGTAAAAGCGCAAATAGCGAAATAGCGACACGGTTATAAGTCAGAATAACTCGCCGAACATTCCTATACATATTAATGAGGCGATTGAATCGATGAAGTTGTAATCATATGCAGATATCGTCTGACACTCCGCAATGTTTATATCACTTCGGATCAAAGAGTCCGCAACGCGTCACGCACTTCTTCCTTCTCGACGAGTATAGTATTTTTAGTCCACCTGCGAGGTCACGCGACCCCGAGACCTTTATTGTGTCACTCATAGCCGCATTTTGGGGAAGTATGAAAATATTGATGCAATTCCATTGTATGTAAATGGCGATCGCGCACCCATCCGATAGTCATCGGCCACGATATGCACCACCAGGACGACGATCTGCAGGCCATGTAGGTGTAGCGAATGCGACTTTTATTGACGATTTTTAGCAAGGTTACTCACACAAAACGAAATTTGACCTGCACACGCTTTCAGTTTAACCATCACTCAAAATCAATCAAGAAAATTTTGTATAATAGAAAACAGAAAACAAATACGTGAACAGAAAAACGTATCTAAGCATAACAAATCAAAAAACAAACGAAAAAAAAAAGAATATTTTTCAAACTATAATCAACCGTTAACGTTGTATAGTAGACATAAGTAGTATGTGCAACTAGTAAATTCATTCCTGGTAATTAGAAAAAAGAAGATGGAATCATCAGTTTTGGTGTTAGTTTAATCGAAAATAGAATATTTGAAAACAACAACAAAAAAACAAATTTGTCTAGAAAAAGTGTAAAAACAGAAGTCGAATAAAAAGCACAATTTATGCTAAATATGTTCTAATTTTTAAGAAGAAATTCATGAAAATACAAAATAATCATAAATCGTCGGGTTACTGCAAAAAACAGGTAAGTCCATATGCGTTGTTTGCAGTAATCCTTCATTAAATCTGCAATTTTGCGGTTGTATTACTTACTGGGCATTTTAATTACATGCTTTAAATAATTTTGTAAACTTATCTAGTTTTAGTATGTACAACTTCTTATTCTATGAAAACAACACTCTTAATCAGAAAGGGAACTAGTTTATGTACTTATCACAATTCAGTGGAAAATGGAGTTATCTGGTTTTTGCGGTAATCCGACGACATGAGAAATAAGGCAATTAAGGAAGGGTGTCTGGTTGCATTTGAGGAAGGCGTTGAAAAAGTGACAAATTTGAAACTAAAGCTGAAAAAAAAATTAGAATTTGCATCAATTTCGAGCTCATTACAAATAAATTTCACTAAGTTTTTGACAACATACTTCATAGAATCTAGATAAATACTCTATTTCGTAAGCATGGGCGCCCACAGGGGGGTTAGTGGGGACCGTTGCCTCCCCGTGGAACGATAGTGGTTGCTGTTTTATATAAAAAACGTTTTTTTTTATCTTGTACAAACACGTTCCAACTTAAATTTTCAAGAACGAAATAAGAAACTACTATTTACATTTTTATCACAAACTGAGTGATATAAAAACAGACGAATGATACTGTTATTATTAATTTCAACTCTTTTTTTTGCCCCCCTGACCATAATTCCTGCGGGCGCCCATGTTCGTAAGCACATTTTTACAGTTTGTTTCTATAAGTGGAACTTTTGAAATTCCAGGCCCTGTTAGTGTCGTTTTTTCCCGACATTCTACTTTTTCAAAATTTTTGGTTTAGACTTTTAAAACCCAAAAAGTTTCTCAACATTTTAGTATACCTCAAAAGTCTGATTCTAATACATATGCGACATCTGTATGATAGGAGCTAGTATTGACATACTACCTAATTTTCGTTTAAAGAACAACCTGACTTTACGTAAAAAGTAAAAAAGTAGCAAAACTTCAAAATTGCTTATAGAGAACAGAAGATCTGATGAATAAAAAGAGAAAAGCCTATGAGACAAAATAATAAAATGACTAAAGTGTAAAATTAGAGAGAAGAATACATTAAAGATAAAACATTTTAAAAAAACCTTCCTGGAACCTGACCTTTCATCTTCTTATTTTCAACGTGTTTCTTGTGAAAAAAATACTGCGGTAGTTAACTAAAAAGTTATTTTTCAAAGAGAAATAGAAATTTTGACAGCAATGCGATGTAAATTTATGCTCGCTGTTGACAAACTTGAAAATTCTTTGATAGTGAAAACCATCAATTTCCATTTTTAGAGCTTGATATCTCCCGGCATGTGCACCATGCCATAAACGTCCAACTTATAAAAATTCCCCAAGTCAGAGATTTACAACCGCATCGATCTGTTTTGTGGAGGTTGTCGTATTTTATAGTCACACACCGACCGATCAATTCATATTTCGTGTGGGTTAATCTCCGGATTATCATCCTAAAAATAATGAAAAAAGAATCCTGTTTAAAGAGAACCCATTGTCTCCTCGGTCCCGACTTCCTCAAGATGATTCAGCACTTTGTTTCTTATTTTTCGAAAAAAGCCTGAAATAATTGTGATTGCGCCACGTCACCTCCTACACGATTTTTCTCCTTGCAACTTAATCACATTAATTGGTCTGTTTTAAGCGAATATAAAGATAAAGGTCCGCATTGTGTCTAGAAGTTCGTGACCTCGTGTGTGGCGCATGTTTTATTAATGATCTGTGCACTCATTGTTGGTAGTTAGCCAACAATTTGCTAAAAATGTTCAGCTGAAATGGGCCGCCGTAAAAGGCGACCGAGGGTGTGCAGCCCTGACCTCGCGAATTATTATTATTTGCTAATGAGGTGTGGGCAGAGGCTGAAGACACTTGTGCTGGCGATTTCAGGGCTTTCAGGAAAAATACGATGAATAATGCAATGGGAAAGGATTGATTAGGATGACTCAGGAGATTTGCATTGTGGGCTCGCAGGTGAATTTCCACCGGCTTTTGGACGCGATTTGACGGCGTGGGAATGGGCTATAATGACTTAATTGGGCACTTGGTACAGATCGGAGATAAATATAAACAGCCCGAATCTGTGGCGAAACCTCGAAGCGAAAAAAATATTTTCATATTTTTTAAACTGGAAATACAGGGTGGGCCACAACTCGCGCCCCAGAGATAAATACCATATAAGGTAAGATATCAGGAACATGGAAAAATTTATCTATAAAAATTTCGAAGTTATGAGAGTTTAAATTTTGCACTTTGACTCTATTTATTTTTGTTGGGAAAGGAAGCTGTATCCTAAATTGTAACTCTGTTTAATGTTATTTGTGGCTTTTATTGGCAAAATTTTTGTACCTTTACTAAACGATTGTAAAAAAACATATACAAGATCATCAGTATCATTAAATAGACGTAAAAAAATGTCAAATGTCAAAAAACAAATGTCAAAACTTGTTGACAGATAGAATTTTTTAAACATTTTTTCCATGTTCCTGGTATCATGTCTTACCTGAAATTTTTCTCTGGAGTGCGAGTTCTGGCGCACCCTGTATGTGATACTACCTGAAAATTCCAGTTTTAAAGATAGAAGAAACAAGGATTTCAGTATAAAAAAGAAATATTGTTAATCTTGATATCGATTTGATTGATTTTAGATCGTGATAACCATTTGATCCCGGAACAGTATAAGAAGAAAAAGGCAAATGAAGAGATTATTAAAAAAATACTCGGCAATAGGTACAAAAAAAACGCAAAATTTTGAATTTTTTAGTCAAAGTAGGTACCTGAAAATTTCTGACGTTTTTCAGACATAAACATTGAATATTGAAAAATAACAGAACAGATAATAAAGGATTAGAAAATTAGAACAATACAAAATTTTATGAGTTTTAATTACAGCTTTTTCAAATATAATGAGGCCAATAAAAAGGTGACAGATATTACCTAAGACAGAGGTAAAAAAAAACAAAAAAGTAAAAGTAACAAACGATTTTATATCTTAGAAAGTTGAAAAACTAAAAAAATTATGTACCATCGGTGGACATAAAAACTGGGAGATCCAAAATTTGCTCAATGTGTATCAAACTTTTGAATTGTCACTCAAAATAAAAATTGACAGCAATCTAAAAATGACCACTGAAGCTGTTTGAACTTAAAGAGATGCAAAATCACTTGTATTATTTATAAAACCCTGTAGGCAGCATTAAAAAACTAAACTCCATCTTGATGTTTGTGACAGTACGTCATAATTTTTATAACCTTATTTGTAAAAAGCCAAATTTACTCCACGCAATTTCTGATTTTTTGACTTATACAATTGTCATGTTTGTCTCAGTTTTTTATGTCCACCGACTGTACTTGTCAATTTATTTCTGACTGTTTCTTCTTCCAACCCCCAAAAATATTTTTTATAGGTAATCTTATTTTGCTAGCTCCTATATTTCGATTTCCATCTCAGAAAAGTTAAAGCTACAGTGTAGAAAATTTCCGATTTTCTGATATACAAAAATTTTAAAAATCGCAAACGAGATTTTATAAAATGTTTAGACAAAAAGAATGAAAATCTTCACAAGTAGTCGAAGACAAATCATAAATGGACAAGAACAGAAGGCTTTATTTTTATTTATATTATTGGGAGAAATCAGCTCCAACCAATCTTTTAAATACGGCAATAAGGAAACGCATCTCCATTGTAAAATTGTTATTTACCGGTCTTAAAGTCAAAACACAATAAATCAGTTGGTACATATAAGGCAATCTTCCTGAAATTGTGAACAGACAGAACTCGAAATAAATTATCGCCGAACAACAGTGTGAAGATTTATAAAAATAAAATAATTGTTGGGCATGCTTTTGTTTCATTTCTTCCGGATCGGCCTAATTAATTCAGTGTTTTTCGATCGAGCTGAAAGCGCACACAATCGTCCATTGTTGTTATTGTTCCAGAGTGTATCGCGCGTTCATTTACAAGAATGACTGTGAGATATTGCTTTTTCAAAATTTTACTACCATTTTCTAATTCCACCTGCCTACAATGTAAATCCGCCGTGACTCATCGCAATCAATCTTTTGCATTTTGCATTATTCATAATTGACCTTTTTAATGCGCGAATATCTGAATATACGATTAAGGTTTCTCAAAATTTACAGTTGGAGATATTTGAACGGCGATACGAGATTCGTGACTGTGGACGATAATTTGCAAACGATTTGATTTTATCACGGCCATTATTCCAAATAGGCAAACACTCGAAATTGAGATAACACTGATGGCTCTGTTTTAGGATTTCAGGTTCACACGATAAATTTATACTGTTTATTTTCCATACGAGTTGAAAAAACCATCAGGAAAATTCTGAATTATACGTACCGGTGTTTATCCTCTTGTATCACTCTAAAATTTGTAAATAAACAGTTCGCTAATCACTCAATGTCTCACTTGTCCCAAGTGTCATGAGTCATGGACTTTTAACTTGATGTGTAAATTAAACACTGATTGGCAGTTCTTGCGATTCTATCACAGAAAAAACCGAAACAGGTTTGACTCAGTTTCCCACAAAAAGTAGTTTTTGGAAAAACAGATGTAGAATAATTGAACCAACGTCCCTATATTACTACACACAGTTTACTTGATTAAAATCTTAATTTGTTCTAATAAAGTAAGTTAAAGCAATAATTAATACAAATACTCTCCCTCCTCATTTGAGACGCAAAAGATTTAAATGACTGTGGATGCTTAAAAAAATTATATTATTTTTCAAAAATAACATTAACAATGACAAAACCAAGATTGAATTATTTACTACTAAAAAGTATTTTGCTTATGGTTCAGACTTTTCGTAAAAAAGCTGAAAAAAAATTATTACCTTTCAGGAATTTTTAAGAAACGAACTTGGAATAATTGTAAACTAATTTTCAATAATAACAGGAAATTACAACAAAAAAAGATTATTTACCTTATCTATAAATACACCCAAATAAATCATACAAAATTTAGTAATAGAATACCTAGAATAAAAAAAAAATTAACTGTACTTACCTTGCAGAGAAAATTCTTTTTGTCTTTTAATCTTATTTTTAAACCAAGAAAAAACAGTTAACTTTGTGGACTTGTTTTATTAAATAATAGTATAAAATCTGCAATATAGGTTCAATAAGACTAAGTAAGGCACTATACAATGGCATAAAAATAACGTATTGACTAGAGTATAGAACGCGACTCTTCAGAGCCGTCTGTGTATTTACAAAAATATATTAAATTTCTTAACTTACTATTTACATGGTAGGAATTACTTTGTACATAACATTTCCAAACTGTCAGTCTTCCAAAAAGGCACTATTTACGAAAATACTGTCAAAAAAAAAGGAACCTCAAGTCCTGACAGAACTAGAACATCTTCTCTTGGTGCACCCCGCTACACCCGCCTTCCGCATGCTTCGTCAATAGACTCATCCTCGAGAAGGTTTTACTGCAGGTGGGACACGAGTACTTCTTCACATCAGAGTGTGTCTGAAGATGCGCTCTCAAGTTTGACCGGTCGGCAAAAGCCCGATTACAATACGTGCAAGAAAAGGGTTTTTCGCCGGTGTGCGTTCTGATGTGTCCCTGAAGCAGCCACGGGCGGGAGAAGGCCTTCCCGCAGATGGTGCACTTGCAGGGCAATGTGTGGGTTCGGATGTGCATCTTAAGGGCACCCAAAGAAACGTAAACTTTCTCACAGAATTTGCAACTGAAGGACTTCTTCGGGCCTTCACCAGCGGCGCAATGGAACTGACGGTGTTTGGAAAGCCCGGAAAACGTGGAGTAGCTTTTACCACAGTCGGGGCACTGGTGGCGGACGCCTTGACGGCGCTTCTCGGACAAGTCCTCTGGGGTGGTGTTAGGGGGCGGCGAAGTTGTCCACGAGCTGGGACTGAGGGAAGCTTGGTCGATTTGATAGGGCCTCAAGGCTAGGGGTTGAAGAGGCTGTTGGACGTGGTGGTGCGGCGGCGAGAGTGAACTGTCGCTGTACGTGGGGCTCATCCCCATGTTGTAGTCCATAAAGGGGTACACCGGGGGGTATAAAGGGGCCACGCTCCGGTGCCAGGTTTGAGGAGCATAATCCGTGTATGGCAAGACTTCTGGTCTTTGGGGGTAGTAGTGAGGAGACGGTGACCGCATCGGGGGTGATGGGGGCGGCGAGGTTTTCACTGACGAGTTAGGCGACACTGGTGATAAAGAAGAAGGCGAGACTGAAGCCAGACGGCCGGTCCGGGATAAATCTTCCGGTTTTGTGCTGAGATTTTCTGGTTCGTCTGTAACAATTTCAGTTAGCAAAAATTTTTCCGGATTATTTTCGGGTAAAGTACCAGGAATGTCGTCGAACATTTGCACTGGTCGTTTCTTGAGTGGGCAATGTGAGTAGTTTTTGGCCATGATGGTTCCGGGCATATCCAACATCACTTCACAATAATCCAGTAGAGTCACAAGCACAACACATGAACATTCAAGCGAGTTTGAGGCGATTCTGAGCAAAGCTCGAGTTTTACCTGTCTAATAACCGTTCCCCCACTCTCGGTAAAACAGCTGTATCCACGTGCCGTTCGACCAATCACAACGCCACTCTTTCCGGACACCCAATCGACACTCACTTGTCTCCGGGAGGAAGGGGAAGCAGGTGTGCTACTGAATGCGTCTTTCGTATATTGTTAGCGGCGATTTCTCGATTGTTTTTTTGCAAAATTGCGATTTCGTCATTGATTTTGCAACGTTTGTGGTGATTTCAACGGTGGAGCTAGACACGTGCCCGGAGTAACCCGGATTTTGGCACTTGCCGGACTCGCAAAGTACACAACACACCTTGCAGCTTCGATATCGATATCCGGCCCTTTATTTGCCCAAACAACAATAAAGCTCTATATAAGAAGAAATAATTTATTTAAATAAATCCGGTGGGAATCAGTTTGGACCAAATTCTCAGAATCGGACGTAATTACGAGTTAAATTACCGGCTATCGTATGTCAAGGCACCCTCTTTGAGAGGAATTCGAACACCTTTCGGCGACAGATGCGATTTCCAAACAATTATATCAGTTATATTTTCCCAAAGTTTACATCTGGTCGCCAGAACTCGATGACGTGCGTTTGAATTTTTAGCAAAGACGTGACTTGAGAAAAGCTGTTGGGACATGTGGGTTTACTGCATAATTTCCGACAAGTTTTATTGTCTCTGATGGATCAAGTGCCGAATTTTTGGCGAATCTGTAGGGAGAAAATTCCCACGGAACTGCAATTCGGACGTTTCCCATCAGGAAGTTATAGTCAGATTTCAAGTAATTACAATGCTCGTAATTAATTTGAATTTATAATGGAATAGGTGTAATTAGTGACGCGTCATTTTATGATATTTTAGCCTGAATGCGATTAACGGTGCATTCAGAGTGATTGAATTAATTTATTGCACAATTAGGCGTTATCCCATTTTGATCGACAATTATGTGCTTGGAAAATAAGAAACCAACTACCGATATTGCGTAGGAGGTTGCACTAAATCATAATATAGAATACATTAACAATTAGTAAAATATATACCTAGATACATGCATCTCATTTCAGTTACAAACCTATTTCAATTTTTATTAATTTTTCTTCTGGGATGTCGGTTGATATACCTACAGTATGTTTTCGGATTGAGTTTACAAGAAGAGGAAAAAATATCTTTGAATGACTCCAAAACTGTAAAGGAAAAACATTATTTGCTTCACCTGAAACGAACAAATCTGTAATTAAAACTCCATTTTTCTGATTCAGTGATTGATTGATTTTGGACTTTTTTTCTGCGTTTTAAATCCGATCAAATTGGCGGTTTTATTTTTTTGACAACAATGCCACTTTGACAAATGGGTTTATCCAAGTTAAATAACAAAAATGTTTCAGAAAGACATTAATAAATAACAACTCAAAGAAAATAGCTTAAAATATAAAACAAAGTCTTTTGAACAAGAACTATCATTATTCATTTAATGAATTAATTGTCAAAGTGACATATATATATATATATAAAACAAATAACACCGCCAATGTGATGAGACAAATTAAAAAGCAGAGAAAATTTATTTTAAGTCCAAAATCAAAAAAAAAACTTTTCTTTTCGCTTAATCAGTTGAATTACAGATTTGCTTGTTTCAGGTGAAGCAAAAAATGTTTTTTCTTTGAAATTTTGGCGTAAAATCAGATATAGATAAGATATATTTTTTTTCCTCTTGTAAGCTCAATCCGCAAACATAACTGTGTTATAAGTTATGAAAATAAGGTTGTTTAGAAAAATTATAACTGATTTAATTGATCAATTAATCCATCAACCAATAGAGTAATTACTTTTATCAGTATTTACTTAGGAAATAAGTACCTACCTATACTTAGATACTCGAAATATTTTATCACATTTGGAAATTTCGTAAAGTGATTTTTATGTAGGATATTGGTATGTCAGGAAAGATCTTTATTTATATGACAAAAAATTATACATAAAATATGTAGCATAACAAAAAAAAATGAATCAACAATAAATAAAAAGTTTCAGACAAAATAGGACAATACACGACAGTAAAAATTTCATTTTTTCCGATTTTAATATGGTTTCCTACGATTATTTTTATACATATAATAGATATAATAATTTTTTTTTTAATTTGGCGTCAAAGCTCGCTATGAAAATTTAATAGTAAACGAACCATAGAATTAAAAGTTAGGTATTAATCCAACATTTCACATACCTCCCCGGCCTTATTAAAAATTATGGTTCGTTCACAATAAATTCATAGTCAAAGGTAGGTATACTGACTCCAAAAAATATAAAATAACGGGTGTTTTTTTTAAATTTGGCATCAAAACTATCCATAAAAGTTCGGTTGTGAACGAAAGTTATTAATCTGACATATGACACCTCGCCGTACGTATTAAAAATTGTGGTCCGTTCACAACACACTCATATCAGCGCCAGCTATGACGCCAAATTTAAATAAACACCCGTCATATACTATATGCAAATAACATTGCTAACTAAAAAGATTTCAGCAAATGTAGCTTATTGAAATTAGAACAAAATCTACTTTTATCTATAACATTTTATAAATTTATTTCTAAAAATAGAGCTTCAGTTATATTTTTTTAGAAAAGTAAAAAATAACAGATCTTAATTCAATCAATCTATTTGCAAGTGTATACCTAGTTATGAATGTAGGATCAAGTACGAGTAGATTAGATTTAAGTTTTTAAGTACTTCCGCGTAGTTTTGCCCAAAAATATACCTCTAGCTTAAAGTGCTCTCTAATGATTACGATCATAAATATTTTGCAATCACTAATAAATCCGCGATCGAGATTGAATTTTGGAGTTTCCGATTTGCACTCGAAGTGCGTATAATCCATATTCGAAATTACGATTTATTTGTTTAATAGTTGACGTGTTTATCGTAGCCTCATTTCAGGTCAACAGTCTGTTTTGGGGTCCTCGCCGCGCCGTGGCGCGATTTATAATAATTTATCCAAAAAAATGCCCGTAAAGGGTGTAAGGGTCCGTGGTTTATTTGAATGTAGAGCACCTGGCAGCGAAACCAGGTCGGCAAGTTAGAGCACACCTGGTTGAGGCACCCTTGATTTAATAAGTAGTTTTTTATTCGCCGAGACGTGTAGCGAGATAAAATTTGTCACGGACTCGAATGACCTTTTTCGCCGAGACCAAACACTTTGGCCGTTTTCGGACCGACGGACGTTTGTTTATCGGCCGCTAATGGCTGAGACAACAAACGAGAAAAATCGCCAATAAACGTTTTAAATGCGGATCACGATTGATTTCTACAGGGTGAAAGACAGCTCCATTAGTTGGAGGACTTGAAGGAGATTAGCGCCGAGTCGACGAGATATTATTATTGCACCGATTGACATTTGCCAAGACGTAATTGTTTTCATATTTGAAATCTACGACCGGCTACAATAATCGTAAATAATTATTATCGCTATGTCCAGGGGTTTTAGTTTGCGTAATTGGTGCAAATGCTGAATGCTAATGCAAAAAACAGGCATTTAAATTACAAAAGCAAAGTGGAAATGGAAATTGCGATTGGGTTTCTTTATGTGAGAGATACAGACACACAGGCACCTATAACTGACAACTTCAAGCCACTATAAAATCAAAATAAATGAGTATTGCAAGCACTAGCGCAGTGAGACATCCACCTTTACTATACGAGGATAATAAAAATTAATTTGATACATCTATTCAATAAATAAAAATTATATCGGTTACAGAATTATAACACCGATAAAATCGACATGTTTCCCGAAAATCGGCATATTGGAGAATAGAGATCTCATCAAAAAGACATCAATGTTGGAAATGTACCTATCGTTTCAGATTTTAATATTTTTAAAACTAATTTTGTGAATTACCTGAAAACCTGAAAATTCGGAGTAGCTACTAAAGTAAAAAAATCGGAATTCAAGGTTCTAAAAATTAACTCAAAAATTGAAATGAAAAATAATTGTTGAGAGATCCTTAGATCCACGGTTTTGTATATTTTTCTAGTGGGTAAGACTTATAAGAGTCCACAAAGCAGAGTTCGCAAAATAAAGTCTAAAACATACAAAAGTATTAAGATTTTTTATTTATCATTATTTTTATTTGAAACTTATCTAACAATATTAACTATTTATAAGTATTTGTTAGAGTAGATATTTAAATAAACTAGTAAAAAAATGCTGAAAGCTGTATACCACCAGATTTATATAAAATCACAACTAAACCAATTTTAATCTGGTATTCAAGTTGTAAAGTACTGTAGCGGTAGTAAAGTTAAAATTTGTAATTATTAAATCGTATTTTTATAAATTAAAAAGCATTTTCAAGACCATTTTTTATTGTAGGTACTTCGTCTTTCACATTATTGACCAATAAAGGTACATTTATTATTTATTCAAAACTTGAAAGATAAATCCCGATTTCCGTCTCGAGGCCACCCAATTCAGTTAAATACCAACCGTCACTGTTATCACTCCAAAATAATAACACATGCGTGACAACATCCAAGTTTCACCTAAACGTGCCATTCCGCTGAATACTTGAATCATAAGTCAAAATTTTGTTTATTATCAATTGCATTTTTCTCATGATTCACTTGTCCGTTCCAACAAACATGTCCATCAAAATGCGATTAGTGTTATCGCAGCAAAACACGACCAACGGTTATCTCGTATTTGAAGATTTGGGCAGATGTCCAAATTGTCTAGTGAGCCACCCTCTGATGCTATATTTGGCCACTTAGGGGCGGCGAAACAAAGTAAACATCTCGAGCACGCTTCAAGAAAGTGGAACACACCCACGCACGTGCGAAGGGCAGATGAAAGTTTATTTTCAGCATTTTTGCCCAATTCAGAAATGCGGATGGATTTTCCCTTTGAGGAAAATTTGATTTGGATTGAATTTTTTTGCGTCACTTAAATCCAATTTAGACCAGTTAGCGCAAGTTGGGTCGGTCCATATGTCATTGCAGTTTGACTGTTATTATTATTGTTATTATTCGGGTTTGTTGTTCGTTACGTTGGCAAAACTGGTTTTGAATAGGTTTGCGCCCTTTCTAACCTGCTCCAGCCGAACGTGATGGACCATTTGAGATGAGCATGGACCGGAACAGACATCCGGTTATGACGCACACCTCTACTTACCACTCCTTAAGATGGCGGATTAGAATTATTATATAGGCAAAACACGTGCATTACGCGGTTATTGTGCTACTTGTTATGTTTGAAGGGCGCATTCAAAAGGACATTATAATTTACATTTACAAGTCGGTACAGGAGGCGATTCGAGCTTTGATGGCGTTGTAAATTTCCTAAATGGTTCATGATTTTTGATGAAAGGAATGAGCGAAGACGAGTCGAGGAGGAAGTTCAATCCCAGCATTTAAACGCCTCGTTATTCATAAACAATCGACGATGACTCACGATAATTAATACTAATAAATACCGAGAAAACACCTTCAATGTGCAATCATCGACCCGCTAACACATGCTCGAAGATCAACAGCTGCCATTATATGGACGTGGATGGCGTGACCCCAAACCTAGGCCAACACATCACCCACCGATTCCAAAATAAACCAAACGCAAAGGTGATAGCATAACAATAGAAATAAAACACAATTCAAGAAGACAATCACCAAAACTGGCGAAAAAGAAGAGAGGATAGAGGAGAAACCACATACTCCTAACATATAGCTTTGCCAAATGCCACATTTTTTCTTAGTTTCTTAGTTTAAATTACTACTATGTAGTTTTTACTAATACCTACTACCTATAGATATACCTAAACTTTTTTCATCTTTTGTCAGGTTGTACAACCCCACCTTTTCTGTGATCCACCATTACCATTACCACCCATGCAAGAATCTACCTTAAAACTACAACCGGCAACGAGTTTAGTAATATTTTTCGCGTCTTATTATAGGTTTTTAATAACGTGTTTTACAGTTATACAGGTGATTTTAAAGTAGGTATGTGCAAATATTTCAACAGGTGATAGTAGAGCTCAAAAAAGTCAAAATAACTCAATTTGCCGAATGTTTAGGTATATAGTTTTTGAGGTACAGGGAACTTTGTTCAACGAATAAATCAATTTAAATTTGTGGTGCAGCCTTTAATTTCACCAACCCAAATAATAATTGTAAACAAATATGATCTCCGAGGTTGATTCTTTAAAACCTTTCACATTGTTTAAAAAAAATAGTTAATATTAGCAAAAACAGTCACAGAAAAAGTGTCCTCATAAAGAAAATCATAAAACGGTACAAATTTTGCATCCATTTTTTTTATTGACTATTTCATTCATTTACATTTCGGCCAATAGCATCTCGTCATTCAACAACGATTCAAAAATTTCAATCGATAAAATTGATGAAAGCAAAATTTCATCGCCTTCACCTCAAATTTGAGTAGATAAATAAAAAAATATTTTGAAAAATTCACAACTTTATACCGCAATTAAAAGTTAAATGCCGTTTTAAATGGTATAATACAATAAACAATATTATTATTATTAATATCTAATAAAAACCATTTATTGTTAGACATTAAAATGACCAAATCTAACCAGAGGCAATTTAACATAACTCTTTAGTTTATTGACAGCTTAATTCTTTTTAATAAAGTTGCATTTGACATATTAAACAATTTCATATCATTTTTATTCAATCTAAACAAACTTTGACAACAAACACATCGATTTTCTAAATATTTTACAATTTAATTTTGCTATAATAAACAGAA
>NW_025401068.1:5870451-5978224 GCF_015345945.1 Tribolium madens
TAAGCTTCACTTCAAACTAAATATGCTGTTGAATAAGAAATGACGTTTACAATAGAAAAGATTTATTGTTGTGGTTTATGGGTTCAGCCTCTAAGGGTCCGCGCGGTTCATTAGGAGGACAATCTTTTCTAGGCTGATTGTACCTCATCAACAATACAGTCAGAAACTCATAAAACGTCTGTAAGAAGTGAAAATAACGACATTGTTTACAATAATAGTAAATTTAATATTTATAATAAATAGTTGTAGACTTGAATGTGTAGTCTTATTCATGAAATAGTCCCCCGAATACCATTCGTGGTAAAATTTGGTCTGGCAAAATTTTTCGATTGATTTACTCGAGTTTTTCTTGCATAACAATTTAGCTCGTGACATTGTTCTAACAATGTCACTCGATAAATTGCTATGCAACAAACTCTCGTACAATCTGAAAATTTTGCCGACAAAATTTTACCACTTATGATATTACTACAGAAAATATCACCGAATTTCATTACTTCAACTTACAACGTAAACTTTGGAATAAGGTAATCAATATTTAGACAATTTTTTCGACGCCAAAGTAAAGGTTGCACCCTATTTTTTTAAACTAATTAGTGAATGATAAAATACTATAAAATTGTCACGTTATATCAGAAATAAAATTTTTCGAAATTTTTGTTTAGTTTTTGAGTTCTGCAAAAAAAATTTTTAAAAGGCAACCCACTATAAAACCTTCTTTTACAAAAGCCATCATGAACTAAAGATTACAAACTATGTACATTTTCTTCAATTTTTATCGAAAAATATTTTCATATATAAGTTGCCATTTTGACAAAGAAAAATTGTATAATCCAAAAACAAAACCAAGTTCCATTTTCAAAACACAATCCACATGTTTTAAAGCACTTTAATTTTTATTAATTATTATTTTCTTGCTAAAATTATTGACAAAATCACTTTCTACCTACAGTAATAAAAACACAAGTCATAACTTTCTAACAAAGTAAAACTAATTATTATCATATAAATAATAGCAATATACAAACCAAATTTTATTTTTGAAATCTCTTGTTATTTGCCGACTTTCATAATGAGAGGCATTGTAATTTTGCTATAATTTTAAAGTTTTTAAAACTTTTTAGTTTTTATTAGGTACTACTGACATCCTTGAAGTAAATCTCAACTGTGCTCATTTTTCCGAGTCATCTCGATTAGATCTTTAATGCCACCTCACACTAATTACCTGAAACATTCTTTCATCCTAATCACAATCTGTGGTGTTGCAAACCGTCGTATTGCACAAATCGCTCCACAATAGACTAAAGCCATCGTTTATTCCTAACTACTGCAACGGAGTGATCACTATACTTAAGTCAAAATTTCCTCGCTTGCGAGAATTAATCCAGCAATTATAATCTTGACATTCTAAATTAATTTCGGGTTTTGTAAGCTTTCCGTGGGTAGTAATTGATTGATATAATTCGATTTAATTTACTTAATAACACGGCATCGCTGAATGAATGGTTCATTGTTCATTATAATAAACGAAATGTTAATACAGCTTTATTATTTTAATACTTTCACTTGGTACGTGTTTGATAAAAGCGATTTTTGTGTGTTGTACGAACCACAAAACAGTCTGGGAATTGCAAGCGGCCAAATACCGTCGTAAAAATCACTCGAGAGGATTTACAGGCGGTATATGAATGGCCAAATACTTGCAGCGACAGGTAAACCACGAGGAATTCTTCAAATGCACCTGCCACTTCTCGCAAAGTGGACAACCCTGTCAAAAGTGAAATTGGAATTTTTCTCTGACATGACAATAACAGCACCGTTTATGACTTTAATGATGATTGTGAAAGTCTGTTGATTAGAAGGAATACCGAATTGAGTGGCGTGCTCGCAATAGGAAAGGTATTCCGTATTATCAGCCATATTTATTATTTTCACTTAAAGTGTAAGAGAGTTTAACGAGCGGACAGCCGCTGAACCAACATAAGTATTCCATTATATCATAGGGAACAGGTGCTATTATAAAAATTCGGCCCACGCATGGTTCCGATCCACTGCTTCGGCTTACACCGAGACACGGCCAAGCACCGCGGTGTCAATGCGATATTAATTAGAGACGTTTATATACCGAGCGCTTTCAGTGCCACTTTCAGGAATATTTTCACGATTTTATTGCCGCGTTTCAGCAGGAATTTTAACTACTGTTGCTGTTAATCGACATAAAACGTTTTTATTGGGCGGAAATGCAAATAAAATGTAGTTCATCTTTGAAAACAAAAAGTTTTATTAGAAAGAGAGGATAAAACATGTACTGGGTGCTGCATTTTGTGATACATTCTGGGGCTCATTTTTTGAAAAAATAATATTGGTTACAACCGCATCCCGCTATTGTCTTTTGTTTTCGACTTATAGACAAAAATTGACATTTTAGCGAAATCTAAAAAAATTCATATCTTCGTTATTACAAAAGACACAGATTTGAAATAAAGACATTATTTAGGCACTTCTTCACGTAGAATTTAATAATGTAGTTAACAATTTTTTTCAGTTGTTTGTTTAGCCGTATTAAAATAAACTTGTATTTTTTTAAATAGGAAACATAGATGGCTATGTCATCCTTAACTAAAAGAATAAATATGGATTTAAACTATATTATTCAACCAGTGTCACTAATGAAAGAGTTTTCTAAATACTAAGTAATGAAAAAAATGCAAAATAAATCGTAAATCAACTTATTGCGACTAATAACATTTCTTTGTTTTTAAACAAGCTAACATTACCTTTGTAACTTCTAGTGATACATAGAGTGTTGTAAAAAAAAACGCTTTTAATTCTTCAATAAAATATACATATTTTATGACACAAAAATGACGATATGGCTATTCAAATACCCAAATTCCGTCTGTGTGGAACGTTATCCTACCTCCATTAGATCACCAAAAAAATGTTTTTTCTAATTGTGTTTACTGTTGACACATTTGTTTTACCTATTTTTGATATTATTAAAAATATGTAATAATTTTGTTCTGAGGCGCTCACATGTTTGTTCAATACTTCTAGCGTATCGTATTTTTTAAATTTTATATTTTTTTCATCTATTTTACAGTTCACAAAACTCTTATTGATTATTAATTTACACATTTGGAGTGAAATAGTTTTTCTATGGCCAACTATTATCAAACAAAATATGTATTGCATTTTTTTAAGTATAATTATAAAAAATATTCTGTTACAAATATATATTTTTAGATCAGAAAAAAATAAGCTTTTCAAAATTGATATAGCCGCCTATGATTTCCAAAATACAGGTTTATCTTATCACGGCTAAACCAATAACTGAAAAAAATTGTTAACTACATTACTAAATTCCTCGTAAAAAGGTGCCTGTATAATGTCTTTATTTCAAATCCGTATCTTCTATAATAACGAAGATATGAATTTTTTTAGATTTTGCCAAAATGTCAACTTTTGTCTGTAAATCGAAAACAAAAGACGATAGCGGGATGTGATTTTAACCAATATTATTTTCTCAAAAAATGAGTCCCAGAATGTATTGGCTAAACCTCTTAATTTCGGAGATTCCCCATTCGGACATCCAAAATGTAGCACCCTGTACAGTATTAAAAAATAAATAAAACTGTGGAAAAAAAGCTAGTCATATATTCCTAGTTTTATTTGTTAGCATCTTTTTGACATTTAGCAGTTATCTGTCGTTATTCTGATTCCAATTTTGAAACTTTTGTAATTTTCTAATTCCAATACGTTATTTTTTTGGGTTATTTAAAATGTGGAAATTTAGGATTACCAAATATGTAAATTTTAAATGATCGAAAAAAAGTGGATGTGAAAGAATAAAGACCTTGAAGCGTCTTCATGTCTTTATTTTTTGAGCTTTAAAGCTCGTATTTTGCCAGCAAACGCCGCAAGATATCGAAACGTGATAGCGAACCGTCAGGTAGTACATGTCAAGTGACACCTTGCCTGTCGATTCGTGTTTTATCTCGCTTTTCGTCGAAATCGCAGCTACTTTTTCCCCTGACAAAATGTTTAGACTTTAATAGTCCCACTATCGGCTTCACAAATCTGCGACAACTTTTTCTATTGTTACATTCTTTACTTACTTCTTCATTTGTTTCATTGGGGCAGCTGCGCCCCCCTATGACGCCCAAACCTGCCCATATCGCCCCATCTGTCACTAATTAAACCTCAACAATTCTTTTCTTGCGTTACGATTGTTCTTAAAAATTAAATCTCCGACATTGTTTTCTAATAGACGGGAGTGCCACCTGGCGGGAGTTATTGTCATTGCGTAACCGCGACACTTATCTCTTCATCGTTTCAAATGGACTGTCCATTTTTTGCACGGGAAATTTTTTTGGAGATTGATAAATTGATAAGGCGAGTTTGCTTTCTCTTGAAAGTTGTTTTTTTTTGTTTAATTTTTTTCTCAGCCATTCACCTTTGAGCCCTTTGAGCGTCGCGTTTCGATCAATCTTTCGGAAGAGGTTGAAAGCTCATCCTGTGTTTGAATCAAGAGGTACATGCACGATCACGCACAGAAATCTTCACAAAACATTGCGCTCGGCGGCCATACGTGATTAAATCTATGGAAATTCTTCGATGCTTAAAAAATACGGGTCGGCCTCGAGGAATGCTTTTGTCCTAACTCGAGACACCTCCAAGACGGAGGAATTAATTACTTTCACGTGAAGACAGAGAAACAATGACATTTTTGGAGCAATTTCGACATTTTCCAGTGTTGTAATGCTCGAAATGGAAAATTCACTGATTTATGAGACACCACAAACGACAAAAATTTGCTCAATGGACTAATTTATGCCGGCACAAAGGAAAGTTCAGTTGTTGGTTGAGATTTTAATGTGGTTGCGAATCAAAGAGATACATCGTTTATCAAAATTAATTGAACACTAACAACGCTACAAGCAGAAATTGGAATCGTAAAGGTTATAAATGTATTCAGAAGCACAAGAAAATAAAAACCACTTTTAAAGAAAAACTGTTTTTAGTTATTTTCTTTAATTGTTTACAATATTGGTAGCAATAAAAATTCAAATTTGGCAGTAATTTTGTCAAGGTTTTAATCTAATAAAACTATAACAAAAAACTGCTTCTTTTCAAATTTTGTTTTGTTTAAAGGACCCTTAATTTATTTGTCACTGCAAATTCTTTTTTATACATAGGTATTACATCAAGAATACAATTGAGATGTTGTTTTTTTGTACAGGCTTAACAAAACTGAAATGAGCAACGTTCAAACGAAATCTAAAATATTTTTTTAATTAAATTTGCCGAAACAATATTGTAACTTAAGTTTTTAAATAGCCATTGAGCAAATATCTATTATTTTTGCATATTGCGTATTTATTTAGCTTAATAATATCAGTAATAGGTTGCCAAAAAAAGATCAAAACCAAATAAAAATTGTTTTTGGTATTGATGTTGTATAAAAAATTGTTAGTGACTCGGGTAAACAACCCTCGTTAGATAATTGCGCCGTTAAAAATCGAGCTGGTTTGTGGCCCGACTTCGCGAGTGAAATTCTCATGACAACTAGCTTTTGTTCGCTTTATCTAACCGTTCCATAATCACCTTTCTCCACGCACGTGCGGGAGTGTTGCCACCATCAGAAAAATAGCCATAGTTTGGGGCAATATCGAACTCGAACAAGGTTACAAGCATTTTTACGAATTCTTCGGTTGCGCAACAATACAATTAATTACCTTGTAAAGAGGCGATTTCGCCTTGAGGAGATCGAAATGAATAAGGACTACCTTAGGGCCACGTTCAAATATCATATAGTAACCTTTTGTTTGTTCTTATAACTCAATAACTCCCCCGGTGAACCGTGGCGAAAACACCAAATCGGTTTCTTTTCCTCTCCTTGTGTACCGTTTTATGTTAATAAGACGAAAGCTTGTTAAGCGTGGCCGGGCATAAGCGGCCCTGATGACCCAGCTGAGAGCTTCTGTGTTTACTCCGGAAGTGACCACAGCAGGAAAGAGCTTCCGCTCGAAGAGGACTCGCATCCCGCTTGAGTGGACGCTTATTTGCATTTGAATATTGACCAATAAAAAATGAATTTGTTAATTGTGATTGAAACGGACAGATTAACTAATCGTAAATTTTTCGTGTTCTTCCCGTGTCTGATTATCATAAATTTGCAGTAAAACTAAAGTATAAAAGTGCTCATTTAAAAATCAGTTAAGTCGGACTAATCTCAAGCCCACATGCACCTGACACCGGTCGAAAATCACTTAACCGATAATTAACTTTTAAAGTTAGACAAAGCTCACAATAAAAGAGATTTACGAGACACCCTACAGGTTCAACAAACCGATAAATAAAAAAAAAAAACAGTTAAAACAACAATTAAAATGGTTACACCTCCAATTAAACCGAATTTGCTTTTGCACTAATCTTTATGCAAATCAAAAAACAAACAACACTTGTTCCGCTAGATTAATAATGTTGTATTTATGCAAATGAATTTTTTCTCCTGTGACTTACATATGCCAAAGATTTGAAACGGTTGTAAGAAAAAGTTCACAATTAGACATACTTTTATTGTAATTAAGTGTTCTCACTAATCGCAGTTCCGGAATCCTGTTTCTAGCCACTATACTGGCCTTCTAGTAAACGAGATTTTTAATTGAATTCAAATAGCACACGGTAACCTTAATATATTATAACATAATAATTGTGTAAGCTTGAGACGTGTAATTTGTTCGTAATTTCTACCTATTAGAAATTTAAAAGAGGTTGGGTGTCCAACAGGGCACTCATTTTCTTGTTACTTTAGTTCCGCGCTTAACTAGCTAATCACTGTTTTGGAATAGGCGATGCCAATCTTATTTTTAACTGCCAGAAATTGTAGGACAGGTTGAGATAATTGAAATTGTTTCGGACCATGGCGGAGGAACACCAAACGGTATATCCTAGGTCAAAGCTATAAAGTCATTAAACTAAATATAGAAATTAAGAACGAAGCTGTGATGACAACTCGGGCTAATTTCGAAGTTCACTGTTGAAAAATCCTACATCTCAAAGAATAACTGTATTAAAAATCAAAATATATTTTTTGTATACGCTCCCGAAAACAACTGTTTCAAGGACTCATTTGAGTCCCTAAAATGAGTCTTTTCCAGACTCAATAAAATAGTACGCAAAACGGTTATTTTAACCATCGCCGTCTCCATAGAAATAATCCTTTTCTCGCCTGGGCATTTTTTGAGTTCAAGTGATTCCCGTTGGCGCTTTAATCTGGGGAAATTTTTTGACATTTCCAGTTTTTTAGCTTAAAGGGTTCAACCTCATAATGTCAATTCTCCCTGGCGTATCTTGTTTTTTGTTGTATCCTTCCTTCCCAGCATTTATTAATTGCGTTATTTTTCGTTAATAATTAAAAATCATTCAGTTTTTCCTTAGTAATCCCCGTAACTAAGAAAAAATCGGAATCACTGCTCCAATGCATTTTTTACGAAATGCCCAGGCGGGATATTGATACATTTCATTAAGGAGGCGATGATTTTAACTACTCAGTCGCCAAAAACAGAAACAAAAACAAAATTGGTTACTATGGTAACGAAATTTTTTTAATTAGCAAGAGGTGAGAATTCGAGTTTTGGGAGCTTTAACAAAAAACTCTTGTATGCACCTCTCATTAAAGACTCGGTTCCTACGTCGCCTCGTCATTAATTACGATTCGTCCCCTAAAACCCTATTTTGCGTACTTGATACATGAATTGCTATTTAGGTACTCAGTCCCCAAAACAATTTTACCGGACTCAAAAATAAAATTTGTTACTATGGTGGCGACATTTTTTTAATTAATAGGAGATGTGAATTCGTGTTTTGGGAGCTTTAACAAAAAAATGTTATGTGTTACACGTATCTAAAACGTTTTTGCAGACTCATCTGCTATTCCAAACTTGGTTTTACCTCGTCCAGAAACAGCAACGATTCGTTCGCAAAAACTGTGTTCTGTGTTCTAAGTAGTTGTAACAAAAATACATAACTATTTTTTGTCAGTTTAGACAATTTTTCGTACCCATTTACTTTTTTTCAAACTAATTTGTAGGGTACTATAAACACCATAAACATACATACATAAATACAGGATGACTAAAGCAACTCTTCAAATTTTTAATCTGATATAAATAAATGCTATATCAAAATATATAAATAATTTAAAAATTACTTAGGTAATCTTCTTCTTAGTTCTTCTTGGGTATTCAAAGTTATTTTATGTAGGTATGTATTATTTTTTTTCTAAGACATACATACAGAGCGCCCAGAAATGTGGTAGCAAGTTTTTCGATTCGTCCCGTAAGATGACAACGAAATGTCAAAAATGACTTTTGGAAAAACTGAATGTTGCAAGATTGAACAAATTTGGCTTTTCGAAAATGCCATTTTATGACACTTTGTGTAAAAGTTGCTACCAGATTTCTGGGCGCTCTGTACAGTTAATGAATTAAAATTTAGGGCAGTACCTATTTTTCTGTCACTTCAAAAAGTTCACTGTAAACTACCTTTTACTGTCATCATGACTGACATTTGACAATTAAACTTTTTAGTCAGTGACGCTATTTTATAAGTCAAAATGACATAAACATGACAAGAGTAAAAATGAGGTTATTAATGAATAGGTTGTTTTAGAATTTACATTGTGAAAATGACAGTACTGCCCGAAATTATAATTCCGCAACTGTACAATAAATCAATTTTAAATAATTTTTGTTAAAATGTTTCGGTTGTTTTAATGTAAGTTAAATTATAGTGATTTTAAAATAATAAGAAAAATTACTGTTTAGTTGATGATTATAGGTATTTTACTCAGAAATGGCTAAAAAATAAGAATTAAATAAATGTTTTTTTCTAGTTTCGCACCACCCAAGTGTAGGAAACTTCATTCACAGTAAAAAAATAAAATTCATAAAAAATGTCGCAATACTTTTTGGTTGCGATACTTTTATTGCATTTTTCGTTATTTTGGCTATCACTCCGATCTCATTGTCACTTGATTGTGCGCTTAGTTTTCGCAACATTTCTTCGTGTACCAATCCCGTTAAGTAAAAATCGTTTCGTTCGGTCATTAATTATAAAAACAAACGGCTCGGTGCAACTTTCTCGCCTAATTCGTCTCGTCGGCCACGAGCCGTCGTAGTCTCTCGCGCCGCAATTAGTCCACAATTAGACTTAATAAAAATGCTTTGAGATGATGGATGATCGAGATGATAGAAAGATAAACGTTTGTTGGTTTTTTGGTCGTTGCGGTTTGTGTTGCGGTCGAATGTGTGGCCGCTTTAAATTAGACCTAGTCGAGCAGCCATGAAGTGGAACGGTATTGTTTGCCACAGTCTGGCCGTACCACCGACTTCTAAATAGCTAAACTATTGTTTTATTATCGAAATTTATTGTATTAAACGATACATTGTGTTTCGATTAATGGCTTTCAATTGGATATTAAATATTTATGCGCGTGGGCTCCGCTTGTGTATTATATAATTGTGTTGATGTCTGACGCATATATTATAATCCTGGCGTGTCCGTTGTCCTTGCACGTTCAAAATTAGCGTTTATTAGTGTTATTGCACACAAATTGGATAATTCTACCTGTCACACGAGTGATATATACCTGAGTCTTTCTACCACTTTAATCGGGACGAAAAATGCACCACAAACATCAAACGCTCTACTTTGTTTACCATTTTTTTTTCGATTACTATGAACAGTTCCCACACTTGCCTTTATTTGTGTTATTATGCATGTGTTTACCAAAGTGCAAACAGACGTCCCATTTCGATTAAGAAATTGGAATTTTCTTTTAGATCGTAATTAATTAGGAGCTAATATTATGTTGGAAATGATATACTCACGAGATAATTTGAAAATTAATGGATAATAGAAGTGGATTTGAATTATCACACCTTTGCTTTAGTTAGAAGATTGCTACTTTGTGTTGGATAATAAATTAGATTACTTATTAGAACTCTGATTGCTTATAAGAGAAAAATACCAAATAACAAAGTTATTATTTACTTTACTTACATAAATTTACGCAACAATTAAGGGAAAATCAGAGATTTGCACAAAGTTGATATCTATATTGGTTTAAGATTATTCACAAAATATGTACACATTTTCTAAATCAGTTTCAGGAAGCCCAAATAATAATTAATAATAATAATAATTAGTATTAATTATTGTATTAATATTATTATTAATTATTAATAATATTAATAATAATTAATAGGTCCAAATAAAAATTAATAATCCAAGGAAAAATAAATATTTGACATGTTATTATAATTTTTTGCAATCTGTAATCAGACAAACTGAACAAATTTAATTTTTTATCAGTGTACAAAAATCAGGACTATCCCTGTTTTATTATATCTAAAATAATGTCAAGTTCAAAGAACTATTTTTTATAAATATTATTACGAGCCTAAGCCCGTGATAGGGGTTAAGATGAAGACCAGGGTAGACAAATAAAAGTTTATTTGTAATGTTAATGTGATTGTGAATAAAATAGCATACAAACCTCGGTGGTAATGCCATATTTACCACCTCACTTGTAATGTACTATTATTTTGTTAAAGACTGCTTTTATCGACTAATTTCAGTAGATAAAGTAGTCTTTTATCGTCTAGTAAAATAAAGTAATTTTTATCTACTGTTTATATTTTGTCGACTAATTTCAGTAGATAAAGTAGCCTTTTATCGTTTAGTGACATAAAGTAATTTTTAATCTACTGTTTATATTCAAGAAATTCTGGTAGGTGAGTACAAAATAAAACGAAATATTATACACGACGATAGATTGCTGGTGAAAAAAGTCCACTCGTGACTTCCTCACTCGTAAACTTAACCTTTTCACTCGTAGATAAACAATTTCTTTATCGTCTTGTATAATAAATAACTATTATTTCTTCTGTCATTAAAAAATATAATCGGACTAAAAGAATTAATTGCTTGGTGTAAGTAGACAATAAAAGTTTATAAAAAACATTTTGTTATTGCAAGAGAGTAATTTTGGTATTGGATAACGTATTTGCTATTATTTGGACAACTATACTAAACCTTGAAAAAAAATAAGACAAAAAACTAAGTAAGCATTGTTACACATTATTCATATTTTCTTCCCATATTTTAAAATGTCTTATTGTTGTTGAAATTGATATTTCCAAAATATTTTTTTAATTCGATTTACGCATATGTAGTGTGAAAACTGTCAGATTTTTGTTTTTCACCAAAAACATGGTTCACTTTTAAAATTTGAAGTAAAATAATTATTTAGTTTAACTCAACTTGAGGTTGAGGCGTTGCATAACGCCTAATTATCTTATTACTTACTACAGAAAAAGTGGCTTTACTTTTCTGTTAGAGAAAAGACTTTGTTTCCTTCTGCTGGAATGTTACATTCATTCGTATCGGATCCAAATAAGCAATTAGCCCGAAATCAATTCGACGTATAGTGTTAGTAAATGGAGCAATCGCCAGCACCGATATCCTCGCGAGATAATTTCAAGAATTAATGGTCAAACAGGCCAGACTTCTAGTCGATGGTATCTTCTAAAACCATCGACATGTTATAATTTACGATTATAATTGCACTTTGATAAACTAATACATTGATACATCTAGAACGCCACAGGCCGCGACCTATTACACAGCAAATTACCTATAATGGTAGTAAGAAAAGCCCGAGACCGAAAAATTCGATAATTTATATTCCAGTTCACATTTTAAATCGAACAAACCTTCTCACGGTGTAGGTACACACTTTTTTCCTCATTAATCCACCACAATATTTAGATTTATTAATTTCACAGTGTGAGATTAGACCCTCGGAGTAATGCGGGTCTTTGTCCTTTGATTCGATGGAGATTAAAACATTGGTCGTTAAAAGGGGTTCACCCATTTGCATCATAACAAACTCCGCTGAGAAACAGAGAAAATTCCGTAGACAAAACAGCTTCAGACAAAACATTTTTGTTACACGATACTCCCGGGAGCAGGTGCCTAATTTCCCCCAGAAGGAAAAATTCCTTCATCGCGAATCCCTCCCTGTCAGTTAAAATAATTTACGATTTGCTTGTCTGCGAATGTTCAATGAACGATTTCGGGGTGAATGAATGCAGTTGGTGATGTTTTTGAAAGGAAAACCAACACAATATAAGGTGTCCTGTAGATGCCGCTTTCTTGGCTCCTTTATAAGAAATCGCGCTTTGTTCGCTTTGAATGGCACAGGTTATAGTGTTTTGTTCAGCGACCCTTGGAAGAATTTCATCGATGATACAGGACGACCGAAAACACTTTTTGCGCCCTTGGTCCCGGTTTATGTCTCTCCCGGTATATGCAGGGGTGCTATTGTGGCTCGCGCCAGCTCCCACCTGCTCCCTCACACTGACTAAAATGGCCCTTAGGGAGTCGGGAATAAGGGCGGGCGTTTCGTGCGTCGGCACGCGTCCCTGATGACCGTTACAGGATGTATCCGGGAACAATCGCGCATCTGCACGTGGCGGATTTTACTAAACAAAACCGTTGCACAATTGTTCAATAACGTTGCAAGTAAATGACGTCTTCATTGGGGCTGTGGGAGGCGAAATGATGAATTATGTGACGGTTGACGAGTCTTTCGCTGAATTTTGCAATAACAACGCAAGAAATAATACACTTTTGGAATGTCGAGCGACAAGTGGATTGGGTGGACACCTACATGGATTAGATCAGATTTCCAATTAAACGCAGGTTTGGGAGGTAATGGGAGATGGTGTGATTGTCTGGATGTGATTAGGTCTAGGTTTGGGCCGGACGTGGGAGATTATCAGTTTTGAGTGGTGCTGAAATTATTAATTTGATACGATACGGCTACTGAAATCCAATAGCGACAAGATCAATCTCAAATCTTAGATTAGTTTCACTGTTTAAAATGGTTTAGTACCCAATTAAACGCACTAATGGGACTACTGGTACTAAACTAGGGTTTTTTCTATTACCACGATTGTAAATTGAAGAAATCGTGGAGGCAGTGCTTACCTACTGGTACGATTTTATACATGGTGGTGCATAATAGTATTACTTTTGGATTGGCTATAGAAATTTGACAGTTTCTGCTCTGTATAAGCGTATAAAACGAGTTTAAAAAATAGGTTAAGAGAATGCGTCAAAAATTGAAGGCGTTGATGTCATTTTGTAGAGAGATAAAAAAGATAAACCTTCTGCACTGTTTGCTAAATAAATTTTCTCAGAAAAAGATAAAAATAGTTTGTCAGGGTAGTTTATCATTAAGAATAATGAAAAATAGTAAAATAATAAAACTAATTACAGCCACCTTTTATTCAAAAATATTGTGAGTGGATTACTGCCTCGAATTAAAAATTTAGTTTAATTGCATGTTTGATTGTCACACATACATTATTCTACGTTGTAAAGTTAATTTAAAGTCCCCAGCCATGTAGATGAGGAAAAACTAAATTGAACGCATGGTACTTATTCTCGTTCCCTCCCATATAAATACAGGTAACAACAGTGTTTTGAGATTGTCTTGAATAAATATTTGTTTTATTTCAAAATTTGGCTCCAATTTTCCCCTCGGTATCTCGCTGCCTGTATTATTACGTTTGAAAAGTTTTGTAAATTTGTTTGGCTAAGCAACAATTCCTTCGAACCCGACATCACTGTCAGCCTCTAAAAAAGCCCTTCGAATCGTTGCAATTCCCAATTATTTCTGGCTGGTGGTTGCTCGCAATAAACGCCAGTCCTGCGGCTATAAGCCAGCAACATACCTGTGCACAAAAGCCGAACAAAGGCACGCAAAGAATGAACTTTACCTGTCGTTCTGATTTGCCAAGTCGAAAATAAATTTTCCTTTGATAATCACTGTCAAGCGTTGAAAAGCTGCCATTTTGTTCGTAAAAAAAAATCCGAAATATAATCTGGCGACTTCCTGAATTAACGGTTTGCGGCACCTGAGATTTGAGAAAATGAGTGTTTAAACAGTGGCAGATGCGTGCTCTTGGAGGCGTCATCGCCACACGTGGGGCCACGCGTATTCTTGCACGTGTCCGACTGAAGGAAGGGGGTGTAGCCGAACTGCCTCTTTATGGTATTGTTTAATGTCGGTGCAAGATTAATCATGTCTTGCATCGGCATTAAATACAATCGCTTATTCATTTTCGGCCTGATAACCCCTTTACACCGACAGCTGTACCGACTCAAGATGGAAGAGTGACACAGAGAGGCGGTTGTGTGGCCACAGGTGGGAATGATATCGTGTTTAGATTGAAGAGTCCTGTCGATTTATTTGGTTTGTGATAAGAAGTGTAAGAAAACCCGACCTTCTTGCTGTTTGTTCCGACGAGGGCTCCGAGAAGCATTTATCACACTTGACTCATCCCTCTGTTTATATTTAGAATTCAATCTATAAATAAAATGCATCCCTATCGGGGCCAGACGATACTGCACCAGATAATTCCAGCAAACAAATTTTTACCGGGAAAAACTATTAATTTGAAAGGTGSGCTACTGCATCTGCCCTACCTGCSCTCGCGGGGCTACCGGTTGRGGACCTCTGAAGGGATTTCGCCATGTGTACCATATATCACGCATCTGTCGCTACGGCACATGCCCTTCGTCTCTAGCAGGTAATTTCGAATGAATTGAAATAACGTCAAGTCTATTGTGCAAAAGTTCCAAGTTGCTCCTTAAGGAACTCGAACACCTTGACAGGGGCTGAGGAAATTCATTCCCAACGTTATTGTCGAGCTTGTACGGAGATGTAACTTGCTAATGAATATTTTCAATGGATAATGAATAAATCTAATGGTTTATGTTCTATTGTCTTTGGCCCAATTTTGGCCGTTTCATAATGATCGAGACAAACGGGTGTAGGTGGTTCATTTGAATGAGCAGTCATTTCGGAAAAATGGGAGCCGACTTCTTGTTAACTGATTCGGACGAGGTCAAGGGCCAATTTCACCCATTGCACAATCCAATTAATTCAAACTGATTTCTAATAAAAATTTAGGACTGCAACAAAGCAGAGCAGAATTCTACAAAAGACAGTTGGGGAAACCAAATARCAATRCAAAAATACCAGACTTGTAAAATTATGAAATATTCCAAGTYTCCAAATTAAAAAAAAAACTGTTGAGACCAGGAATATAATATCWAGAAATAAGTAGCTCTCTTGCTTGCAATAGTTAATAAAGATTTTTCAAAATACCAAGCTACAACAGTTGACAAAACCATGTTTTGAGGTAAAATAGGTGTATAATAGGTAAAGATATGGTTTTTGTATAAAAGAAATACTGACCAATTTTTATTTTAATTTCGACGGAAAAAGTGGGAATGTGCTTGAAGATTAAAAATTTTGATGTTGGTGAAATTGAATTTGTCAAGCTCTACAGTTCTTAGTTTTTTTAGATCTACATAGTTTATGACTTTGTCTTAGTTTAAAGAGCACAATATCTCGCTTGTTTTTAAAGGAAAACACTTATAAAAATTCGATTTGGCACTTGGTTCTTTTTCTAGCAAATTTGTTTTGTTATTCCAGCCCACAAAAATGAGCCATAATCAGTTTTTATTGATATAATTTTCTAATCGTCCACTTGTGTTCCAATTACGGCATCCCGTCCCGCTACTTCTTTTTATTTTTCGAACAAAACCTCGACTATTGAACGGTATCTCATTGTCTACACCGTTAAACAAAATATGAAATAGGTCAACGCTAATTTATAAGAACGCCGCCGGAGAACACTATGTGAAATATTCAAAGTTTAATTACGTGTAAAGAGCTCCACTGTTGACCTAATAAGAGCATAATGCATCGATTTACAAATATAATGCAACACGAACACGGGCAATAGCAAGTGCTTTATCTTGCAATGACAAGACAGTATTGGTGCGTGGGCAAGCGACGATTATCCGGTGTGAAAATTGGTTTATTACTCGTGGGAAAAGGACATTTTTTAACACTTTTCCCGATTTTCGCACACACTTTGCTTGCTCGATACAGCGAGTCACGATGTGATATTGTTTCAATGACGATCCGATTTCGTCATTCGATTCCGATATTGTTCGGTGAAATTTACAGTAGAACAAAAGTGAATTATGTCATTGTTGTAACCGCCTGATCTTTAAGGCATTGTTGGAATTTCGCAACGGTAGAGCTCTGAATTATGACGATGCTTATCGATGTGCGATTGTTCGAGATGCAAAATGGCGGCCGGAAGTAGGGCACGTGCAAGGGTGCCGAGATTGGGTTACTTATAGGTTCCAGGATGAAAATATTTAGAAAATGAAAGCCACTTTCGGGCAACGTACCGTTATTGTAGATATTTTCAACCAGCGTTCCTTAAAAGTCACACAATCTAAGTGAAGTTGTATTTTTTTCAATTAATTTTAAAACATTCTGTTTTGTAAAAAAATTAACAGAACTAAAAAAATGAAAACCCAGTATTATTAAAAAAAAAAAATAGAATGACACAATACCTACAAAGAAAAGATGTACTACCTAAACCTTCAAAAAAAAGCAATTTTGGGAAAAAAGAGTATCAACCCTATAGATAGAGATATCAGGTATAGGAAGTAAAAAATAAGTATGGTGACTTTAAAAATAGTCACAAAAAAACATAAAACGTAACCTTTGTGGTATGAGAGATTTCTAAATGCTTGGTTAAAAATTTCTAGACTTACTCGTAAAATCACGCAGATTTGAAAAAATTAAAAAAAACTATCAAAAACAATATAAAAAATGCTGGTTTCTAAACGTTTCTGGTCCCAATTACAAAAAAATCTGAAGAAAAAAAAAAACGATTTTAGACGTTTCAAATATGACATTCCACATTTGAAACTTTTTCATAGTCAAAAGACGAGAACACAAAATTTTGTATAAAGTCCACGAAAAGTTATTTTTCGATTTGAAAACACTGTCGGTAGAGAACCGTTACTTCCGTTCAATTTCGAAAAATTTTGATTTCGCGTCTCTTTGTCCGATCCCTGATCCCTGATCCAGGCCGGCAGCTGGGACAGGTGATGCGTACGGACCTGCACCCGAGCATAATGCACGCGGTTATGTCAAAAGGGCATGTGCTCGTAACGGACTTTTCGATGGGACACCTTTTGTCCTGTGTGCAGACTCCGATTTGATTCGTCTACCTGTGATGATATCGTTGCAAATAAAATCCGTTGGCGGCGATTGTTTTATGGCAGGGTTGTCGACCGGCGGCGAGCCGTTCCGCGACTTGTCTTCTTATCAGATTCGGCGGTCACTTCTTGCTCTAGTTCCACTCATGTGTCAACAGGAATGCGGGGGGCGAAGGCACATGTGAGCCAGCTGTGTAGGAGCTAATCGATTGACGCGTGGCCCTCGTCGAGACCGCACTTTTGCTCAAAGCCCGGCCGGTAAGCCACCCGCAGGTGTGCAACACAGGGCCGGATCCAAACAACCCAAAAAACGCCGTTTCCACTACTAAACAGGAACTGACCCCCTTTGTTTTTTGGGCGTTGTTTTTCTTCCACGATTATTGAGTTGAAGTAATAAAACAAAACAAAATTACTACAGGATGACAAAGCTTTAATAATGGTTCGTTTTAAATCAGAGTCACTGATCAGACAACTACATACAGGCTGTGTCAGAACTCGCGTTCCAAAAAAATATTTCATGTAAGATAAGATACCAGGAACATGTAAAAAATGTAAATAAAAAATTCTATCTGTCAAAAAATTTGACCCATAAAAGCCACAAATAACATTAAACAGAGTTACAATTTAGGATACAGTTTCCTTGTTTCCTCTTCTAATAGCCTGTAGCAAAAAAAACTTGGAAAATTATACTTCCAATAGCTAAATTAAACTCTCACAACTGCGAAATTTTTTAGATAGAATTTTTTAAACATTTTTTTCATGTTCCTTACATGCCATTATTTTCGCATAGTCTTTCTCTAAAATGAATAAGAAGTTGAATTTGAAGTACGAGTAGATACATTTAAGGAGATAATTAAACGTGTATATACAAAGGTTATAATTAGTGTGATTACGATTATTGTTAAAAATAATAATTAAATTAATTTATTATTAATCTTTAATTAATAATTAATTAAATAATTGTTATAAAAAAGTAAATCTATCTTTTTAATTGGTCTTTAATAATCATAATCATGCAATTATTGTCCCACAATTAATTAGAAGTCCTTTGTGTGTCGTTATTTAAATCTTTAAATTTTTTATAATAATTAATTTGTTACGTCTTAAAGTTTTATAATCTTCGTCTTATTTATTTTATAACTTCGCTACCGCGCTATCTAATATTAAATATTAAGTATCTACTTATTAAAATTAAATTTCCATTTACTTTGCATTGCCTGCAGTCGTCGTACTAATAACAAATTAAAATTGGTCTGTAATTAAATGTTTTGTAAACTTGTTCGTATTACAGGGCGTCTCATATAGGTACATAAGGGTGAATATACCTACAGTATGGAACCAAGCAGCTTTTTTTTTAAACTATTGCCTCCAAAAAATAATAAATAATATAAATTAAACTAATATAAAAAATGTAAACGTATTTTGAAAATAAAATTTTGTTTTGTTTTTGAGTTAGGTATTCGATTTTTTTGTCAAAATGGCAACTTTTGTAACAAAACTTTTGATTAAAATTAAATATACCTAAAGTAAATAGTTGTAATCATTAGATCTAACCTTCATGAGAAAAATTGTTTTGTAGTGGGTTACCATTTAAAAAAATAAAATACTTCGCAAAACTTAAAAACAAAAGAAAATTTCGACAAAACGTCACACTATTTTAGTACTATCATTCATCAATTAGTTTTTCCAAAAAATAAATAGTTTAAGAAAAAAATGTTTGGTTCCATAATTTTTATTTTCCTGGTATAATAAAGACCCTAACCGATTTTCAGACGCAACCCAAAATACATTCTCGCAGATAACTTGGCTTTTGTTATTTTTAAAACATTTTGATTATTAAATTTAAATCAAAGTAGTTGTTGATAGATAATACGTCAGTAACTAAATTTGACAGTCTTATTAATTCCACTTTTTTCTGTTAAATTCAAAATGCCAAGTAAGAGAAGATACCAGGAAGACAGAAAAAATGTAAAAAACAGTCTCTGTCAAAAAAATTTGACATTTATTTGTTAACATTTGACCGCTTTTTTTGTTTGCTTAATGTTACCGATGATCTTGTATGTTTTTTTTTTTAATTATTTAGTAAAGGTAAAAAATTCAGGATACAGCTTTGTTGTCTCCTCTTCAAAGCAGCAAAAAAACATGTAAAATTATTTTTCCAACAGAAATAAAAAAGGACAAAAAAAAACTCAATTTTTTAAACATGTTGTCCATGTTCCTGCTATCTTACCTTATTTGTCATTTTTCTTTGAGGCGCGAGTTCATTATAGTACATTAATTAACATATAGTGGTATCTGAAAATGTATTTTGGGTTGCGTCTGAAAATCGGTTAGGGTCTTTATTATTTGTGACTCAGCCTGTATTTAAATTCGATACCTCCCTTGGTGGGCCGCTACTGAGGTCTCCTAAGAAAGTTTTATGTCTGTGAGCGATTCTGTAAGTGTTCCTCAAATGGGTGCAATTCTCGCGTTTCGATTCGCTTCCACTCGCTTTGGGGTAAACATTGGTTCATTTATTTATCTCCTCTTTGAATAAACAATAGCGTAATATTTGCGATTTTTCGCTTTTCTATGCATTTAATTATCCCGGTTCATAGCCCGTGATTATCTCCGTTGAACTTTCCAAGATTTCATAATTCCCTGCTGAATGAGTTCTTACAGTAAATCACCATTGTCACTCCAATGATAAAGGCAGCCGTTGCTCAACCGCCGTCTCGGGCGCCATTCTTCGCTCGATTTTCCGCAAAAAATCTATCGGCCGTTAGTAAAATTGCTTCATTTCGTGCGATTGTTAAGTGGGACGCCGCTTGTAATTCTCTTCACACTTGTTGATTTTATTATCCGCGCTCAGTGTCACTCCATTTTTCCAGCATCCACTTCCTCGTACACTCGCTCAGCTGAGTTTCAGATAAACGGCCTCTAATTTATTAAGTACGATTCGGCTTTATCTCGCAACCAACTTCCATAACTAGTCTACAAGCGAGCGTTTATCGGCGATGCGTTCGCGTGGGTGCAGCCGCACTTCGCTGCGATTTTCATGCATTTTCTGCATTTCGCCGCTGATTTATCGCCAACGCGCGGACAAATAACGTGCATAATGTTCCATCTACCGTATAATTGATTATAATTTATAATACGTCGGCGCTGCGCCGCGGGATTCCGCCCACGGCGCAAAAATACGTCGGAACTGCGCCGGGACATAAATAACCGGGGAAAAACGCGAGCGCGCGTATTGTGACGCCTCCTTATCGCGGGGTGGTTATATTGACAATTTACGAGCTTGTTGCTGCAAACATAATCTTAAATCACTTGGAATTTAATTCGCGTGTTAATATACAGTTTGGGCAGTGGTACGAGTAGCACCGAGAATGATCGTTAAAGTCGGGGAGAGAATTATTTCAAACGCTTGAATTGAGATTTGATTTCAAGAATCGACATTTTAACATAAAATTACCGGAGGCTGTGATAGGCATACCGTTAATGACCAAATTAAAAGATTCGTTTCACCAGAGCAGCTAATGCGACTTTAATGGTAAAATAAAACGACCTGTCTTAATTACAAACGATTTTCTGACGTGTTTATTAAAACCACGAAAACGGGTGGAGGGTCTAAGAAAATCTATTCTCTCATTTACTAAATGAAAAGCATAAAAATATTGCAACATCAGCTTTAGATTTTTATCTACTCCCTCGACGCGTTTTTTGTTCGCAAGAATAGTATTTCCGTCTATTATTTTAAGACAAGCCTCTGAGAGGGTGAAAAACATGATATTATGATAATGATAATGCAGAATTAACTATTTAACTTTTACTAAGATTGTTATTATTTTAACCAAGCTCCATGAATTGGTAGACAATGACTTCCTTAATTTGATATTTGCCAATGAAAAAAAGTTATAATCAATAATGGGTGAAATGAAAAAAAAATCAAACTGTTTTTCCTTTTAGAGATAATCTGGTAAAATTAAATAAAAAATATGTTTTTTTCGGAAAAAGAAAAAAAAAACAAAATCGAATACTTCAAAAAACTTGGCAAAGTTATTTCCATCATTTTCAAACACGTTTTACTCGTTTCAGCTTGCTGTATTTATTTTTCTCCACAAGCATGACCTCAACCTAAATAAGTATAAACAGCAGTCCTTTTAAAGTTTTTTTATCATTTTTTTTTTGTTTTCGAAAAGTTGTTTTAATTTTTTACAAATTTTTTGGATTATTTCCATAATGTTACTTTTTTCATTGTCACTACCGAACGTCAAATTAATGAAGTCGGTGTCTACCAGTCAGTATACAACGCTTGGTCAAAATAATTATAATTTTGGTATTATTAAAAATTTTAAAGTTGAATAGGGTTTTTATCAGGTAATATCTCGGTAATAACTAAAAAACTTACTAAAACTTAAGAATAAAGTATAGGTTAAGTTTGGGTAAAGTCTCACCCTGTATATCGTTAACTTTACTGATGATTTCAGAAAATGTGTGTTTTTTTAAACGAAAATGTCAAACAGCCCTATCTTTGGTACCACTAATTTACTAAAAGTATAATTAATAAAAAGAGTTAGCAGTTCTGGCTTTAATTTATAAAAATGTCATAAAACTTCAGCAGAAAATAGCTTCGCCAGCTGACGCCACAAAATTAAAAAAAAAAGAATAAGACGAAAAAAACGTCCAATGGGAAAATTTGGCGATAAAAACACAAAAACAGAAATAAATTTGGTATAACAATCTATGTAACAAAATGTAAAAACAGAAGTCATAAAAAACTATAGTTAAAATTTTGGGGCAAAATTTAATGCTGGTTTGCTAAGCATCTAATTTTCAGCAAGAAATTCACCAGTGTACAAAATAATTATGAATGAGAAAAAAGTCAAAATGCAATACACAATTTATTACATCTATTCTTTCTAAGTACGAGTATATCAAAAAGCAGACAATATTGCATCCAAATTACTTCCAGCTAAAATCATAGTAATTTTTTTATTGAAGCTTAACTGTTGCTCCATATTTTTTTATTACTTAAAACCTGCAGCATATATTTAAGAGTTCGCATGTTTTGCAGTTATCTAAAAATTTTGATTTCATTCTAGTATTTCTTCTGTCGCTCTAGGTTCCAGTTATCTCAGTGAAGAAATGATAGTGTTCATATCCTATTCAGTCCACAGTATAAGATAAACGCCTGTGGCGTTTCGCAGCGCCGCATGATTACTCATTAGCGATTAACTGATTAGAATTTAGTACTACTGCCGGCCGAGAGATCCATATAGCAAAGAGCTCCCGGCCACATCCACTCTTTTATTGGGCAAGAATTTTTCGAGCGTGTGATTGTAGCTCATAAATAAACACTCAACACCGACAAAAGAAAGTCGTATCCGGGTACACATTGTAACAAGTGCAACAATTTTTCTAATTATGCAAATTAACCGATCGCTAATTTATTAGTCCACCGACAGGTTCATTGCTATAATCAGTTCTAAATCGATTTAAACGCAAAAATCTAAAGCCGAGTTCGGCGGTACCGTTAAACCAGGATTCGCTTAAGAGGCTTAAAATAGGCTTCGAGTCTAAACATAAATAGTAAATTGCTGATTAATGGATTTAATTTAATTTTCAATTACTCGAAGAAGCTGTGCTTTTATACCTTAATACTCATTAAACCGAGATTAAAAACGATTCGCGTTTCTGCAAAATAAACAAAACGGAATCAAGCGACGTTTAACCACCCTGATTTGTACAATTCCCGCGCCACGAGCAATTTATGAATTATAAACAAAACCGAGCTGGCAATTAGCCACCGTTTCTCGGATTTTATTGGCGTTTTTGTGGCAATTTGTGCGAGAAATGTGCGAGTTACGAGCAAATGTCTTAATTGGGCGCGGAATTTTTCGCACTATCGCGGGAAAATCGTGGAGGAGAAGACGTGGAGTGACGGGGGCCTTGGGGCAAGGTGCGGCACAACGATGTGACAGCAGCCAACGCCCCCGCGGCAACCTGTTCTCAGCGAAAGATCACAAGTTATAAAACAGGAGAAATTTTGCCACCAAAAGAATTTCAAACATCACAGAGGAAAACAAATTCTCAGGAAATTTTACGACTATTTTTATTTGATTGTTTATTAATTGTTGATCGCAAAAAATTGAGGTTGGGCTTGTCCCGTCTATAGTTTCTTTCCTATTTTTGACTTTTGGCATTTTGGGTCATTGACCTCGGTACTAACCCTTTAGAAAAATGAGAAGCCACTTCATGAGAGAGTATATTATTATAAATATTATAATACATTTTGTGGACAACAGTAGACCAAAATTAGGCTGATTTTATACATATTTCTATTTTTAAATTTACAACCTAAGATTTTACTGTAAACTTGTACTAAAATGTAATAATCTACTTAAAAGTAATCACACAGGGTAAACAAAAAATATGAAACGAAATGTTTTTGCTTAAACTATTGAAAAACTATTTAATGTGTGATAAAGTATTATAAAAATATCACCTTCTTTAAAAAAAAATGAAATTATACTCTTGTTTTACTTAAGTTTTGTTCAATCTATTATTTTTAAAATAACAGTCTGCGAGTAATATGGTGGCTTTCACCATACTTTTTTTAAAGTAAATAGTAAAAAAATGCTTGGTTCCATCGTTTTTGTTCACCTTGTAGGTATTTTTTTCAATATCAGTTTCATTTTTATAAATCGAATACAGACTTATAAAAAACTATATTTTGATGTCATTTTTGATCTTTATTTTTAATAAGAAATCCTTTCCAATTTACGACTCCAAGTAAAAGAGTCTTTTACTATTGTATGTACCATCAGTTCATAAACTCATAAATATCATAAACTTATAAGATTTTGCGGCAAAACTGTACCTCAAACGTTATGATGTAGCCGTAGTTATAATGTTAATGCCATAACGTTATAATAACGTTATAATGCATACATATGTATGTAAATTGCTCCGAGAAATTGTGCCAAAGATAACAAATAACACTATTTTCATAGCAACGCCCCGACACTAGTATGTTTTTGGAAAATTATTGAAATCACAAATTTAAAATTCGAATTTGATGTCTATGCTTTTCACAACCAAATTGGAAAAAATCTTGTATGTAACACGATGCAAAATGGCACTCATTTTGCAACTTGTTGCATAAATAACTATTTCTTATAGGATAAAATATTAAATTTGCTTTTGAACCATACCAAACATAAGAAGTTATTACCAATAAGTCCGTAGTTGTTAGCAATAAACCGTTCCGGGTACCAAAAATCGCCTAAAATTTAGACAAAACTCGTAAAAATTAGAAACTTCAAAATTAAACCATTTGCACCTCTTGGGGGTTCAAGACACTTAAAAATGTACAAAAACGTTGCAAAAATGCAAGAAATAATTTTTTTTTTTTAATTATGTGACCTATGTCTATGAATGTTTTGAATACAAAAAAAAACCTACCTAAGTTTTGTAAAAACAATAAAAAATAAAAATAGTTATTTATTGTAAGAGTGAGTTAGGTAGCGTTTTATGAACGCAAGAATGTTTAGATAAGTTACTAGATAAGTGTACTAGTGAAATAGATATAAGCAAATAAAAAGTAAGGTAAATAAAATATAAAGTAAAAGTAGCATAAAATGTATAATAAATATTAAAGAAATAAATAGAAACGTTTTATTATTTTGTAAATTTTGTCTAAAGTGTATTGACAATGGCTAATGTTTTAAACTATACGTATGACGTGTTTCTTTACCCTGATATGAGTGTGTTGTGAATGGACTAAACTAGAAAATAATTCTGTAAGCCCCCTTAAACTCTATCTATGACTGCGCCACTGTCCTCTGTGACAAATCCGGCCCTGAATTTTGTTAGGTCTCTGTCATTTTTGCTACGTTTATTGTCAAGGCCTTGATGAGGAATAAAATCCCCGCGATTTGCTGCCTACGACAAGCCATTAATTCACTTTTCGTTTATATCATTCGCTGCTCTAACACATTAATTTGTTCGTAATTTAGTGTGGCCATTCAGCCCACAAACTGGGCATGTTTTGTAATTTAATAGAGTCAGTGTTTATACGATTCGGCCTGTTGGTGGTCTCGACGATCAGAAGCGACAAACGAGACTGGATTTCACCTGTTAAATCTGTCTTAAGATTTTAGTTTAATTTTATAGCCGAGAAATAAAACCAAACATGGATATTTTAAGAGAGAGCGAAAGAAATTAAATTTCTCACATAGAAATAATTAAATAAGATTACTTTTAGTAGGAGTGTAAAAAATAAAAAAAATTGCTCTGATTTCTCTGGTCGCAACCTTGTGCACCAACAATTACCTGAAAGGCTAAATCGCGACGAAATAAAGTTGTTAACATTAACCCAAGTATCCTTCGAAATAATAAATCTACGTCAAAATTCGCAACACTTTAACCCAAAAATCCCACAAATGAAATCAACAAAGGTAACGAAACAATTAATATCCGAAGCCACGATTTTGCAATTAAGACAAAATGACGTCTCAACAAATAAAAATCGTTTCAAAATACACGACTCAATTAGTGACCAATTAAAGCTGAAAATGAGCAAAGAGTGAAATGCAACGCACTGACCATAAATTAAGATTTGTAAAAATACAATTATATAGCAGCAAATATGCCAAGGAGGTTCTCGAGGATAATTGTGTCTAAATGCTCCATTTGTTGTAAAAATGAATCAATTTTTCGGATTAGGCAAGAAGACGTTGCGATTTGGGCAATCGTGCCATAATTAATGTCTCTATAATTAGAGAGCAATTAAATAATAGAGAGCAGCGCAATGGCACAATTGGTTTTTGCGTAATCCAATAAATTAGGAAAAGAGTGGTACAGAGCCGGCTCGAGCCCAGTTGCGATGTCATCGATCGCTCTGTGATATATTAGAGAAATTGGATGTAGGTGTGCTGGAATCTTATTATGGTACGGACCAGAACAACCTGCTGCTTTATATCTCGGATTTAGTACATTGTTAATCATAAATCTTCGATTATTAAAGCCTTTCGAAACTTTATAGACGGCTATCTACTGCAGATAAAATTATTAGTTATAAATCAGATTGTTTTCTTTACGAATTGATCAAGTGGAAACGCGTCCAGCGCTAACGCGCTAATAATCCGCTTCTTGGACTCTTTCGAAAGATCGCCAAGGGTCAACGTGTCAAAATTCGAAAAAAATCGTGCGCCGAAGTCATTCAAGTGTCACAACACACGCCATTTGTCTCCTTTAAATTGATTTTAAAACCGCACACATCGTTTGTCTCGTGTCAAACCGATGATATTTATAATTCCGAATCGGACTCAGCATTGTTCGGAACCTACTTTCGACCACAAGGCGAATTTCTCCACAGCTACCAATTGGTAATTTGCACACGTTTGCCGTCAAACGCACACGATTTGAAAACAAGCATTGTCCAGGCTTCTTTAAACACACACCAATTACTGCAATTATTTAAATAACAATCATTACAACTGGTACAACACAATCATTAATTTATTAACATGCGAAGGAGCCGTGATTAATGCTGCTTTTTACGAATGTGTGAAAGGTAATTAAAGCTGACTTTTATTTTCCCAGGCGAGAAGTGTTATTATTTATACATTAAACGGATAGAAAATTGTCGTATCGATTACACAATTCGAGCTGGGTGGAGCGTATTAACGAGGTTTACTTCCACGTAATGAAAATTAAAAAAACATCTTTTAACTAATTTTGAAGTAAAAATGAATAAAAATGCGTTTTTGGATAACTACCTACAACTACCACTACCAAGTAGGTAAATAGTTAGAATTTTTTAATTTTCTTTCTGTAAATCTGTAATGGTTTTTTCAGCACTTAATTAGTCTTGTAGCAAAAGAAAACAGAATAATTTTATCCCCCTATCTACTGAATTTCTGAAAACATCTTTCTGAAAAGCAAAATAAATAAAAAGGCTAAAGACTTATAACTTATAATTATAAATTAATTACACGAAATTTTTATTTGCCAAATATCAAAAAATCAAACTTCTCACAAAAACTGAATATGTTTCTAATTTTTTTTAAATATTAATGAGCTGTTAATTATTTATTGTGCATAGACATTTAAACCAATTTAGAACATAGAAAAGTGTAAAAAAACGTATTTTTGTACAACAACATAAGTATGACCAGAACTGACCCACTATGTAAATAGAATATTAAAACACAAGTTACAATAAACTGGTTTTATGACACAAAATTAAGTGAAAATTTTGTGAACCTTGGCTAATAAACCTATTTAATCATTTTGATGGTGCCAATTAGACTGGCGAAACACGTAGAAAGAGTCTAACGTCTTGAAATTTTACTTAGTTTTTTTTTATTTTCAATTAGTCATTAAAATTGGATACTATTAACCATAGATATACAGAGTGATGATAAAGTCCTGCACATACTCGTAATTCCTAATTTTATGGGTGATGTAAAAAAAAGATCCTTGAACAAGTCGGTTTTAATTTTACAATTTTGATAACGTTAACGATCTTTAAGTAGATATCAGTAAGTATTTTTTTAAATCCCATGCAACATTTTTGTTTATTGTTTTTGATAATACTTTTTGTTATAGAGATAGAAGAATGTACAGTGGGGGACATGGAAAACTGGGCAGATGTGTCATTCAGTTGTCAAAATTTCTAAACTATACCTTAGGTACTCATAACCAAGCTTTTGATGTTTGGCATATTTATCTTTTTGACACTGACAAAGTCAAAGTTTTTGGAATCCCCAAAGTCACCGAGACATCCCGCTTTGAATAAGAGCTATAGCTTGAAATTTATTAAAAACTGATACAGCTGGCATTTTGCAAAAATTGATGTATGTCAAAGTTAATTTGACAGTTTTTAAAATATCAATCATAATGACGCTAAAGGTGCATTTACATTGACATTTTTTGAAATGACAAGAAAAGACTGCCCAGGATTCCGTGTCCCCAACTGTACCTATCACCAAAAACAGTCAACAAAAATGTTGGGCTGACGTCATACTTAAAATTCAGTGACGTAATAAATGTTGCAATCCTGTCAACATAAAATTGACCTCTTCAAAAACATTTTTTTTAATGACTCATAAAAGAATATGAGTTTTGTCCAGGATTTTATCATCACTCTGTGTGATAAATGTATGCATGAGCAAATGAGTTTTTAATCATTATTTCAGATTTCAGCACTCAAATTATTGATTAAGTAGCTTTGTTGTAAAAACAGAATTTTTTCCTTATTTTCCTTATAAATTAAAAATTTTATTTACTTTATTTAGCCAATTAGAGCATAGTGTCATTTACAGTGACAAATATCAAATGAATGTTTTTATTTAAAACTAACTTTTCATCTTTTCATAAATATAAAAGTTCAATTAACGTGTTTCAGTTAAACTTTTAAATAATTTTGCATTGGAATTCTTTTATATTTAATAATTTGTTTGTTTTTGTTTTTCTTGGTGAACTAGCCCTTTTTGCGTTTTGATTGAAATCTGACCCCTTGATCAGGCGGATTTACCCTGGGCTCAAAAAATTAGTCGCCACCTTGTAAAAACGCGCGTATTATGTCTCCTGTCATGTCGAATTTAATCGATGATTGTTCGTTAGTGTGTCACTGGTGTTAGAAGAGTGTTCTCGGTTGCTCCGCACCGGTATGATATTCCACAGCCCATTAACCTGAACAATGGTGAGTTCTTGTGACAGTCGAGGGCGTGTCTGATTGATATCGACAATGAGGCGATGGCTCGACCTGTTTCCTCCATCATATTCTAATCAGGAAGGACCTCTGACAATCGATCGCGAAATTAATCCCATCTAATTGGATCCGATTCATTGCGATCAATAGACCTCCAATTTAGATTTTTTGATTAAATTCGTGACGCGAATCAGAATACTGCAAGCTTGTGGGTAGAAAATTTTGATTTAGGGGCCCTCTATATGGATATCGTGTTTACTTTCCGGGAATCTTCCGGGCGCCTTCAGCGCTCGTAAATTTCTTTTGCAATAATAATTATTCAAAAGGCAATTTTCTCGGATTATATAACATAGGAGGCCATGGACGCCTACTAGATCGACGTTTTACTTTTGTTTCAAGGCGAGGGAGGGCCGGAACCTTCGTTTCCACCAAAGAAGTGCCAATTGACATTAATTAAAATCAAGTGATTTATAGTCCTTGATTCTAATTTGTTTTTAATTGATACACGACGACTTGATTTATAGGATTTTTTGGGAGGTGACCTTCGGAATGAGGATGTTGCTGCATTTTTTTCAAGTGTGGCATCTGGAAGTTGACACAAGACTGAAGCCCGCATTTTCGCTAGTGGAAATATTTACACTTGACATTTTTCCGTGAAAGGTCAACACGACTCGACGGTGCAAGAAATACGCTAGCCGAGTTTAAAAATCAACTCGAACATATAAATTATAATATTATAATTACCGTTTCGCTATCTAGAAAACGTATCTAGAGACTTACATGTGGATTTAAGGCGAGAACACTCCAGGGCAATGGAAACATCTACATCATGGCCGAAATAGAGGAAGAACTGCTTATTGAAAATATCAACAAGAAAAAAACACACCGAAAATAGAAGTATTTATAGTGCAGGAAGTGATATTTGCAATTTGCATAGCAAAATGAAATAAAATAATAATTAAAGCATTTTTAAGAGAGAAATACTGTAATTGACTAGCAATACCAGTAATCAAAGATTTGTTTCAGTTGTGTTGTCTACGTTTAAATGCACGATTATTTCTTGTCAATCACGTTTATTCATTTTAAATGTTTTGTAGTTCAAGAATAATGAAATAAATTAAATAAATGGAAATATTCTTGTAAATAATAATTAAATAATATTAAACTGCACTTGTTTTCAAGGTATAAATCGTTCTTCTTTATAGTAAAATGAAACTGTAATCATTTTAAATTTAAAATCGAACTCATCTTTTTACGAACCCTGAAACAAAAATTATATCTGATGTAAAAATATAAGTACAACTAGATATTTTAATACATTTCTCGGGTGTAGCAATCTAAGATCTGATCCAAATTTCTACAGAGAAAAATAATAATCAAAATCAAATGCACAAGCAAATCGCTGTAATTTTTTGTTGCTTACATATTCAAGTTTCTATAAATTCAAGTCGATTTATCCATGAAACTTTGGAATAAATTCGTAATAGTTTTTCTTGGAAATTCCGGGTTTAAAAACGTAATTAATAAAAACTAATAAAAAAGAATTGTCTTCATAAATAATTGCTAATTTTTCCCTTCAAAAATACATTTTTTGTATTCGTTCCCGAAAATAAGTACTCAATAAAATAGTACGTAAAATGGTTATTTTAGGTACTCCGTACCCAAAAACAGTTTTTCCGGATGAAAAAATCAGTTTGGTTACTATGGTGGCAAAATATTTTTTTTAGGTTTTCATTTACTAATATTTCTTATGAGTTCGGTGAAGACTTATTTTCTTACATGCTTGTATTGTTAAGTTTTTGGATTTGTAGGATTAATTAACAAAGTGTGAATCCGTTTTTCAGAGCTTTAACAAAAAATGTGGTTTGTAACATACACCTAAAACGTTTTTGAGGATTCATCTGCTAATGCAGACTCGGCTTCGCCTTGTCCGGAAGCAGTAAGAATTCATCTGTAAAAACTGTATTATAACTATTTCAAAAGTATCATATTTTGAAAAAAAAAACTACAAAAACAGATAATGCAGCTTCAATGATGATACAAATTTTTATTTATTGTACAGGGTGCTGCATTTTGGATGTCCGAATAGGGAATCTTCGAAACTAAAACGAGTGATACATACTGGGGCTCATTTTTTGAGAAAATAATATTGGTGAAAACCGCATCCTGCTATCGACTTATAGTCAAAAGTTGACATTTTAGCGAAATCTAAAAAAAAAATCATATCTTTATTATTATAGAAGATACAGATTTGAAACAAAGACATTATGAGACACTTTTTCATGTAGAATTTAATAATGTTGTTAACAATTTTTTTTCGGTTATTTGTTTAGCAGTAATAACATAAACTTGTATTTTTTTTAATGGGAATCATAGGACATTGTGTTGTCGATAAGTTTTTTGCAAAAGCTGACTTTCTTTTGTAGGGTGTTTTAACTTCCCTTATCAGGAACCAGCAGTAATCCCCCATCATAGCTGGACCCCATCTCCCTTGGTACCTCTTTTCCATCGTCAATATATCCTGGTGGATCATTTTCCCTTGCTCGTCACTAACGGCACCCAAATTTGGGAGGGGGGGGGGATAATTTAAATGAGAATGGAGAAAATGAATTTTAAGTGTTTCGTTTTTCGGTGATTTTGTCGAACATACTTACATATGATATCTTAAAATGCCTAACTTTAAAATCTGACGTGCTATGGAATTTTCTTTAACATTTTTGAGTTTAGCACATAGAATTGAACAAAAAATAACTGTTTTCTTCTCAGTCACAAAATGCTTGTTGGCTAGTGTTATTAAATCAGACACCAGACACATTTATATTAAGAAAAAATATTTTCTAACTTTTACAGTTTATATTACTATTCAAATCATATTCTTATCACAACGCTATGATTACAACATAACAGTTTGTTAGACAAGAAGAAACCATTTACACCAAATGTCTTAAGATAAATAAAGAGGAAAAATAACAGACCAGTTTTATTTTGATCACAAAATGTTGTATTTTAAAAGATGAGTTCATTCATAATGTGAGTTTATTATTAAATTATACCAAGTGAGTTTTATTGGCGTTTTCGTTGAATAAATTGTTCTAGAATAGTTTATTGTCCAGAAATGAGTGTTTTCATCCAGTTTTCCCACTTTAGCAGTTATTTTTTAATGATATCGCATTCTGTTTGTCTAATCTTGTTTCAGTTCAGCTTTTGTTATATTTATTTCCAAGCTGAAACCTTGCCACGATATCTCAGCCCGCCTTCGCTCCTCTCGCTCGAATCACCGCCGCAATGCCAATCGCAATTTTTCCTTCGTTGTCGATACCAATGTCTTACATCGTTCTCTCACAAACTCCTCGTTTTCCATATTAATTAATACAAAGTAAACATGCGACCACCATCGCCGATCCCATAATTTATGCAAAACACAAGCAGAGCATTACCGGTTCGACTCGTACTGTCTGTATTTCATAATTTATCGTTCCGAAAACATTGTTAATAGACCGCGTTGACCATATAAATCCCCCTTTTTCTGATTAGTTCAATCATTTGCGATTTTGCGAAATTGTCGGCCATTACCGGCACTTTATATTTTTGCCAAGTGTGACGTTTAGGCGTACTACAATGACGCAACATTTCTGTCAAGATGCTATCTTAATCTGTTTTACGGCAGCCACAATGGATATCTAAACTGAATTTTTACAAGAGTTTCAACTCGTCCAACTCGGCCAATAATTGTCGAGGAATTTATGGAACGGGCAACCTGCTGCTTTTCTTCGATTTATAGCGAATAATTGATAACAGTTGCGTGATAAAGTAGACAACGTGACTGCACATTTTTAGCAGATTGCGGTTTTTATGCGAGCTTTTTGTCTGGAATTTCACCACTGATAAATCGATTGACAACGCCGGTTTTGTCTGCATATTTGATAAATCCACTAAAGGCTCGTTTATGAAACATCGTGACTTTGTAAGACGGCAGAGTGGCATAATGGAGGAAAGTGTTGTGCTTTTATTGTTAATAACTGTCATTAGTGGCGTTACGGCAATGGTAAAATAACAATTACAGTTAATAGGACGGTAGTGTTGTGTTCTGCCCTCGCTTGATTTATACTTTGATACGATATTTTACACGGCAACTTGTCGCTTTCTTTCGTATTATTTGCAAGCTGTTATAAATCACGGATAAAGAATGTGGAGAACAACACTCCACGATTAATATGGAATTAAAGATAAGAGATCGGACTCGATGTCGTGCTGTTGTCGAGCTGAAAAGCCAACCCGATTTGTCATCCGACGCGTGGACAAACACTTGGACATTATTTGGGACAAGAGAATTAATTAACTCAAAAAACAAACTTTTTCAATTCACATTTTAACAAAACTGAACAGACACTTTGCTACTGAAACCAGTTATTCTGCCACTCATTTAAATGACAATATGATACTGATTTCAACTAAAATTTTTATAAACTTCATTTTTGTAAAGCCTGTAATTAAACTCTTGCTGTGAGAAAATGTTCTTTTTCATGAACTTTTGCTAGTCTATTTGCACGAGGCACGACTTTACAGCAGTTTCTTGTTTTGATATAATAATACAAAAAGTTTTAACTTATTTAGATCTTTAAAGGCCATACGAGGTGTCCGAAAAAAATTTTGAGAATTTTGGTCAAAATAGAGAAAAAGTTTCTACGAACAAATCATCCGAAAATGCTTTCTGAAGAAGCTCCAATTCGTTTATAACTTTTTTCCTTTTAAGAAAAACAGAAAACGTCGTGTTGTACCAAAGTAATATACTCGTAAATAAATTAAAAAAAAACATCAATAAATCCGAATCTACAAAAAAATAATTAAGGTACTGAAATAATTTAAAAAAGTCCTTTTGGTTGTCATTTTCAGGAGGCTCCAAATGCCTCAGGATATGACCATAATTTTTTTTATCTTGTCTTATAAAATATCCTTTTAAATCTCCCAAAGTTTTTCTAGACACCTTATACAGTCTTGGAGTTAAAAATTGACCTAGTAATAGAAGAGTACAGAAATACTGTAAACAAGTAAAAACGCTCACACAATTGTTATTATTAATAATGTTATTTAACTCCAAAATTTTGATACACGGTTTGAGGGTCACTGAAATTATTTCCTTGTTCAGATAAAATTGTACTGTTGAAAAAAAAACAAATAAAAAAATTAAAAATTAAATTAAAATAATAAATTAGTTGTGATTGTGATTTACAGTGAAATTCAAAATGATACTAATAGCTATTGTTGCAGCCGAAGCAGCAGTTCTCAAACAAATAATATACAGGGTGATTCTTAAATAGACCGACAAAATTTTATCCTTGGTAGTATTAAATGAGAATATGCTGGAAAAAATATTTAAAAAATTCTTTGTTTAAACGTTCTCCAAATAAAATTTATTAAAGTCATTTTCGAGGTAAAGCGTACGCCACTGATATGTTCGTAAATAGTAGTAGCACAGGTAGTGGAAACCATGGTATTAACTTGATAAAAATGTGCGTGATCATTGCAACAATTCATAAGCGCCGTAAGTGGCACGGATCAAGGGGGTTTTGCCCCTAAAAATATAAACGTAAAAAGGATACAGTTTGTTTCCATTTATCCTTGGGAAGCTGCGATAACATTTTGTCGGTCTATTTAAGAGTCACCCTGTATGTACAATGATTTATTTCCTTTCACAATGTGAATTTTTGTTTTATATAGCGTATTAGTATTTTTCTACCGTGAATATCATCTCATTTAAATTTCAACCTCAAGACCCTAACACCTTGTATTTATAAAAAAAATAATTTGATTTTTTTTTAAATACATAAATTATGACACTGACAAGTAATTACATTTATTCACAATCATCATCTGAAAAGTTGGAAAGTATGACATTTCAACTTCATTTAACAATTGATATGAAATGTCAAGTTCAGATTGGGAAATGGCCACTTCCCAGCCAGAAAACTGATAAGAGCCCAGTCTGAACTGAACTGTCATATGTCAAGTTTTCAAAGTGTAAAAAATTTTTGTTGGCTCTAAGAGGACAATTTTAAATAAAATAATATACAAACCTTGGTGGTCGTTGCTTCATCGTACTTCGGGTTATCGTTAACCGCGGCGCTTCGCGCCTTGTTCACATTTCACCTTCTACCTCGGTATGTAAACTACTATTTATTCAAACAGTTCGCTCGACTTAAAAAAAAACAAGTCACAGCTACCAAAAACATCGATAACAGGTAGTTATTGGAAAAATTATATAATATTGAAGGCTAAATTTTCTAAAAAACTTTTTGTTAATGCCGTAAGCCTCCCTCTCAAGTTGCAATTTCCCACGATTCATCACCCATCTATTCATTACAAACTAATACAATTTATCTTCCTGCTTCCTGGTCCACCCTTAGACCAAACAATGACCACCCCATTGCACAACAAGTAATGCACTTGTGTCTTTGGTGTTTTCCCCGTTTTCCCACGAGCCACCCTCAAACCGATATTTGCCACCCTCCACTTGATCTTCATCCCTCTCTGGAATTCATCAATTTTGTTTTAGTACAGCTAATCGAGCGTGGATTAATTTAATAAATAAAACATCTAAATGGGGTGATGTGCAGCATCCCTCGGGATGGTCACACGCGACCCATGCCATTCCCACGGGTGCACTAGGGGTAAATGCATTAAGTGTAACATATTGCTGGTGTCACTTGATGGGTTTTAATTGGGGTGGAATGAATTTTTTGGGCCACACGTGTGGGTGGTTTAATCGAATTTGTACCGGATGCTGGTTAGATGAGAATTCTCAGGTGTCACAGTCCATTTTTGTTTAGTAATTGGAGAATCATTAGTGAACGGAGGGTGGATGGTGATGTCATCACACGTGGGTGGGACCGATTGGGATTATTTATCGCTTTCTCTAGGCTGGAAAGAGTGATTTTTTAATAAATTACAACTTCATTGTCGATTCGAGACGATTTATCAAATGTAAAGGAGTGTGCTTGGAGAATTAGCAACCGGTGACCTACGCCCAGCGATGGTAGCAGGGTTGTGATTTATGCGCTGTGGCAACATCTCAATTTGATATTTAAAAATCGATCTAACCACTAAATCAGAAATTTCTCTTTTCAGCGCTTGTGATGGATATTGTTATTTAAATCGATTTTCCGACCACACAAAACACTCTGAATGCCAAACGTTACTCGCGTTACGTAAAAGGCAATGATATTGATAACATCACAATATTTCGCCAATTTTACGACGAGCAAACACATTTGTTGGAAATTTTAATTCGGCGATAAATCTGGCGGAGACACTTCCATCTATCGTTTATTACCTGGATGGAAACAAACAAGCTTGTCACAAACACGAGCCGCCGTATATTGACAAGAAGTAATTGGTTATAAAAGCTCGTGTGAGTGCATTTAACGAAAGACGCGTGCGAGTTGCGTGCCATGTGTGGGCGATCACGACAGGTGAGAACACGCACTTTTCCCCTATCGGAGGACGAAACAGACACGTGTTTTAAATTATGGAATGACGAAGGGGTGGCCAAAACGGGAACTGCGTCTTCATTATTGACAGCATCTGCCCAAGAGCAGCAAGTGTGCAGATGATCATTTCAGCAGACTTTGTAGCAAACTTAAAAAAAAATCGACTTGGTTTTGTGTCCCAATCTGGAAAAAGTCGATCAAGTGGAGTGGGCGTTCCGCCTCTCCTAATTAAATTAGTTTCGATTAATTTTTGTGATTTACGATCAAAATCAAGGAGCAGCTCGTCCCATATGGAATTAATTTAATCTCACGGCCGACTTAAATGTTAATTTCCAATCCGATGGGTCAAATGTTAAACGTCATTTCATTAGCGATCCAATTTCGCAACGTCAAAATTACATCTCTTGCACAAATCCCAGCCGATTTTTCTTCTTCTTCCTGATGTGTTGTCTCTATACAATCCGCGGCTCTTTTGTACCGTTAATTACACGTTACGTTGCAGATATTTGAAACTTTCGTTCGATTGTTTGTTTTCTTTCACATTTGACGTGCAAGTTCAGTGTGTGCGCTATTTTGCAACTCTATTTGTCAATAGAGATTTAATTATGTGCACACACACCTTACATGAATCGCGCTTTTATGATTTTGATGCTTTGGGAGATAATCGGAGATGGAAATAGAAGCGGTTGTGGGAGGCTGGGGCCATAAAATAACCGCACCCGGACGAGATCGGCGCCCCGGGATGCCCCACTGCAGGTTTCAGTATTTCACGGTGGCACAAACGCATAGGGGAAAGATGCCAATATTAGATCAGTCCCAGACAAAGAAATGTTTTCCATTTTGTTCCTTTAAAGCTAATGTTTCCTTTAAACACTCTTTAAAGCATTTAAAGTTGTGACATGGATGAACTAAACTTCATTTTAAAATCTAGCAAAAATAGCAAACCTATAAATGAGAATGACAGATTTAGTGCCTTCAAACGACTCCAACTTCAGATGCTTTAATTTTTCTGTTTCTAGAACCTTCAGAAGATAAAAAATCCTATTTGAGCTGTATCTTCAATTTTACAAAACTTTGGTCGTGTGGCAACAACCAAAACGGATCTTTTGGTAACTCTGAAACTCACAGCTACTTAAGTTTCCCATTATTAAAAAACTCTTGTGATAAATTTTCATAAAATATAATATTAAAACCTAGAGTCAATCAAAGTTACCTACACATTGTTGAAAAACTACTGAAATATTTATCAACCGATACTTTGAAAACTATTTATCACAGGATATTTAAACTTACAGAATTGTAATTCTGTTAAGATTCTAATACTGAAAATCCTCATTTCAAAATTTCTGCTACCCAAAGTTTATCGACTATTTTTAAAAGCAGGAATATTGAAAATTGATCGAACAAATGTTTTATAATTAAGAACCTTCAACGATAACTATAGCCTCTTATTTTAAAATTTACCTACTTAATGTTAAATCAACATATTGTTAAACGTAAAATGCGCTACTGGAATAATAATAAACTATTTAGAAGCTTACCTATTAAAGAGTATGATTTATTTATCAAAATATTTAGTTCAGTACCTATAATAATTCAGTAAGCTTAAATAAAAAAAAAACTTGAAAAGCTTTGGCTTGAATACAAAATTTCAAGAAATCTTTCAACTGGATATACAGGATGTTCCGTTTTTATTGTTACAAATTTAGACAGATGATAGAATATTCAATTTTAAGATAAAAGTTTCCTATAAACATGTATCGAAGAACTTTTATAAGGGAGACCTGAAAATGGTGCATCTTTTAATAGATTTTGTCCAATATTTCAGAAACTATTGTAGATAAAATTACAAAATTTAGTACAACATACAGGGTGATTTTTAAATAGACCGACAAAATTTTATCCTTGGTAGTATCAAGTGAATATATGCTGGATAAAATATATATAAAATTCTTTGTTTAATCGTTCTCCAAATAAAATTTATTAAAGTTATTTTTGAGGTAAAGCGTACGCCACTGATGTGTTTGTAAATACAGTGCGATCAAAAAGTCTGTCTATCAAGCAAGCGTAGAAATTTAAAACGTATGTCTGTGGAAGATAAAATGTCTCAATGACAAATGACAAATGTCAAAATAATTTTTATGTAAATTATAACAGGAAACCGTGGTGAACGATTTTTATGAATAAACACCAACAAAATCTCATTTTAGATATTTTGAGACGTTTCATAAAATAATTCAATTTAATTAGCTTTATGTTTTAATTTTTATAAAATAATTTTTTGACATCTAAATAACATACGAACTGCTATGCAACATACGTCCTCAACTAGGACGCCTACTTGATAGAAAAACTTTTTGATCGCACGGGTAGTGGAAACCATGGTATTAATTTGATGAAAATGTACTTGATCATTGCAACAATTCATAAACGCCGTAAGTGGCACGGATTAAGGGGGTTTTGCCCCTAAAAGATATAAACGTAAAAAGGGTATAGTTTGTCTTCATTTATCCATGGAAAGCTGTGATAAAATTTTGTCGGTCTTTTTAAGAATCACTCTGTATAATCTTTATAGTATAAAGGTGTATAAAGTTTATACACCCAAAAGAATTCAAAGATAAAATGTCGAAATTTTTACTCAGAAGTGTACTAAGCTAGGGTTTTATGATAAAAAGTACCCTAACTATTTTGGCTTACAGACCATAAAATATAAATTAATAGTTAACATTTTATTCTTCGAATTAGAGTCAACAAGGCTTAAACTTGCTTTAAATCTGTTAAAAATAATTTGACGTTTTGTATTGAGAAATGCCAAACAGTTGTCAAAACTTCCTTACACGGGAGAAAAACCGTAAATTTTGACAGTGTCGAAGAATAAATTCGTTTTATCATTTAAAATGCCCGTGATTAAAAATTTTGACAACTATCTTTGAATGCGTTCAAAAACAAAAAGAAAAACAAGTTTTGCAGAAAAAACAAGATTTTAAAACTTTGCAAAACGATAAATTGTTAAACAAGTGTTTCAGGTTTTTTTGAATAGTTTAAATAAAACCATCGTTCCTTAGAAGAAATAGGATTTAAAAAAGGTCCCACTCTTTTTCCCCATCACATTCTGTTCGATTAAAATTTCATAAAGTGGATGTATCGTAAATCCTAACTGGAAAATTTATTGTTATTGTTATTGTTAAATTTATTATTGTTAACAACATTCAATTCAAACATTTCTTATATGTAGAAAACCCATTTTATATAATCATGATGGGATGGACAAAATTGTTTTAAAAACTACGAACAAAATTTACTAAAGAAAAAACTCATGTTTTGATGATGTGTACATGAAAATAAATAATTAGAAGATTCAGAAATTTTGACTTTCCTCAACATTTCTCCTTATTCTCATCTTGTAGCACCAAAATCTTTTTGTTGCTTCAAAGAACTGTTGCTGTTCCTTCTTGCAAAAGATAATTTTTGTTTCTAGATAAATTGAGTCACTATTCTTTTGTTTTTAGGAAGGAATAAAAAAGTGGTACAATTACGTTTTATTCAATTACACCAACGTCATGTAATTTGTACAAATTGCGCAAAAACTGCGACAGGCAAAAAGCACAGAGATTCTTAAGTAGGCACCTGTCGTGAACCCGCTCATCGTGTTCTGCGATGAAATAGATACCGCAGCGGTGAAATCGTGACCAAGAGGACGTTAGTGGCCGTACGCTGCCGTTGGAGAGCAAGAGATGTGGCCATGGCTGGATGGTACCACCACACTAATGCTCTAATTAGTACCAGGAATCGTAGTCGCGATTCACAATCGAGCTCTCTTCTGTCCTCCAGCATAAAGCGGATATCTCGATAATAAAAGCAGCTGCAAATAGATTCCTTATCGGTACTGTTTGTTTTCGCTCCGAGAGCGAGCACCGACCACGGCTACTACAAATTGACTCTCCGACAGACCATTAGCTGCGATCCTCTCTGTCTCGACTTATCTCGGACGAGATAATCGACGCTTAATTGTACACTTCGATTTGTAATCAATGAGAGAACTCAGGAAATGGTACCACCGCATGAACGTAATGTACCATTTCCTATAATTTCCAACTGGAGTGATTATCCGATGGGTGGTCGTGCATCATGAAAATGCTACAAGACAAGGGAAAGTATTGACGATCTAGAAATGTGAAAGCAAGAGATTTTATCAATCGAGTGACCACCCCAATTCCCACAAGACACAAATTAAACATCAAAACATCTGACGTACATACGTTCAAAGCCAACACGATATTGTTTGCTCGTCCGACCCCCAGGCTCGCATTACACCCCTATAACCCCATATGTCTCCGTAACAAAAAACTGTTAATTCGCCATTTCAAATTTATTCCTATAACAATAAACAAGTGATAGTGTTTTCACGTCGTGTAGTCACGACTCGGGATCCAAGTAGCCGTTGGCCACCGCATGCTTGTTATAAATAAGGCTTTGTTCTCTACGCGATTTTTCTTTCAAGTTATTACTTTTCATCGGAAAACCAGATCGAAGATTGATCGGTTGTGATTTTCTAAGGTGTGTTTTCTACGTGTTTGTGGACTCACCCACACTTGGCTACTTGGATGATTTAATCTACAAGTTGGCCAACTACGCTTTATTATCAAATATAATTAATGGCGGAATTACGCGGAACGATTAAGAAAGCGCGCTGAAACGGCATAATTGGCCATTTCTTAATTCGGTCATGTCAAATATTAGACGCTAAAACGTGATAAATGTCGCGAGATGGCGTAATCGGGCGCGAGGTACGCCCAACGCGGCTCTAGGCGCGACCTCTACCTGTCAAACCGCGAACTAGAGCATCGCGAGACAGCCTCAAACTTCAAACAATTTTTTTTTAATTATTTTTTTCTAAAATTCTGAAAAATTATGTTGTAAAACTTGACCAACAAACGTATTGTGAATTTATTCCGTGTCCCTGCAACCCCCTATATTTGTAAAAACATTTTTTGATTTAGTTTGTACAACTTTTTTTAAAATTTTGATTTTTTAATGAGAGCTAAAATTGATATCTCTGCAATTACTTAAATCTGAGAATCTTACAACAAAATATACGATCTACAAATTATAGCTACCAAAATAAAAACAAATTTGTCTCCAAATTCGTATAACACCTTCATGATATTATGTAAAGCAGAGAAGGCATGAGAAAAATGTTGATTTTGAAATGATTTTGACATTTTTTGATATTTGCTTCTATTTATTTGTATTTATTTACAATAATTTGCAATATTGTAGTATATTTTTTATGTTTTTTTTTGTTTGTTATGTTTAAGTAAGAAAGACACAAAACAAACATAACATTAAAAAATTGAATTCAGAATATAGTTCCTCTGTTTACTTTTCTAATAGCTATCAATAAATAAACATATACCTATGTATAGCTTGTTTTATTACAAATGCCTACAACATAGTTTTTGCAGACAAATCGTTGCAGTATCCGGACAAGACGGTAGCTGAGTCTAAAATAGCAGCTGATCTAAAAATTTGTTTACATATGTTCATAACATTTATGAACATCATAGTCAATTTTGATAGATAGTTGTTAGGGCTCCACCAAAAAACACGCACCTAAATGAATCTTTTGAGGCCAAGTCCGCTAAAGTTGTTATGACTACACTTTTGAGAACTAATATTCAAAATATCTATTTTGCAGCATATTTTGAGTTAAATAGAAATTTAAAGAGCAAACACATCATCAATAATTCTTCAACTATAGCAAAATTTCGAGTTTTCTTACCGCCAACTAGCTGCTCGAAAAATTTTTCATCTCGTAGTCAAAAAAATTTTGATTCGCTCAAAAAGTTTTAGGCGTTTAATTTGCTATAAAAATTATTTGGAGCTTGAGCGATCAATATAAAAATCGTTTTTTGATGTTGAGATTTCATAAGAAGTTTCTACTTTTGATGGCTTTGACTCCTGAACTTTATAAAAAACTGGTGTACTGTTCAAAAACGGTACAGCTCATTCTTTAGGTCAGCTTTTAACCTTGACCATATACCTATTGGTTATGATCGGTTGTAATTTTTTGTATCGTTTTCGGTATTTTAAAGCATCACACATTGATAAAATCAGTTTAAATTAATATCCTCGGCGAATTAAACGTGATCAAAGAGAATGTGTGAAAAGTTAAGGACCATTAATCATAATTACAATAATTCCACACTCACTTTCAAGCAAAACGTAAAATTATAGCTCATTACGTTCTTAAATATTAAAATATGTTGATACATCATAGTTGAAGCGCACGTCGCTCCGGGGCCTTATTCAAATGAGAGTAAAGCAGGCGCCTGAGAACGCGCCTTAATCCAGTTGCTTCGATTAATTTTAACACAGAATGGACAATAGAAGAAGTTCAAGGTGTCGCTTTAGTGTTAGGTGGATAGAGAAGAGAGCAAACAAATCAAAGTGCCAACTTATCGGACAGATTTCAGTTCCATGGAAATAAAGTGGTATCAAGAACCCCAATTTGCATATTCTAAATGTCAAAAGATGTAAATTCTGCAACAAATCGCTCCTAATGCTGTTGAATAAAATATAAACGTCTTTCAACGACACGATTTTGGATCATTATGATCGCATTCCAAACCCTGGACCACCCCCGACTCTGCCAAAACTCAATCGAGCCAATTTTAAATGATCTCTCTAATTCGTCGCGATTTTTCCATCAAGGGGTAAAATTGAGTCATCCGTCTGGTCGCAAGGCGCCACTAACACGGCTGGAAGTCCGTTTTGCCCGTGTCGAAGTTAATCACAAGCCTAAAAAGCCACCTCACAACGTATCATTACCGACGAAATTGCCATTAGTTATTTCAGACAGTTTGGTAACTATATTGGGCAAGTGCGAACTATTTGGCGGCTCGTTCATCCTCGTGGCAACCCTTTATTTCACATAATTGTTTAATTGTACGCTACGGAAGCCTCCAATGCTATTTATGGCAACAGGCCAACGAGATTCTACCGAATTACCGCCTTTTCAAATTAATTTCGCCCGAACTGCTCAAGAAGCACTTGATTAATTGAAAAAAAATGATTATATGAATTCTCTTATTATAACATAGGTACAGAATGATTCAAATATATCACTCAAAAAAGTGCCTCCTAGTGTTTTTGTTTCAAATCTTTAATGACAGTAAAAGATACGAATTTTTTAAAACTTCTCTAAATTATCTACTTTTGTTCATAAGTTCAAAACTAAGGTAGTAGTGAGATACGATGACCAAAATTCTTTTTTAAACTTCATAGTTTCATAGGTCCTTTATAAGAACATCGGAAATACACCACCCTGTACCCTGCTCTTTTTTACGGTTTTAGTACACATTAAGTGTTTATGCTCTTCTGCAGAACTAGGCAAAAGTTTAGAAGTTAGCTATTAGCTAAACTACAATAATTTTAGTAGCTTGGAGCTATAACTGTAGCTAAACTAGGTACATCTGAAATTTGAGAAGTATCTATAAAAGAATTCTTTTAATTTTTCCCGAATGTCATAAAACTTTATTGTTTCTCTGAATGGATGTTTAATAAAATAAACAGACTGTTAACATGTTGTTTTGCTTGGAAAAATACAAAAGTCTTATTAATTTATTTAAAAAAAATAATAATAACTAATTTTAGCTAAGTGGCATCTCATAGTTTGAGAACGACTGATAGTCTCTCCTATTTTCCGCTATGCTTGACCGTTTGCATCTTGTCTCACTCATTCGCATAGTAACAACAAACACAAGACTAGTAGTAAGAAAAATTTAAAGAATCCTACTATAGATAAAAGTTTTTTTTTCATCTAAAGATTTTCTAACTATGGGAATACTTAATTTTTGGCTACACCATGTATGCCCAATTCCAGGTATAAAATCGTTGTTTTTTTTTAGTTTCACATATTTTGTTTTTTGTAGTTTCATCTCCTACATTATTTTGTTGGTAAATATTTAACTTATTTTTTTTAATAATATCTTTTTGAAATTATATCTACAATTCTACACGTATAGTACATAATTTACCAAATGGTAAAGTGCAAGGTGTTAAAACAACGTATATCAAAAATATTACGTATGTTTTCTTTAGTACTATCAATACCTGTCAGTTTTGACATTTCATTACAAATAACAATTTTTCTAAGACTTACGTTCATGAAATTTCCACAACATTTTTGATAGACCTTCTTTTTTAGACACCTTGTAGAAAAATTTCTATAACCTAGCTCTTCTGAATAAGTTTTATTTTCTCTGTGAACAAAAAAACAACTCTGAAGAAAAAGTGTTTATTTTACTCATAAGTTTTTATAAATAAATTACCTACAACTTGGAATTTTTATTAAGACTATTGAGAGACAGATAGCAAAGAAATACCATACCTGTTGAAAATTGTTTTTTGAAAGTAACTAAATGGTTTTAAAAACCAGCAGAGTAATGTTGCGGTTATTTTGAAATAAAAATCGAAAAGCCACCTCCAAAAACAAGAAAAAAACAATAATAGAAAAATTCGAATAGCCGATCAATCACAAGGTGCGTCTCCGCGTCTGTGCCCCTCGATCAATTTATCTCCCATTTGTTTAACCTCGAGCTGCCGATTTGAAAAAATGCCCCCCACCCTATAATTTAATCAAACCTAATGGTAGTCCCTTAATAGAATTCACTCTGTGTTTTTTGTACGTTACCGAAATTAGATATTAATTCGAAACTATGTAGGAGGGCCCCGGTAATTGTGGCCAGCTGGTTTTTTAAAGCCATCGGCAAGCAGCCCTTTGACCAGCCCGTGCCATTATTACCGTCAAAATTTACGACGAACTAACGAGGAGGTGCGATACTCTGCTCATTATTTACACATTCGTAAAAATTTAACGATTCGCTCCATTTATAAAGACATTACTTTGTACGGTGCTTCAGTCGTGGGAATCCGAGCACTAGGAAATGCGAAGTGCGGCGAAAGCACGCACGGATACGTTTAGAGTAATTATCGGTTGCAAATGATAACAGCGGGTGGTGAAGTTGACGGATGGCAGGAGTGGAAGAGGAATGCGTAGGTGGCGTAATATAGGAGCTTGCGACTTGTACCGGTTGCATTTTTTTCGAAAAAGGGATAAAAATGTGAATGAACACTTGTGATCATTTGTATAGATTTCTCGTTAGTGGATGCCATTAGCGAATGTCACTTGAGTTTGTTTCTTATTTCTTAAAGAGTCTTAAATAATAAATCAGTTCCAATCAGTGTCTGTTATTGTAATTGTAATGTCGCAAACACAAAGCTAATGAACTGCGCATTAAATGAATAATTAATTAACACGAGATAACGCCCAATGGGCCCGACAAAGCGCCTCTAATGCATGGACATTTCCATTTGCAAAGTCCCAATTAGTACCCAGATCCTATCGCGAATTAATTACATTTGGTAACCACGTGACAAAAAATCCAAAATGACCCAACCCATCAATATGATAATATACTGCCGCTTCACACCTAGTCTCGGTCTATCAATCCTAATAACCGGCTAGATAATAGATAAAAGCCTAAAATTAGCTATCAGACAGGTGAAAATTGCAAAAGGGCTTTGTTGGGCGGTTCATCGAAAATTCATAACCGTTAAATCGATGTTTTAAAACTATTACCACGTGCTGATGGAAGAATCGCTCAGTCAGATATCGCGCCGAAATAAATCCCGATTCACATAACTGCTTTTGATGATAAGATCGGGGTTATTTTTAGGGGTCACCGGTGATTATATTTCGCATTATATATTAACCGGGGTTTAATTATACGCTTAACGCCGGACCAATATTTCCAAATTCTTATCTGATCGATCGACGAGAGATTCTCGGACGTCTTCGACACGTGACAACATATCAATAACCAGAGATAATCGAATGATGCTTATCACCGCTTATAAAGCTCGTTGGTCGACGAATATCGACAAGATTTCCCAAAATACAACAAACAAACAAAAACTTAGTCTTATTTTGGAACTATCGATACACACTTTTGCTGTTGTAAAGAAAGAAAAGATATGGAGATGTATTCAGAAAAAAATGCTCTTTTAAAAAAGACAATTTCGGAGATTTCTATGCAATAAAATTAATACAATTATTCATAAATGGATTTTTTTTTATCAGATATTATATGTATTTTAAAGCGAACTTCAAAATTATATACGGGGTGTTTCAACAACTTTACAAGGCTTGGGCCTAATGTAAGCACCCAAATATACTAAAGTCACAAAACACTGGATACAAAAAATACACATCAAATAATTTAATTCTTGCAAACCCATGACAGTAGTTGTCAAACTAATCACTGTTTCATTAATAGTTATAAACTGCAGTTTTTCAGAAACAATTTTTATTTGTTCTATCAAAACACGACATAAATACCTATGATTCTAGTTTATCTATCTTAATCACTAACTAACTAAAATCGTAATTTTTTAAAGGGTGAACCAACTAGAGAAGTGGATAATCTTTTTCAAAATTTGTAATCGAGTTCGTATCGGAATATGTATTATTGATTGCATCTTACAGGCGCTGGCCTCGTAAAATTATGTGAAACACCCTGTATGAATTTTTTCAACTTTTGTCTACAAGTCAAAAACAAAAGACGATAGCGAATGCGGTTTTAACCAATATTATTTTCTCAAAAAATGAGCCCCAAATGTATCACTCATTTTTGGCTAAGCCTCTTAATTTCGGAGATTCCCTATTCGGACATCCAAAATGCAGCACCCTGTACATATTTGACTATTTATTTTATTATTTTACAAAAACAGAAAATGTCTTTCGAAAAGTTTCACAAATTTTCGAAGATCTATTTTTTTAGTTTAAGTTCTTTTCATTTTTCTTACTTTTTTAGTATTTCTCTCTACTTTACATTTGTTAACTTTTCGACCACAAAAGACTTTTTTGTAACAAAATTGGGCTTTCATATATCTAACAACTATACAATAAATACCTATTTCCTAAAATTATTGTTTTGTTATTTTCGTAGTTTCAGTGGAAGTGGCAGTTGTATGAAATAAAATAAAAAAACGGATTGAGGGCAATTTTCTGATGTAATTTTAGAAAGTCCCAACTGGTCCTACTAACTACGTTATCATAGCATTTAGCCGCAGTTAGCTTTATTTATGATTAGTGGAAGAAATCGGTGTTCGTCTGTAATTTATACCCCGTAATTAAATAAGAGGTGAAAAATCATGTCCGATTTCACACCTGCTTCGGAAATATGCGTTCTACCCATCAATTTACAATAAAAGTCGAGTCATCGCCTTCTGTTTAGACATCGAGCGATATCATTAAACACACATCCCGGTGTGCTTTCATTTCTTTGAAAAATTAGGCCTCTGACACGTGTAATGGGAAAAGGGAGACATTCGCCTCCAGTGGCAGCAATCTACCAATTATAAAAGTGTTATACCATCTTCAAGACCGGCGGTGAGTTTTGACCACACCCACGCAGCTTTGTCATTCAATTATGGTTGAATTTTTCTAAAAAAATCTCACATTCCAACAAGTCCGACAACAAAAATACGAAATAAACTGTAAATCGACCTGTTAATCCTGACCGTAGATATAAATAATATGCACTGAAAACGTCAATTATAATCGGTGATAAATCTCGGGTAAACCACGTAACCAGTCAACAATAAAATATGAAGTGGAGGACTCGAACACGATCCTTGCAATGACCCTTAAACGCTTCTTTGTCGAATTGTGCAATTATGAAAATAACTTGGGCAATCGTTATCATAACCTCGATTGCTTTCTATAATTGTCGTTCGTTAGGCGCTGATTGGGGAGCGGCGAGTCCGTCTTTTCTTCTTCGCACATCAACGCACAATGCATTCGATTTCACACCGACTATGTCTCAATTATGCACTTTTTGATACGCCATTGTTGGATCAACGACTCATTGTCTTTCAAGTGGGCTAATCCGAGGAAATGGAATATTTTTTTAATGTTTCGACGATGACCAGAGCGCAATTTGCACCACACCAAAGGCTTTGTGCAAAATGTCAGACCAAATTTGCTCCACGAGCTGTTTCGCAGAATCGCACTGACACACATCCAATATTCAAGCGAATCTATGAAAAATAAAAAAATCTCCGCTATTAAAATATTTATAAATACAAAAAAACGACGAAATTAACAAAAACAACTCTAAAGATGATGAGTGTGAAAATTCATCTTTTTGGTCAATTTTGTTCATGTGCAAATTAGGTAGAGATATTAGAATATACACACAAAATTTAGACAAGTTTCGTTAAGAAATACATATATGTACAGGGTCGCTAAAAAGTATGGATACAGTTAAGTATTAGATATAAAAACAATTTATCAAAACTTATTGAAATTTGGTATATGCTTCAGATGTTTATCAAACATCTATTTTCATTTTTTCTGGAGATACAAACCTAACTTATTTTTTTTTAATGTCAAGAACGGTTAAATTTAATATTTTTAAGAAGAGCATTTTTTTCTGAGTTTTGTGATGTAACACATGCATGCATACCTTATTTAAAAAAAAATATTGAGGTAATTAAATTTTGAGAAAAGTAATTTTTTTTGCCTTAGAAATGTTGTCTTTATCTATCGTTAGCTCTTTGCCGCTTGAATTTTGAGCAGAAAATAGGTAAACTGTTTCCCAAATTCCAATGTGCTCTGCTAAACCGTTCTAAAAATATTTAGCTGTATCCATACTTTTTAGCGACCCTGTATAACCCCTACCATCATAAGTATAAGGAAACGCGCATAATACCAACTTAAATAAACAAGAGAGCAGGAACTTTAACATGTATCTACAAAAGTGTTAATAGTGTAGTAAGTTAATAGGGTATACGTAATAAGTTAAAATAAATATAAAGAAAAGGTAAGTTTTGTAAAAAAAATAAGGAAATATTTTTTTTTGTTAATTATTATTATTATTACCAATAATTCAAATAAATCTAAAGATAAGGGCACCAGAGCTTTAAAACATGTACATAAGTGTACTAGTGAAATGGAGATAAGTAAATAAAAGGAATGAAAAATGAAATATATAATAAAAGTAACATAAAATGTATAATAAAAATTTATAGAAGTAAATAAAAACTTTTCATTGTTTTGTAAATTTCGGTTAAAGTGCATTGGTTAATATTTTAAATTATACTTACGTATGACTTGTTTTTTCACAGTGATATTAGTGTGTTGTGAACGGACTACAATTTTTAATACGCCCGGCGAGGTTTTAAATGTCATATTAATTAACTTTCAATCCGATGGTTCGTTCACAATTAAACTTTCATGAATAGCTTTGATGCCAGATTAAAAAAAAAGTTACAGAAAACAATAACAAAAACTACTTGAGTAATGGTGCGGTTCTTTTGAGCAAGCTGTAGGTATCAGAAAAATGAAAACTAGGTGATGAACATGAAACAAGATTTTTTTAATGAATCAACAACTTTAATGTTTATTGCGATGTTTTATTATTTTTTGGCCGCTCAATTCCCTGGCATCGAAACCTTTTGTTTGTCATTTTTTGGATCCGAGAGTTTCTCGTGAATTTATTGCGATTCCGCCCTTTCGACTCGCCCAGATGGCCATCAGTATCTCATGACTTTTGACCTTGGCGCAGGTCGAAAATTTGGTGACGAGTGTTTTACTGGGTGTGTTATCTCGTCTCGATCGCAATCCACTCTTTCATCGGCTTTTAAATAAACCGCTGGCAGATTTTAATTACAGGGTGGCCGAGATAACGAATGGCTTATTGAATTCACCGTTAATTCGAATCGCGCGCCGCTTTGAGGCCGATAAAGCAGAGCTCTGCGTTGGGCCCTATCTAAAATAGGATCGGAAGAGAATTAGAAGTGGGCGGTACTCATTTCAATACATGACGCCGAGTTAATCTTCATTATTGACTTGCTTAATTGATTTTTTCCCATCGGATGCAAGATGTGTTTTCGAAAAAAGAACGACAGAGAAAAGACATTTGCTGGCCGGTGTAGCTTGTAGTCGTGTTGTGACAGACAAGTCCGAAAGGAAGATTGTGTAAATCTCACGACGAGAAGAACACATTTCTTGGACTTGGAACGATGTTTATCGGACTTTTTTCACTTTAATCCAATTCCTCTACAGTTAGATTTTTTTGGACGGATCTCGTACAACATTAATGTGCTGAGACAGGTGATATGTGATGATATCTGACCGATATCGCAATGTAATTAATTTTAAAAACACTATGTCATGTCCGTTATAGGCCTGCTACGTAATGTTTGCTGGTTATTAATTAAATGGACAAATTATCTTCAAACAACATCCGTTACCTTATCTTGACTCAAAGAAAAGGGTGGTCCTGACTCTTCTTTCAAGTTTCAACACTCTTTTCAGTCTAGACTTTTCACAATAGAACTCCTAATTTACACAATGTTCAGATTCTTGCTGAATTTAGTATGCCAATTGTTTTTTCTTGCACCTAACGTGTGTAGTTTGGCCTCATTTTATCTTTCATTAAATTTTTTGGTTTTCCTACGACCATATACGAAACTAGATCATAACGCACAATTACATATGCGCGAAAATTGGCAATATCGTACGAGGTCGAAAACCTGTGCGATTTGTTTTCGCACTGTGTGTTAAAAATCTAACGCATAATTCACACTCGAATCTTTTGTATTTTTTTAACGTATTTTTTTTGTATCCATTATAAAAAATAAATCGTTATTCAACGTATTTTTGTATCTGTCGTAGTCACTGGGCGTAATGCGTCATTCCGCGGAAAGCCTAGTCATTGGCCGTACTGCCGGCAGAAGCTGTAATCAAATGAATATTCCTTTGTTTGACTGAAATTTTACGTCATTTCAGGGATTGCCTACTTAATTCTCGTCAAACAGAGTAACCGGTTGAACCATTACATGTTACAGCGTTTGACGAAAGTGCATTTAGTCATTTGCTGAAAAGTCTTGAAATGTTTGATACTTTGTGTAGAAACGTAGATTTTTGGTAGAAGAAAAGAAAAGCCAAAAAAACAAAAGATTTTTATTGTAGCAAAATATTTGTTTCGTTTATTTGGAATAATGTAAATATATGATATTATAAAATCATACAAAAAACGTTAAGTACATCACATAAACAACAGATAAAAATATATTTCTGCATTCAGGTAAATTAAACAAAAATAAAAATATATTCTTTAAACATAACGTAATTCAAAATGTTAACTCTAACAATTGTAGGTAGGTAACTATAACATATTAGGTATATGTACATGTATTTAGATTGTTATTTATTTAAACACGTAGCACTATTGTGGCATCTAGAATTGCACATCACTTTTTTTAAACACACAGCGATTTGTTTGGCACTGTTTTTTGCCTACGAGTTTTTTTGCCAGTAAAATATCTTTTGCAGCCTAAAATGTATACATACAATTAAAATAAAGGTGTATTTTGAGGTTAGAAGTCTTTTACCTCCTTCATTTCTTCGTAATTCCACATCTTTGTTCTTCAAAAAATATTCATTTAACTTGTCATAGAACGAACTCCTATGATTATCCATTTTCAGTAGGACAATTACTAAATATTACGGCCCGAAATACTACACAAGCTTTCAGCAAATGACTAAATACACTTCCGTCAAACGCTGTAACATGTAATGGTTCAATCGGTTACTTTGTTTGACGAGAATTAAGTAGGCAATTCCTGAAATGACGTAAAATTTCAGTCAAACAAAGGAATATTCATTTGATTACAGCTTCTGCCGGCAGTACGGCCAATGACTACGACATAAATATGTTCGTAAGAAAAAAAATATTTATGGTCGTAGGAAAAATAGTGTACAATACTTGCAGGGAAGTGTCTAACGCACTCGCGGTATTGCCTGCACTCGGCTAATGCCTCGTGCACAACTTTCCCGCTTGTGCGTTATTTATCACTTTCCGTGCTCGTTATGTAATATACTATTTTGGTACTTTTTTCAAACTGTGGATAAAATTATCTATTACTAATTATTGTTACTAAATGTGGTATTTAGTTTTGCTTGGTAATAAAAATTGTTTCATGTTACAACTGTATAGTAAATATGTTAAACAAACCAAGCGATTTTTATAAACTTTCTCTGTTTGGCCTTGCTTACTCACTTGGAGAAAATTTTTGCATTCTATAAGCTTCACCTCAGGAATTTCTCCTGCTGTTCGCAGGAGGTCAAGGCGCCTCCGCCAATTGCGATCCCTTAAATCCCGCAAATCAAGATAAAAATATAGGAAACAGAATCCAGTGATCAACCACGCCCGTGGCGCCGCCAAACCCAACAGGTGGGTACAGCAGCGTCTACCTAGTCCTGCCCATGACTGGACGCACAGACATAGACGACAACACCGACTCTGTATGTCTTTATTGCCTCGTCTCATATAGCACGCGAGTCTCGTGTTCGCATTGTCCACTTTGTATTTTTATCTCTCGATCTTACATAACGACATTTCTAATCCGATAATCCAGAACCTGATTCGACGAAAAGCTCGAAATTTACAGCGCGATAATGGCGAATTTACGAGCGACACACTTGATTGGAGTGGAGTTTTTCGCCGCTTTGTCGCTCGCTACTAATGTATTCATTCATATTTATTTAAATGTTAAATTTCCGGGAACTTAATGCGAGTCGACTCGGAATATATGAATTGTAATTGATTTAAATGATGAATGAACCATGGCATAATTTGGCGACGGCGCCAACGCAACGTTTTTAAATGTTTAACAACTCGTGGAAGTTCCTACATGTTGTGTCTGCTGTGCTTTGCTTGCATGGGACAAGGTCCGCGAGGCCTTACCTTATTTCGCACAAACTAGTGATTCATTACGCATTGTTGCGACCAGCGATGGATGTTTATTTCGTTATGCTAATGCCCACGGGGGTGGCTAACACATGGCATGACAACGAGACCATCGCTCCCATACAACCAACCGCAAACAAAGAAAAATACACGATTATAAGCATCTATACTGATTGGCTCTAGCACTTAGCCCAAACAATCAAAATCATTCAAAATTCATAAATATTAGAAATTAGACAAATCTTCTGTACGAGTATACATAAACTAAATCTGAGAAACCACATTATGTAGACCCGAGATTAAAGCTTCCATGATAGAAAAACTAGAAACTATGTCTTGATATCTTGTGGCAAAAATTTTGTTGTAATCCGTTAGCACATAACAAAGATATTAGATCCAAAAGTCCACGAATATCTCAGAATCTAAAAAAACTTTGCAAAACGCCAAAACAGGAAATTTTTTGACGTAAATTTTAAATCATCCCCAGTAACCCTTTAACCCCCACTCATCCCAACTTTAAAAATTCAAATAGCACTACCCTACTTATGGCACATCAAATGAAAGCTATTTTAACAAACTTTCTAAAACTTTTTACCAAAATTAAATCAGACCATCTATTCATGAGATACAGGGTGTTCTAATAAAAACGAACCAGAAAGAATTTGTAAAACAAAACAGGTTACTTTTGTTTTTAAAAAAGACATTTTTTTGACACACTTATAAAAGCACCCCCACTAACCCTTTAATTTTTCCCACCTCAATTTCGGAATTTCAAATGACTCACTTGCGGCAGATCAAATAAAAGTGTTTTTAAAATGTTCATTAAACCTCTTTTCTAAAATTTAATGGGATAATCTATTCATAATATTCGCAAAAGATAATGTTTCTAATTAGTACTTACTTCTAATAAAAACTATTAAAATAAATTACAAGAAGCTTACTAATATTGTTTTAAGTATTATTGGAACTGTAACAAACTTATTTTTATTTCTTTATTTTTTTGTCAAAATAATCGTACTAATAGCCCAGTCAAAATAGACAAATCGGTGGAAAAAAATCTTAGAGTTGGAATTTTTTTAAAAGCTTTCTTTACACTTGGGTAGACTACTTTACACATGAGGTTTGAACCCTTTAAGCTAAAAAACTGGATGTGTCAAAAAAATTACCCAGATTAAAGCGCCAACGAGAATCAGGTGTTAAACTCAAAAAATGCCCAGGCGAGTAAAAGATTATTTCTATCGAAACGGCGATAATCAAAAGTCCCCAAGAGTGAGGGCCGAACTTGAGGAGGGAGAGGAGGTTAAAGGTGTCTTTCTTTGTTTTTTGCTTATATTTCAGAAACGATCACTCCTATCGGTTTTTACATTCTTATCAAAATTAAAGCTTACAAAAATTCCCTTTTGAATTTTCACTCCACCTATAATTTCTACATTTATGTTGAATTTTAATTCAACTGGTTTTGTTTTGTTTTAATTTGAAATTGTCCTCTTAAATTTCAATCACAGATATTAATAATTTGTAAAAAAACTTCTAGTTTCTATTGTCTATTTATAATATCTAATATAGATACATAACATACAGTTGTGTGCAAAAGATTTTGGTCATCAGTGACAAACTTATTTTTGTTGTTGTAACTTGAAATTCGTGCCACAATTTCAGCAATAATAGAAAGTCAATTGACGTTTAAACTAATTTTGACTTTTTAAGACAGAAAAATCAATCACAAAAGGTAAATTGCAGAATTCCTGACATAAAAGAATATTTTTTTAGAAACATTAACAACCAGAATGTTTTTTTGCAAGCGATTGTTTTTGAATTTCTATATGGTTTGTAATACAGGGTGATCATTTAGAACTGTTTAAATTGTAAACAGATTTGAAAGTATCTTTATTAATAATTTGTAACACTGTAACCGGATACCGTTTTTCTTGTTAAATACTGGACGAACAACCCCTCAAGATTGTTAAATTGTTGTTAATCAAAAGCATGCTCCAGTGGTTTGCTTTAAAAATTAAAGTCAGAATTGCTTGATCACTTTGCAGTTTTCTTTTCTAAAAATTTTAAAATTATGATTTTTGCTCAGAATTTTCTTAGGTTTGAGAGTTTTTAATATCGAGTGTCTAATTTTTTGTTCCCAATTTTTTACTTAATACATACATGAAGTTTCTTTTTTGTAACTTTGGATTCTGTTGGTTTTGATTTTTTGTTTATTTTGTTTCTACCATTTTTAGTTTTTTTATTAATTGATTTTTACTAATTTTTATTATCTCTTTTAAAACCTTGAATACTAAATACTCGCAGTGCTTGACTTATTGAACAAATTAAACAAAATTTATTTAAAAAATTACAAATATAATTTAATCGTTTTTTTCTGAGTTTCTACATACATATTCTAACACTGCTACCACTTCTTAAAACAATCTTCAAATTAATTTTTGTTGAGTGCTTTTTTTTGAATTTTTCTGGTGTCTTCTACGATTTTCATCGTCACCAGTCGATTCACAAAGTAGCCTCCACAAAGTAATACATAATAACGTTTTATGGACTCTTTGCAGAATTAAGAAAAAAATAACTATTAATATTCATCATAACAACTGTTTACAGATTAATTTAGGATACTTAAGTACTTACTTTATGTAGTCTATGTGAATAACACTTGTAATTACTTGATCGGTGTTTACTCAATTTTTTGTTTATTGAAACAATATTAGCAATGGAAGTACTTGAAAACATAATTTTCTGCAGACGCGATTGATGGTTAGACTAAACAGAAAAAAAGGTGCGTTTGTTAATAACAGCAAAAAATTTCTCCGTAGAAAAACGCGAGTCGTGTGTTTATAATCAATATTGTCCAACCTTTTGTTCAAAGTATGTTAAAAATGTGGGTCTAAGGTGTATGTAAATAAACACTTTGTTTTGTTTACTTATGTTAATCCCATACGTGAACTCTCATTTTCGAAAGAGAGTCGCTCTCGAGTCGCTCATCTCCGTTTCAAAAAAACGTTAATTAATGACTCGTCCGATCTGTCACCGTCTGAATGCAATATTCTCCTCTTAACAAGCTGAAAACCGGCAATTTGAGTCGGCAAAGGCCCTCGAACATTTCACGTTAATTACGAGCGTCTCGATTGACATTAGTGAATATCAATCAATCGGCCATGTGAAATAATAATTCTTTAGACAAGAAGTGCAACAATTCCAAGAGGCTATCTCGGAAGATCAGGATGTAAGGAGTCGACAGGCGTGGTGTATGAATGTAATAGTATAGCTGCCATTGTCAAACAGGTCCCCGGTTCATATCCATACATGCTCGTGTACATCTCATACATATTAATCACAAGGTTAATGTATGGAGATTTAAACGGCACAACGCGGTGCAAAGTGCAGACCTGCCCAACCAAATCGAAAATCGAACTCGAATTAGACCAATTTACGACAGACATAATCCGAACAAATGTATTCCAGGCGTTAATGGCGCAATAAATAAACTGCCCACTCCGTGGGGCTCACGAGACCAAAACTTTGAGCCCTAGGTTCAATGCGATGCAAAATTATACCAAAGACTTCGCGGATAATGCTGTTACTTATCAAAGATAAATATTTCAAATGTATGCATTTGTGTTTAGGCAATCGTCTTTCTATGTATTTATGGATGTGATCGCAGGTAAATCCGCGATTTTACAGATCGGATTGAACTCTTCGGGAGTCGTTAAACTTGAAATGTCGCGTATAAGACAGGTCGATAGCTTGAAATTTCAATTTTTGTTAAACAAGAGTTGAGTAAACCTCCACAGCACGAGATGAATTGATTTTTAAATCACTTAAATAGGAAAAAACCTTTAAGATATTAAAATAATTCAAAAATATGCACAATCGTATGCAACCAATAATACAATTTCAATGTTTTGAATGATGGTTTCGTGTTTTATACAAACACATTTTTATGTATTACCAAATTTTAATCTCTAATGCCTGTTTTTGTTTCATTTCCTAACTGGTAATTTATAGTGTCTATAAAAGTGATTATAATTTTTAATTTCTTTCATTTTTTTTCATTCGTTTTTAATTTTTATATTTTAGTCTACAAATCGATAAAATATTGGAAAAAATATTTTTATTTTGTACTCAATATTAAAGAGTGTCTAGTGAAATAAAGTAATTTTTATCTACTGTTTATATTTAGGAATTCTAGTATATGAATACAAAATAAAACAAAATATTATACACAACAATAAAGATACTCGTGAAAAAAGTTCACTCCTGACTTCGTCACTCGTAAACTTAACCTTTTCACTCGTAGATAAACAATTTCTTTATCGTCTTGTATAATAAATAACTATTCAGTTTTTAGTTTTCAACTCCTAGCTCTCAGATTATATTATAATTTAAAACCTAAAAATTTTCATTTTTTTTTTGGATACAAATGTATTTATAATAATGACAATACGATTCTTTACCTCTATAAGGTACAGAAATAATTTCTCTTTCATTTGCATCACTTTAAGGTTTAGTATATATTTAATTACCAGAATATACGTAAATTACTATTACGTTATGAGTCCGGTGAGGCGGTAAGTCAAATATTACAGTAGGTACGAATGAGATCTTCACAGACGAGGCGACGAAAGATTGAAGGAGTGAAGAAATCCTTAATATAGAAATAAATATTGTAAGAAGCTTATTGGATGAATATTTATTTTATTTCATACTGTTTTAAAAAAATTGTTCCAAAAATTATTTCGACATTTTGGAATGTTAAAAATTATTACACTGTAATAGCTCACTTCCCTTACTCAGTATGGAACCAGAAAGCCTAATTTTCCGTACATTATAAAATAAATTACTATTCATGTTTTTAGTTTATAAAAAAAGTCCGCTGGAAAACTTATATTATTATAATTTATATTAAAATCACCTTCAATTGTATGCAACCAACAATACACAAAATTTACCCAAGGATTAGAGTTTTTTGTTAATTTCTATCGAAATTATTAGCCCAGATTTAGGCCATCGGAAAACTCTAGGTAGTTTAGAATATACCATTTCCAATTTTTGGTTAATATGCGATTTTCTCAATAATCATCAGTTGTAGGACGAAAATCTTTTTTTATAAAATTTAACACAAAAAGCTCTTTCTAATGTTATCTTCAATTAAACAGCTAAAAACGATAATTACGGGTTAATGACGACTATCCGTTCCGGCTGCCGAAAACGAATCAAAATTTTGAAAAAATCAGAAAAATATAGAGACTCCTACATTTTTTTAATATCATTAAATATTTGTGCTAATGTAACATTGTCCGGAAAAATTGCCTATGCAAATCGTTTGCATCAAAGACCAAAATGAATAAATTTAAATGCATTTGTTGACTATACTACAACTTTAACACGATTTTTTTATAATAGCGAGGTACCTAATAAGTAGTTTAAGTCCTTTGTGGTTAAAACATAACGGATGAACCACCAAAAACCTTGACTTTGTAGGTTTTAAATAATTAATTCAATATGCAAAATACAACGATAAAAATGCTTAAATGCGTAGTAAACTTGCTACTTGTTACAAGTGGCTCCAGCTCAAATGCCTATACTTAGAAGCATTCTTTATATGACTTGGAATTTTCAGCTCAAAGTCCTTTTTCAGATTACAAGTAATTATGAAACAATATTGTTGCATGATGACAAAAACAGGAAATTGCCAACAGGAAAGAGACTGGCTCACATTTTTAAAATGAATTTAAATCCGCTGTTCATCGAGTACTGTATCATTATTTCGTTATTGCATCAGTTTTAAGACTCTACACCGTAATTTAAATACAATCAATCTTTATTTATCCAGAAGTCAATTCCACGAATTTAAGCCCGACCTACAATTAAGTTTCTAATTACTTTAAGTGAATTATGCAAACAAGTCTGTAAAATAATTACAATAGAAATTTTTCGCGACTCAGGGATATTCCTAGTACGTACCCACACAACAAGTTTACTTAAAGTTTATTACGCTCGACCATGCATGCCAGCAAGCGCCATCATTTATCAACTGTATTTTAATTTATCTCGATAATTTATAGATCAGCTTTGTGCAAAAATCCGCAACACACTCGAATTAGTGAGAAATGAAAGGATTGAAACAATGAGAATTGCGGCAAAGTTCAATTAAATCATTTTTCTCGGATCTATTCCACTTGATTGATTCGTGGCGGAAAAAACTTTGATAAAATAAAGTGAGAGTTAAATTAAACATTACATTGGCAGGTTGATTTGTTGAGTGCATAACTGCGTATGTATTGGAATGTTAATTAACATCAATATCATATCTCTCAGCCACTAATAAAATGTTTTTTCGCTAAATTATTTACTCGAGTAAGTTCAAGTGAACCGTGACGTGATTACCCGGAAAATCAAACAAAAAACTATTTTCTCACAGGTTTTATTAAACAATGGTAACCAATAAAAAACTTAAGCCTAATCAGTCGTTACACATGCCCGTAGTCCTCCAACAATGACTGCCCATAATGAGTGATAACATAATCGTGGTAATACATCATGATGCAGAGCGGTTGACCAATTATCAGCGACGCCCAAACCACGATATTGCCCATCCTGGCTCCATAAGTACGTTCCATGAATTTGGAAATGTTACTGAGCGGAACCTGACCCATCATGCCCATGAACGCCCAAATCTTGTACGTCTTCAATGGGACACTGACCATGTATTCGTGGAAGAAGGCACTGATGAAAAACACAGTGATACCAGCAACTTGTTTGCCATAACCCAGCTCTACTAAAGGAAAATACAAGTGTCTCAACGCCCATCGGTGCACCGGCAAATTCCACGTGCGCCAGAACGTGTCAATGTTGTTGGCATTCCACCAATCCCCGTAGAAATTCCGATCGGCGAAATGCAACACTTCTCCTAATAAATTAAGCCACGAGTTGAACAGAATGTAAAACATGCACAGCCATGCTAAATGGTTGGGGATCTGGAAAAAAACAACAAGGTTTAGTAGACAACAATCCGGGGAATTACCGCTAGTTTCAGTAATCTTTCAGACGCGAGTGCTATGTCCATGTTGCTGAAAGGAATGAGAGAGTTCTTCACGGAGGGAATCATGTATTGCTGGAAGATGCACAAGATTAATTGGATGCCCGCCAAAACTTCGAAAATTCGTTTCAGGAGGAAGCGTTTCCGTATTCGCTCCGTCCGAGGGAAATTCAATTCGTAACACAGAGTGGGGGCACACAGGAAGTAAAATAAGTCTTTTAAATTCAAATTGTCAGGGTATTGCACTAGAAGTTTTTCCGTATTGCTTAAGTCGTCCTGGGAGTCTTTGTGATTTTTGTTACTATCTTCGTCTTTTGGCAAGTTGTTGTAAGAGAGGGACTGGCGACGAAGACTCTTATTGTTTGAATTTTGGCGCGCGTTTCTGCACCATAAATTAACCTGGATGTAGGACCATAATTTCAAAAATAAGACACTATACAGGGTGGTAACAGTTGAAGCGCCCACTGTAAACGTCCAATTATATTTTTACAACAGGTTTCGGAAGTTTACCTAAACTAAAGCCATCTTTGTAGTGTATAACAACCATTGGTAGAAAAATTAAGACTAGAAGATTGACCACATGTATCATCATTCCCATACTCCGGGAAATGATTTCCTTAAAACTCAAATTAATCATGATAAAACCTACTCGAAATACTTACAACGGCAAGAGCTTTTTCGGTGAGTAGACAAAAAATTATGGGAACCACCGAATCTGTAAAAAAGCGGTGCCATTTCTGTTCAGTTTTTTCTTGTCACACAAAACTTACAGAGTATCAAAACTATGGACGGATGCTCTGTTCCTTGTTCATCTTGGCCGGTTAGTATGTAAAACCACTGGATCGGATCCACTCGAATGCCATACCTGTCTCAGTCATGTAAAACAAACACTCTGTATATGTACTTACTTGATAAAATTCTCGAGTAGGAGACGCAACCCGCCGATTGACAACAACAAAAAGGCCCAATTGACAAATCCTGTGAAATTCTCGAAGCCCGAATTCCATGACAGCAGCGAATCGCGCGGTTTATGTATCCTAAAATTTAAATTTCGCGCGGCGTTAGTGGTACCAATCGCCAATTGTAGGAATACTCGAGCAAAGCACATGGCTTCAAGTATGACTTATGGGTTTAATTACCACTAAATGTGGTAATTTTCTGTCGGAATTGTATTATTTTTTTATTGAATATAATTGGTTTGACTTTGCGGTGTTTAATAAAAAAATTAAAAACCCCAAACGAAATTGACTAACCTCACAAAAAAGTGTCAAAAAATGTCAAACGATTTTGGAAAGTGAGTTATATAATGCCTTTTTTTTTGTATGAACTGTGTTTACAAAGCGTATTGTGGCTTATAATTACAATTATCTGCAATTAATTTCAAGGGTAATTGGAAATGCTTGTCTTACGGCTTATCGGGTTGTGATTTCCTGACTTTTTGTTCGACGGCTTGTATTTCTTCAGCTCTCGTAACACTTTGTGCTCTTCTGTATCTGATACCTTCTTGTTCACCTGACATCTTCGAGCCGACACTTTCACATTTATCGCTTTTTCGAGTGTCTCAAACTGATAAATGGAAGAAATAAACACGGACATACATCTAGCATAGTTTAAGGGGGGTTATCAGACCGCACTGACGTCGCGACAATTATATTAAACAGAGATAAATACACCGAAATAGTACGTACGGAAAAGAGAGCAACCATAACCATGTGTGAAGCAGTCTCCAAAAGGAGTGGATTTGGAAGGTAATTTTAAATGAAAGTCATCCGGAAAGTAGTTTTGGGGCAAATTAATTACTCCAGGGAGGCTCCTAAAATACGGATTCGGACCTAACCCAACCCGCGGCCTTTGACCGCCGTGACTTTATCTTATCAATAGACTCCAGACAAAGTTCACTGTGTGCCACCCATGATTCATGGCTTAAAATTGTGTAATAAAGTGGACAAAACTCGGTTCAAGTGCACGAGAATTTATTAACAAGAATTATGTACAGCTAGTCTACAACATTCATTCAAGGAATGTCAATAAATAAATTTCATTATTTATAACACTTATTTACAATTAATGTACATCACATAACCCTACAACAGGTAGCTCTGTACAATTTTTCGCAACTGTTCTAATTTCCCAACGTAAAAAACTAGAGCAACGGCCATTTGTAATTAAAAGATGTCAATTACTATATCTGAATTAAATCCAAACAGCACCCACTTTAGATGAAAAATTGTACCCAACTAATCAGCCTTACAAACAATTTAAAATCACTTAAGTTGAGATTTAAATAAATTAAATGCTAATACTTTGTCATTTCAACAAAATCAAGTAAAAAAAAACCTAAATTGACAATTCCACTAAAATTCTGAGAAATTCCCCGATCGTAGATTTTGTATATCATCGAAACTCTTTTTGGCCTTCTGCGAGATATCGTCCATTGATTTTTTCGCACTTGATGCTATGTCATCTATGGATTTCTTTGTCTGGTTAAGGATCTCGTCTGTGCTCCTCGTTAAATCCTTTACTTCATCGTTCAACTTTTTTATTACCCATTCCATGGCCTGTCTGCCTTTCCCGGCATTGTTTGAGATTTTGTTAGTGAGGAGGTCCTCCATGTAGGTGTTGAGAGGGACTCCCTTCACCGTAACTACGGCTTCTTGTTTCAAGAGAGTTTTGCTCGGGTCTGATGGATGCGGGAGGTAGTTAAGCGTCTCGTGGACGGCGATGTGTCGACAAAAGGTTAAATTTATTGTCCTGAGGATCATACGGCGAGCGAAAGGGTCCACTTCAGAGTGCTCGCGGGCGTAACATACTTTAGCAGAGCCGATTATCTGAAACAAGAAAATAAAGATTGAGTAAAAACAAAATACTATCAATAAAGGAAAGAAACACGTGTGGCCAGCGTTTAATGTTGCGACAAAATACAAATTATAAATAGTAAAGTCTAATCCAATCAGTTAATTAAATATACATGTATGACCATTGTTTTTAGCTATGTAGAGGATATCTATATTTATTTATCCGGTCGTTTTAAAATAACTCAAAACCTTGACCAAGCCCAAAGTTTCTTAAAATTTTCCTAATGATATAAAAATAACTACAAAAAAAGAAGTAACATTGAGAAAACATATCTAGGCATAAGTGTAATAATTTTTTTATATAAAATTATTTCAAACTAAATCGAATTTGACTCGTATTATCCACCTACTACTACCACCCACGAACACATAACAATGGAATATTTCTAAGCAAACGTCGTTCCAGGTTTCATAAACTGTTATAATAATAAAAGAAAAATTAAAAAACGGAATTTGTGACCCATTCAATTGTTAATACTGTCCTAATAAAAACGAATGGAAAAATTGTCATGTTAATTTATAATTTCTAATTAAGAAATCATGTTACTAATAAATATTATTAAATAAACGATGCAATTCTTGTGAAATACACATCATAATTGCAAATGCAAAACTACTACGTCTTTGGTAAGAAAACTATGTTGGCTTTGGTAAAAATACTTTTCAATCATAACATCTGAATGTGTAATCTAATTAATAAACTATAAGCAACTTGATTCAAGCCCTATTACAAGGAATTAAAATTAGAGGAAAACAATTTATTAACAATGCAATTAAACATTATTTTAAATCATGAAGCAAACGAAAAGATTTAATAAATACATACATACTAATTATAAAATAAAAAGAAAAAATTGTTACATACATATCTTATTTGGGTATTTTTTTATTTGTTCACACTGATAACCAATTTTATATAAATATGGCTACGAAAAAACTGTCATGGTAATTTGTGCTGCTTATCTAATATAATAAAAAAAAAAATAGTTAAATGAAACATTTTGCAATATTGTGGACTTTATTCTTTTTTTATCTTATGGAAAAACTAGAACTGAACATTTATAAATGAAACAATCAGTTAACATAAACCGTTTACAATTGAACAGGATTTTTCAGCTGATTCAGTTGGCTTGGAAACAAAGCCAACTCCGACTCTGATATCCTATCATTGCCAAATTAACTGTAATCCTTATTTATCAATAAAAATTACAAAATCTGTAACATAATTTTGCAAGCATTAATTTATTTTTATTAATTAAAACGGATTAAAGACTCTTAAAGACATTGTAAACTTTGATAAATATAAAAATTGCATTTTTGCAAATAACAAAAAACCAGAAAAGAAAGTAAAAATTATGCAAGATTAAAACCACTAGAAATTATAATGTATAAGCAATGATGCAATAAACGAAAGTGAAAATTTTCTATTAATTGTACATAGTTTACTCCGGGGAATTTTTTTAGTGTGATGTCATTGTCTTCTGGGAACTCCCCCATATTTCACCTGTTGATAAGGCACAATACCGACATGACCTTGCCTTACCAACGACCTTATCTCCCAGGTCATGGAAATTCTCCCACAAGATTTCCATTTTCAATTGGAAATCAATATCTGCGGAAGACAGTTGTGAATAATTAAAGCTTGACCTTTTCTACGTCCATCCACCCGTTTTTTCATTGATCCCCAAACTCTGGACCGCGTCCCAACAATTCGGAATGCACTTCACGTGCTGTCCAAAGGTCAGAATTGTGCACAAGGCTCGGATCTACGCGTGGCTTTATAGCCCCGTGCATAAGGCTCACAATCGGCCAATCACTTGCATTCCAGAACACTCATCGAAACCGTGGCTTAAGTAACAGACAAAAGACAGACATTGTTATCTCGTTAAGCGTCACTTTAACGTCATGCCGCACGTGTTTTAAAAATAAAAAATTGGCACCCTTTCAGTAATTTGAAAATTTTATGTAACTTACAGCCTGGGCCCATTTGGGGAAGTACCAAATCGAGCTGACTAACCGATGTGTGTGGAGGACCCCATCGACGACTTTTCGCTCCACGACGTCTGTCCCGATCACTGCCGGGTTATGGGGGTTGGGATACTTCCTCCATGCAGCGGTGGCCACGGTCTCCCATGGGTGACTGAATTCCCAACAATTAGCTTAATTCCACATGAATTCATTATACTCACTTGAAAGTGTGTTCACTCGTCCAGATTTTCATCTTGGTTTAGAGAGGCTTTATTTCAATTTAACACTAAACGAGATCACAGGACACAACCGCCTCCGAACTACTTGACAGTTGTGACGGGAATATTCCGCGTTGCCAAACTCGCCGAGTTAAATGTTTCTAGGATGACGATGGTGGGGGTATGGCGGTAAAGTTTGAGTTGGAAAAAAGCCAAGAAATTTTTAGGTGAAGGTGGAAGAATTTTTTGTTTAGGTGTGGGAAGTTCTATGCACTATGAATTGTTTATTTTGGGGTGATCGAACCGACTATTGTAAATTACGTTTAAATCAAAGTCGAGGTTCGGAAAATTGGGTCAGATAAGGAGTGATAAAGTTTGCAGTTTGAGTAATTTCATGTTTTTGACAAAATTAACACCAACTTGTTACTTTTTTGGCTCTTATCAGCAAAACAAAACTATTCACGTACAAAAAATTTGTTAGTTTCCACTTTACGGAAGTCTAGTACTTATTTAATTGGGTTATTTATGTATAACAACACTGACCTTGTGGATGAATCCTAACTTTTTCCATGATGTAGGATGTAGGCTATTAAATTTTGTATGAAATAGTAAAATAAAGAAAAAAAACTCGTGTTTACGAAGACTGATTAATTAGTTTTACTTAAAATTTTCTTCTCATTTTGACTGTCTAACACTAACTCAACTTTACATTGAACTCAACCTGATATTTCTATATTTCTTTAAACAAAATTTAATTAAATTTAACGTTTTATCATTTTGACAAAAACTTTTTAAACTTAAAATTTGGCATTCTAGTCCTCAAATCTAAAATATCTCAGCTCACCATCAAAATTTCGGATTGAAAGTAAAAAAATTTTGATGGCAGAATCAAATATCTATTATACTCTTTAAAAAAACTGAAAAAACCTCATTTGAGTCTTGAGTTACCTCTGATTTTTGGCCTAAGTATAGAATAATAAATAAATAATAAATAAATAAATAATAAATAAATATTAATAAAATAATAACAAAAAAAATAATATATTATTTTTAATGCTTATTTAAAGATTGGAAATTCTAAATTTTTAATTGACAAATAGAAGTTTAAAGCAAGAAGTGAAAAAGTCATAACATAAACTAAACATTTTACTTTTTTACGTTTAAAAACGTTTTAACTTTTTTCAATTTGTTATTTTGAAATAAGAATAAACCAATTTATCCAAAATCCTAAGTTTGATATATTTCACATTTAAGCCAAATTATGCCGAACTTTCGTGTTTAAAACCTAAAAATTCGGGTATCGAAATTGAAAAACTTTTCAATTTTAAAAATAAGAAGTTAAACCTTTGTAGAAATTTGTTTCAAAAACCATTTGCCTATAATGCCCAATATTATAAATATTTTTAAATATAAAATTTTGAATTTAAAAATAAAAGAACAAATTTTTAAATTAAATGTTTAAAATAAAACTGAAAAAAATAAACTAGTTATAATAAAAGCTGGATTCACTTGTTTTGCGTCAGAAGTAAATATTTTGTAAAACTTAATTTAAAAACTTTTTGCCTATTTTTTGAATTTTGACTTCAAGATAAATAAAAAGTTCCTACTGACCCACTGTAGGTCCTAATTCTGATGTAATATATTTTAGCAAAGTTTTTTTTTTCATAAGATAAAACGGAGTCAGAAATGAGTTGTGAGTTCTTTATTTAAGAAAAAAGTACACAAAGAACGTCGAAAATTTAGTAATTAAAACAAATATTGCAACATTAGATTCAATCGTTATCACTTTGTTATCTATTTGAACCTTACAACACTCTTAGAGTGTATCGTTAGAGGGCGCGACCGATTAGAAGTTCCGACTGCCAAATCGTCTTCTGTGTATAAGTCTCCCATCTGCAAGAATTTCGGTACTCTGGTCTCACTTCAAAGCGAATAAATCTTTCGCCTTTTACTAAAGATTTCCGTGGAGTGGGACAATACAAATGAGTCTGTAACAATTTTTTGAGGCCCGGTTGGAGTTTCTCCGACTGGGCGATAAATAAATCAAAGCATTATTTTTTTATTTAGGATCTCAGTACCTCAAAATTTCCACGATTTTGAGTTTTGGCGTAAATTGTTGAGTTGCCTCCTCCACCTCAAAGATGAGTCATTTCGTTAATTGAGGTAATCGAACCCGTGACATTGTCCGTGGTGCCCTCTACAGTCACCTGCCTCTTTCTCTATTTCCACACCTGTCCGTCGATGGCGCTGTTCTTACCTAGGCGCAAGCAATTAAAGTAACAGAAACTTGACCATTTGGTGATAGTTGAGTGCGGCGGAACGTTAGTACCGGGACCAAATGAGGTGTTAAGTGTCGCGAGTTGGTGTGTGTCCACTTTGAATTTACCCATCATTATGATAAGGATTACATTATAAAACTGAGGTAAATTTACCAACTCCTTCAAAGTCTGTCTATCCACGTTGCGTTTCTTTACGGCCAGAGGCATCTTCACGCTCTACCATCCTCCGGAAAGAAGTCGAGGAAAGCGAGTTCGCGATGGAAATCCGATGAGTTAGGGATTGGAAACAGGTGTCGGCTCGGATAACAAGTTTTTTACGATGAGATGTTAGACATTCTTCGGACTTACCGGTACTTTGCCTTAAGTCCACATACATTCCGCTATTCTCTTCTTGGACGCCGTGTCTTGTAAATACTGTTATCTATATGGTTTATCATTGTTTAATACAAACAATTACTGTATGTACAGTAAGCTGTTTTGTAAGCAGTCACGTGGATGGGGCAGATCCGGGTAATTTGGGCAAGGTTTCGATACGCCTACTTTACCTAGCGTGAGATACAGGTAATTTACCTGAACCCACTGTTGCCATTTTATCCAAATTTCGTGGAATTTTTATTTTGGCGTAAAATATGTAGACATGGGGCCACATTTTCTACGCAAGATAGGACATTAGTCGCTTCGCAGAGATAATTACCATTGAAATTGTTTGTATTAACACCGTGACAATCATTGGAACAACAATAGCTTTTATTAGTACCATCCATCATGGTACATCATTTTTTATTGTTTACTTACATGTTTTTCCAGTTTAGATTAAATAATAAGGAAAAGTATTATTGTACTTAAGTACCTAAAGTTGTACCTAACAGAAAAGAATAAAAAGTAAAAGAGCAACAAGTTATTGAAACATGGGAAATAAACAAAGCAACAAAATAATAAAACAAAAGCTACTTAAAGACAAAATAATATAAAACAAGAAATTAAAAACAGTTACTGTGTACAGTCACCATCAAAAATAATGTCGAAGGTGTGGCCTTGGATTTTCAACCTTGTTTAACAAAAGGTTTGCGATTTTATAAAATCATTTTTACTACGTCGACTAGGTCTTAGAATTTTCACTTCAAATTAAGCAAAAAACTGAAAAAAAAACAGCAATAAAAAGTAAGTAAAATGGAAATATTGGAAAGAAAATATGAAATCTGCATAAACTCATAGAAAAATATAAACAGAAATAACAAAATTTAGGTAGTTATTAAATCAATCTACTGTGTGTATAATCCCAAAAACGAAACACGACTTCTACATTCTTTTCAATTGTGATTTTGTTTTAAATAACTATTTTTCTGTTTATTGAACGAAATTGTACCCACTTTGTGTTTTAATCACTTAATCACTTCGCACAATAGAGGAACAATAAAAAATAAAAACCTCAATTAAATGAGAAGACTACGGAATTTCTAAATTAATTTGGCAACACTCATCCACAGCATCATAGGATTTTTAAAAAAAGAAACAGGTCGTAGTAGACAGCTGTCACTTTTCCACGGATGGGCTGATTTTATTATGATAATTTCTTCTCACAATTGGTCACAACAAGATTTTGATAACTGGACGAATTTTTGAATTCAAGAAACTAAAATCATTCTCGTGTCATTTATCAGTTATGTCGTTTATTAAGCTGAAATGAAGTGTAATCAGAAAATATTTATTTTTTTGTGGGAGGCAATTTAATTAAATTAATCAAAATGTCAACTCGTAGGCAACTCAGAAACACAATTTATCTATTAGTGTAGTATGTAGCGTTCCCAAATTAATTCTAGATGTTTTTTTACAGTACCTAACTTTCACAATACTTCTAGAATGTCACAATTTGCACTTATCAACAGCCACGAGACACAAGTTTCATTGATACAAACAAAAATAAATAAAATGGATAGAAAGTCTGTTTTACATTGCAAATTTAAATTATTATAAGAGTTTATAGATTTTCATATAATATTAGTCTTAGACATAGAGACATTTAAGATTTCTCTCTTATTTTATAAGTGGTCTGTATTTCCTCGACAAAAATTTATTATCATGTCACCACCTGACGAAACATCGTAATAAATGTAACGTTATTGTTATAAACTTGTGAATTAACTGTAAAATTTTAATGACGAAATAACGAACAAAAGACACCTTTGATAAGAAAATGGTAAATGGGTTTAAAAATTAACACTTCAACAGCATTTTTGCGATTCCCTGACTGTCATGACAAGAATTAACTTTTTATAGACACAGTTAATTAAGCGTCACTCGTCAATACACTTTATTAGCTTTATTAGTTGGCAATGTTAATTTGACATTTAAAGGTCATCGCAGAATTGATGCATTTCTTATTTTAGGAAAATTCTTTCATCACTGGGGAAAACATGCACAAAATTATTGTTTGATTTGAATAAAGTAGAGAAAGTGTCAAAATTTTGCAATTTGTGTGAATTACAATCCTTTCGAATGTAAATTTCGTCCCATTTTGAACCTTTCTTTTTGACACTCTCTGTATAAATCATGATGTGACATTTTTGCAAACGAAATTTCCTAACTGCATTGCGAATTTTTCGCGGAAGCCATATGTTAAGCAAACGCACTATATACAGAGTGCTGCACCGTTATCCTAGGCGGCCGAATTCGACTTTCGTCAATTGTTCAATTGTGACCTTAATTTAATTATGTCGATGTTAATCAAAACGGTGTCGTAAACCGCTCATCTCTCACGCTGTCCAAATTTAACAATGAAACCGAAACACAGTACTCTAGATCCTACCTTACGTAAACATTACACGTTTTCCATATCTAAACATTTTTTAATGAATGAAACAATGAGAATTTTCGTTTTTTTCACGAGAGATGAGCCATTGTATTCAATGAAATGTGGATCAGTGTACAGTGTGTTAAAGTAGAAAGTAGAAAAAACTAGGCGTGGAGATGTTTGCCGCGTGGCTTGCTTGATCTTTCGCGATGTATAGCCGTCTAGATCAAAGGTCGTAGACTCGGCAACCTTGACATTGTACGCTATGTTTCTTCATAAAAGAAATAATGTTGCTACAAGATGAGTCAGTCTTCGAAAAAAAAATTCGTTCTTAAGCAAAATGGCCCTAATTTTGCCTAGGATGTGAAATATGAAGTATGAATGGAGTCCGTTAACTTCTAATAAACTTTCACCCGAGGTTTACCTAAATTTGATAAAAATAATTGTAGATGGATTTGAGGTCGTTGTCAATTGTGGGTCTCTCCAAGGATAAATTTTGCGACTTTTAATTGATCAAAATTATCTGATTCTATTATTTCGAATTTGTGAATAAATGTGACACTAAAAGGAACATTTTTTAATAATGTCCCTTTTTTTCTGTAAGAGAAAGAACAGAAACTACAGAAAATATACAGGGTGAATAAAAATAAGTATACAGAACTAAACGTTTTTTGTTTGAACTATTTATTTTTTGAAAAAACTAATTGATGAATGCTAAATTACTATGAAAATGTGACGTTTTATCAAGAATAAAAAAATTAAATTAGGTAATTATATTTAAATAAAATGTTAAAAACTTGTGATTTGACTTTGTCTGGAATAAAAAGAATAAGGAAGAAACTAAAGTGGGTGGTATAGGTGTAGATATAAAGAATCTCCGAAACTAAGAGGTTTATGCAAAAACAAGTAATACATTCTGGGGCTCATTTTTTGAGAAAATAATATTGGTTAAAACCGCATCCCGCTATCGTTTTTTGTTTTCGACTTATCAAGAAAAAATGACATTTTGGCGAAATCTAAAAAAATTCATATCTTCGTTATTATAAAAGACACAGATTTGAAATAAAGACATTATTTACACTTTTTTACGAGGAATTTAATAATGTAGTTAACAATTTTTTTCAGTTATTAGTTTAACCGTAATAATAAACTTGTATTTTTTTAAATGGAAATCATAGGCGGCTACGGCAATTTTGAAAAGCTTATTTTTTCTGATCTAAAAAATATATATTTGTAATAAAATATTTTTTTATAACTATACTTAGAAAGTGAAATACATATTTTGTGTGATAATAGTTGGCCATGGAAAAACTATTTCACTTCAAATGTGTAAATAATAATCAATAAGAGTTTTGTGAACTGTAAAATAGATGAAAAAATAGATAAAATTATAAAGATTTAAAAAATACGATACGGTAGAAGCATTGAACAAATATCCTAGCGCCTCAGAACAAAATTATTACATATTTTTAAAAAATCAAAAAATAGGAAAAACAAATGTATCAACAGTCAACACAATTACAAAAAACATTTTTTTGATGATCTAATGGAGGTAGGAAAACGTTCCACTTAGACGGAATTTGGGTATTTGAATAGCCATATCGTCATTTTTGTGTCATAAAATATATTTTATTGAAGAATTAAAGCGGCTTTTTTTAACAACACTCTATGTATCACTAGAAGTTGCCAATAAGTTGTTTTTGCATCTTTTTCATCACTTAGTACTTAGAAAACTCTTTCATTAGTGACACTGGTTGAATAATATAGTTTAAATCCTTTTAGTTCAAGATGCAACATTTTTTCATGGCCAACTGCGAACAAAAATCAAAGATAATTTTTTGCTAAAAATGTATTATAATAATTTGTTGCAAATATATATTTTTTAGATAAGAAAAAAACAAGCTTTTTAAAAATGACATAGCCATCTATGATTCCCATTTAAAAAAATACAAGTATATTTTATTACTGCTAAACAAACAACTGAAAAAAATTGTTAACTACATTACTAAATTCTACGTAAAAAAGTGTGTCTTCTATAATAACGAAGATATGAATTTTTTTAGATTTAGCTGAAATGTCAATTTTTGTCTATAAGTCGAAAACAAAAGACGATAGCTGGATGCGGTTTTAACCAATATTATTTTCTCAAAAAATGAGCCCCAGAATGTAGTACTTGTCTTTGCCTAAACCTCTTATTTTCGGAGATTCCCTATTCGGACATCCAAAATGCAGCACCCTGTACTAGGTACGGAGCAAAAAAATTAAATTATACAAAAATACCCTGATATGTGCACGGCAATATTGCGACAGATAAACACTATTTGCTTTATGAAAGACATTAAAAGGTCTCAAACATTGCTGAAAACTAGAGAAAATGTGGAGGTTAGACGCATTCTAGGCAAATTTTTTCGAGTTAATGTGAGAGATTTTTATAGTTTATAATTTTGCTTTAAAAAAATTTTGAAGACTTTTTAGTAGCGGAGGAGTAAGAATAATTTTGAATAAAGGTAGTGGTAAACGTATTAAAAAAAGAAGTACATGTCTACATGGTTGTAATGGTAATTTTAGTTAAAATATGAGAAGATTAAAATTTTGTAAATATTCATTCATAAATTACACCTTGAAAAGTACTGAAAAATCACTTATCGCAAATCTGAATTATCCCGTACATGACCATAAATAAATAATCGTGAGGAAATCCATTTACTTCTAACAAATTTCGCAAGTTTTTGTGCATTTCCCAAAGAAAAAACTTGAGGACAAATAAATAGTGAACAATAAACAAAAAGTAAGTGAAAGAATTACTATTGTTACTAAAACCGAACAAAACGTGGCCTTCGCGAGAACCAAGTAGGCGTAAAAACGGTACATTTCTACCAAACCAAATTACACAAAAACGAAAAGCCCCAATGGTACTGTTATTACCCACTTAATGCAATTTTCTTGTCAAAGGACGATCCAAGGTTGTTAAATTACAATATATTGTAGGCACTTGATGACTGCAATTTTGCAAAAATCACGCGATTCGCTCCATTTTCCGTCACTTTTCCCATCGAGAAACCGAAAGTCGCGTTTGCAGAAGTGCATTGCCAACAAAGCACGAGTCGAAAGCCTTGGATTATGGACACAAGAGCCGGTTTTACAAAATGTCGTAACGATAATTCAACTATTAATTGACTTTCTCGCGATATCGGGCCGTTCTTCAACTGTCGTACTCTTTCTAGATGAAAATCGTCAAAAATATGCCTCTTATCACATCATGATAATGTCAAATATTTGGAAAATTGTTAAATTGTTTTCGTTGCAGGAACATTGATGCGTCGCCACCATGGTTATAGTGACACGGGTAAGTGGTTTTATTTTATTAATAATTATTATTTTTATTGTAATGAGAGTTTCTCTATTGGCGAAAGTCGCGATGACTCGTCTAGACTTACCGTTAATCGACTATTAATACTCTGATTAAGGGGGTGAAAAGCCTCCGGAAGTGCCACAAAGAGACAAAAGTTTCATATAGTACGTATCTCCCCGATACCACGACCATCAAACCATGAAGACTCACTTCCTGTATCCGTTTTCCTCTCTCGCATTGTTTGCATAATTTAGAGAGTGACCGATGGGCCGATTTGGCCTAGATTGGGGTCAGTTTGGAGCGATTTTTTGCAAAAACCGCACTGTCAAGGTTGGGTAATTGCAAACAAGGATTTGATTTGTTTGGACACACTTCTCGATTGGTATTGAGACGTTGGGCAGCCAGTGGCGGGCCAAAATTAATTAGAGATGATTAAAAGTGGAATTAAAAGCGGAACCGAATTAAAATTACTATTTAGTAGATACGAAACTATAACATTTTCAATATTTACGAATGTGATGATGTCTATTAAATTAGATAATTTATGGCTGAGTACGACAGCATATTTGTGTTGAGTGATATTGTGTCAAACACTTAATTTAATGATTAATCGGTTTTATCATGTGATAATAACACTTGGATTTGCAAAATTGTTTAAACTGTTAGAGAATTCTAATCTCATTTCGCTGATTGAGTTGTTACAATGGAAGATTGTTATTCTAAAAATAAAAATGTAAACTAAGGAAAATAAAATATATAAAGGAACAAGTCGTCTACTAGAGTTTTATTTCGTTCGGGACTATGCTAAAATTCTTCAAAAACTAAATAAATTACATAAAATTAGTTGAAATTTTTTGTTTTTAATTAAAAAAAATAAACATTTCACTTTTAAGATAAAATAAATATTTGAAATTAAAGACTCTAGTCTTGTATTTATGTATTTCTTTGCAATAATAATAATAATTGTGAAAACGTTTAAAACCTTTCTGACAGTAAAAAAATTATGCGTAATTATTGTAAGCCAAATTTTGTGAAAATTAGAGTTCTTATAACAATTGTCTAGAATTTAGATAATTTAAGAATGGAAAAAATGAAAAAATGAGATTTTAAGTTTTAAATTCGTGAAAATTTTATTATTGTTACTTTTAATTACGAAAGATTTTTTGTTTATTTATTTTTGGAATAAAATATGAATTTAGACGATGTTTCTTATAGGCTTAAAGTAAACTTCTTGAACTTTTATAAGGAAAAAGTAAAACGTAATAGAAATGAAATAGTAGTACTAAATGAGCAAGTACCTAATTTTAAAAGAAACAAGTAATTTGATTAATTTGAATATTTGTTATCTAGATTACAATCTGTTGATTGTTTAAGGTTGTGCTGTGATGATCTTGTTTTTATTTTTTGCCTACTTTAGCTTAGAATTTTTGATAAAATTCTACAGGAAATTAAAGAAACAAAATCATATTTGTTATTATAAAATTTTACAGAAAATGAAATTTCGGAATCAAAAAGATTTATTCTTGTGTATGTTTATTATTATTTTTATTGTAATCGTATCAATAAAATTATGGAAACACCTTTGAAGACTTCTTGACAATAAAGTATTAACACATCATTATTGTAATGGAATTTTTCGAAAATTAAACTTCTTTAAAGTCAAACATTCTCTAGAATTATCTTTTAAGGAAGTTTTTTATGTTTTCGAAAAACTTTAGGAGAAATTTTCGACCGTAAAAAATAATTTTAAGTTAAATTGGTGAAAATTATATCCCCTTAAAAGCAAGAATGGTTATTTTTGTTTTTAGGTTTTTTGTTTTTTTATTTTTGGTAAAGAAATACTAAATTCGAAGGAAATTTTAAATAGGCTTAAAACATTACAGAGAAAAATTCAAGTTGAACCTCGTCTTAAGAGAAGAAAACAATACAAATAGAAAAAATAATAAACAATTACATAATTTAAATGTTTTTTCTAGATTAAAATGTGATACATAATATAGGTCAAGGTCGTCCAAGGATAATCTTATATTAATTTTTTGATTAGATACAAGTGGATCTGTTTATTTTTGTCTTTGTTTAGCATAATCTTTTGAAAAATTTAAAATAAATTAAAATATATTGTGAGAATTTTCAAATGTTGATAATAACATTAAAGATTTTAAATAAACATAGTAACAAAGAAAGTAATGTATACATCACGTAATATTTATTATTATTTTTTGTTTGCAGTTTAACAAAACCAATTTTTGCGACCTATATTTCACCTCAAAAACGTAGTTGCGATGGTTGCATGGTTTAGATAGAAAAATCACTAGGTATATCTAGTTATCAGAAGATTCAAAATTTATTTCTAATCAAAATTGGTTATATTTTTAATTTGTTTGTTAATTTTTACCTCCTACTGAAACCCGCCACTGGCATACCCGTGACGTTACAATTCCATTTTGCTCAATCAAGTTTCTTTGCTCAGTGAAGTGAAGAATGGTCATTGCAGCTGTTTTCTTAACCAACTTTCAATTCTTCCGGTCCTTGAAACTTCTCCAATCATCAACAAGAAGGATTTTCTCACTAGAGTCGAAACGAGCACACTTACGTGCCCCTCATACCAACATCATGAACGGTTTTGTGCCGTTTTTCTGACCCCCTTTACACATTTTTCAAATATTTTTTTGATAACACGACAATGAGCCAACTTCCGCTTAATCACTTCTACCATTAATCATGAGTGACAAGAAATTGAGGAAATGCATCAATTATACCTGAGATGAATCTGGCGCAAATGACTCCTAGGAAATTGTCAATTTTCCAAATCGGTACGAGTTATTGAACCTGAAAGGTCATCAAGGTTCTCACAGCGAGGAACCGAATTTATTAATCATTAAATCTCTATCTAATGTTTTTTCTTATTAAATCCCAACCCAGTAATTACGTGGAACGTGCAGCAAGCCTGCAATTAATTTAATCATGCTTTAACAGGTGTGTAAAAAAATATGATTCTAGGGTGATTACATCTGGATCGAGCCCATTTCTGGAAATGAATTCGATGTGGCCATCGGTGCTAAGGTGGTTTCCGCCGAGGGGCGAAGAATTGCAGTCCGAGATGACGACGGCGAGGAGCACTGGCTGTCTCCAGATCGCCGAATTAAGGCAATGCACGCAACGTCCATCCATGGAGTCGAAGACATGATCGGTTTGGGGGACCTCCACGAGGCAGGAATTCTCAGGAACTTACACATCAGATACAACGAAAATCTCATTTATGTATGAATCAAAATTTGCAACTTGCAAAAAATTCCTCTGCTTTTTTCAGACTTACACAGGCTCGATTCTGGTCGCAGTCAACCCGTACCAAGTCCTCCCCATCTACACCGCCGAGCAGATAAAACTGTACAAGGAACGCAAAATCGGGGAATTACCCCCTCATATTTTCGCCATCGGCGACAACTGCTACGGAAATATGAGGCGCTACGGCCAGGACCAGTGTGTGGTCATCTCGGGGGAGTCAGGGGCCGGTAAAACAGAGAGCACGAAGTTGATTCTCCAGTACTTGGCGGCCATCAGCGGCAAACATTCGTGGATTGAGCAACAAATCCTGGAAGCTAATCCTATTTTGGAAGCTTTCGGTAATGCGAAGACAGTCCGGAATGATAACAGTTCAAGATTTGGGAAATACATTGATATCCATTTTAACAGTAGCGGAGTCATTGAAGGTGCCAAAATCGAGCAGTATTTACTCGAAAAAAGCCGGATTGTGTCCCAGAATCCAGACGAGAGGAATTATCATGTTTTTTATTGTCTGCTGGCCGGGTTGGGCAAGGAGGAGAAGAAGAAACTCGAGTTGGGCGATGCTAGTCAATTTAGATATCTCACGGGGGTAAGAAAATTTGATTTTTTAATTTGTGTTTATCTGTATTACTTTTATTTTTTATTTTTAGGGAGGTTGTATCACGTGCGAGGGCCGAGACGACGCTGCCGAATTCGCTGATATTCGCAGCGCCATGAAAGTTCTTCTCTTTTCCGACCCGGAGATTTGGGAGATAATGAAACTGTTGGCTGCACTTCTCCACATTGGAAACATTAAATACAAAGCTACAGTCGTCGACAACTTGGACGCGACCGAAATCCCGGACCCAACCAACGTCCATCGCGTTGCCAATCTCCTGGGAGTGCCCCCTCAACCACTCATCGACGCTCTCACCAGGAAAACACTCTTTGCTCACGGGGAAACCGTAGTCTCTACCTTATCCCGCGAGCAAAGCGTTGACGTTCGAGACGCCTTCGTTAAAGGCATTTACGGCCGACTTTTCGTCCACATAGTCAAAAAAATCAACAGTGCAATATACAGACCGAAGGAGCGACAGAGGAGTTCAATCGGTGTTTTAGACATTTTCGGGTTTGAGAATTTTAATCATAATAGTTTTGAACAGTTTTGTATTAATTTCGCGAATGAGAATCTCCAGCAGTTTTTTGTGAGGCATATCTTCAAGTTAGAGCAAGAGGAGTATAATAATGAGGGGATCAACTGGCAACATATCGAATTTGTGGATAATCAAGACTCGCTTGACTTGATTGCGGTGAAACAACTCAATATCATGGCTTTGATCGACGAAGAAAGCAAGTTTCCTAAAGGCACTGACCAGACCATGTTGGCCAAGTTGCACAAGACACACGGGAGTCATCGAAACTACCTCAAACCGAAATCGGACATCAACACAAGTTTTGGTTTGAACCACTTTGCCGGGATTGTCTTTTACGACACTCGGAGTTTCTTGGAGAAAAACCGGGACACCTTCAGTGGCGACCTCCTCCAACTCGTGGCAATCTCAAAAAACAAGTTTTTGCAGCAGATTTTTGCCGATGATATTGGGATGGGGTCAGAGACCCGGAAAAGAACCCCAACACTCTCAACTCAATTCAAGAAAAGTCTCGACTCCCTCATGAGAACATTATCAAACTGCCAACCATTTTTCATAAGGTGTATCAAACCGAACGAATTCAAAAAACCCATGATGTTTGACCGGAATTTGTGCTGCCGCCAGTTGAGATACTCCGGGATGATGGAAACAATCCGGATACGAAGAGCCGGTTATCCAATTAGACACAGCTTCAGTGAGTTTGTCGAAAGATACAGGTTTCTCATCTCGGGGATTCCCCCGGCTCATCGAACCGACTGCAGGGCGGCAACTGCGAAAATTTGTGCCTCTGTTTTGGGTCGTTCGGACTACCAACTTGGGCACACGAAAGTGTTTCTCAAAGACGCTCATGATCTGTTTTTGGAGCAGGAACGAGACAGAGTTCTTACGAAGAAAATCCTGATTTTGCAACGCTCAATCCGAGGGTGGGTCTACAGGAGACGCTTCCTGCGACTCAGGGCTGCCACTATGATTATACAAAAGTACTGGAAGGGCTATATTCAGCGACAGAGGTACAAAAGGATGCGCGTGGGTTACATGAGACTGCAAGCCCTGATCAGGGCTCGGGTCCTCTCACACCGTTTCAGGCATTTAAGAGGTCATATTGTGGGGCTCCAAGCCCACGCTCGGGGGTATCTCGTCCGACGGGAGTACGGCCACAAAATGTGGGCCATCATCAAGATCCAATCACATGTCCGTCGCATGATAGCCCAACGCAAATTCAAGAAAATCAAATTCGAAAGACGAAGCCATGTCGAGGCTTTGCGACTCAAGAAAAAGGAAGAACGCGAGTTGAAAGACGCCGGTAATAAAAGAGCGAAAGAGATAGCCGAACAGAACTACCGCGAGCGCATGTACGAATTAGAGCGAAAAGAAATGGAATTGGAGATGGAGGAGCGAAGACGAGTCGAAGTTAAGAAAAACCTAATCAATGATGCGGCCCGAAAGGCCGATGAGCCGGTCGACGACTCGAAACTAGTCGAAGCCATGTTTGATTTCCTCCCTGATAGTTCAAGCGAGGCCCCAACTCCGGGCCGAGAAACCTCCGTTTTCAATGACTTGCCTTCGCAACCCAACGAGTCCGAAATCATAAGCCCCATGCAGACCCAATCCGAAGACGAGGAAGACTTGTCCGAATTCAAGTTCCAGAAATTCGCAGCGACGTATTTCCAAGGGAATGTGGGCCACCAGTATTCACGCAAACCCTTGAAACACCCACTTTTGCCCTTGCACACGCAGGGGGACCAACTCGCCGCGCAGGCTCTATGGGTTACAATTCTCCGCTTCACAGGGGATTTACCCGAACCAAGGTACCACACCATGGACCGCGATAACACCTCTGTGATGTCTAAAGTGACGGCCACTTTGGGCCGAAATTTTATCCGAAGTAAGGAGTTTCAAGAAGCACAGATGATGGGTCTAGACCCGGATTCTTTCATGAAGCAGAAACCACGCTCTATTCGAAATAAACTAGTCTCATTGACTTTGAAACGAAAGAATAAACTCGGAGAAGATGTGAGAAGGAAGCTCCAAGACGAAGAATATACAGCTGACAGCTACCAGTCGTGGCTAGAGTCACGCCCGACCTCAAATCTGGAAAAACTCCACTTTATAATAGGCCATGGAATCCTCCGAGCCGAACTCCGAGACGAAATCTACTGTCAAATCTGCAAACAATTGACTAACAATCCCTCTAAATCATCTCACGCTAGAGGATGGATTCTCCTTTCCCTCTGTGTGGGCTGTTTTGCTCCATCAGAGAAATTTGTCAATTATTTGAGGGCTTTTATACGGGAAGGTCCTCCAGGGTATGCCCCGTATTGCGAGGACCGACTTAAACGAACCTTTAATAACGGTACTCGAAACCAACCCCCGAGTTGGCTGGAATTACAAGCGACCAAATCTAAGAAACCAATCATGTTGCCTATAACCTTCATGGATGGCAATACTAAGACTCTTTTGGCCGATTCTGCGACCACAGCTCGCGAATTATGTAATCAATTGTCTGACAAAATCGGTCTGAAGGACCAATTTGGGTTCTCTCTTTACATCGCATTGTTTGATAAAGTGTCATCATTGGGTAGTGGTGGCGATCACGTGATGGATGCCATCTCCCAATGCGAACAATACGCCAAGGAGCAGGGGGCACAAGAGAGAAACGCCCCTTGGAGGTTGTTCTTCCGGAAGGAGATTTTTGCGCCGTGGCATGAACCAACCGAAGATCAAGTTGCGACCAATTTGATTTATCAGCAAGTGGTGCGCGGGGTAAAGTTTGGGGAGTATCGGTGTGATAAGGAGGAGGATTTGGCGATGATAGCGGCCCAGCAGTATTATATTGAATTTAACACGGATTTGAACGTTGACAGGTTGTTGACTTTGTTGCCCAATTATATCCCGGATTATTGTTTGACGGGGGTGGAGAAAGCTGTTGATCGGTGGGCGGCGCTTGTCGTGCAAGCCTACAAAAAGAGTTACTACGTTAAGGAGAAAGCGGCAATTTTAAGAGTCAAAGAGGACGTGGTTAGTTATGCCAAGTTCAAGTGGCCTTTGCTCTTCTCGAGGTTCTACGAGGCGTACCGCAACTCCGGACCTAACTTACCCAAGAATGATGTCATAATTGCGGTTAATTGGACCGGAGTTTACGTTGTGGATGACCAGGAGCAGGTTCTTCTGGAGTTATCCTTCCCGGAAATCACGACAGTCGCCAGTCAAAAAACCAACAAAGTTTTCACGCAAACGTTCAGTTTGAGTACAGTCCGGGGCGAAGAATTCACGTTCCAGAGCCCCAACGCTGAAGACATCCGTGATCTAGTAGTCTACTTCCTTGAAGGTTTGAAAAAACGCTCGAAATTTGTGATTGCGYTCCAGGACTATAAATCCCCGGGCGAAGGATCAAGTTTCCTAACATTCCAAAAAGGGGATTTAATCGTCCTTGAGGAAGACAGTACTGGAGAAACCGTCCTGAATTCGGGGTGGTGCGTGGGCCGCTGCGAACGCACAATGGAAAAAGGGGACTTCCCCGCGGAGACAGTTTACGTTCTCCCTTGTATGTCCAAACCCCCATCTGATATTCTCCAATTGTTTTCGATCGAGGGGGCGGAGCATGGGCGGAGACTCAGCCAGCAGTACTCAGTGAACGGGACGGAATCGCGCGATCGGCCACACACACTTGTCGAATACGCCATTGATCATTTCCGGCCACCAATCAAACGCACCATGTCCAAGGCTTTAACTTTGACGTCTGCACGACGGGGCGTGGACGATCTATGGCGTCACTCCCGCGAGCCAATCAAACAACCGCTTCTTAAGAAATTATTGATGAAGGAGGAGCTTGCTGAAGAGGCGTGTTTTGCCTTCAGCGCAATATTGAAATACATGGGGGATTTACCCTCGAAACGGCCGAGGCTCGGAAATGAGTACACTGATCATATTTTTGACGGGCCCCTCAAACATGAGATTTTGAGGGATGAGATTTATTGCCAGATTATGAAACAATTGACGGATAATAGGAATAGACTGTCAGAGGAGAGGGGTTGGGAATTGATGTGGTTGGCCACCGGTTTGTTCACATGTTCGCAAAGTCTGCAGAAGGAATTGACTATGTTTTTGAGGAGTCGCAGACATCCCATCTCGCAGGACTCCCTCCAAAGGCTCCAAAAAACCTTGAGGAATGGTCAGAGAAAATATCCTCCACACCAGGTGGAAGTTGAGGCTATTCAACACAAAACAACGCAAATTTTTCACAAGGTGTACTTCCCCGATGACACAGATGAAGCTTTTGAGGTCGATTCAAGCACCCGAGCGAAGGATTTCTGCCAGAACATCAGCCAAAGACTCAATTTGAGGTCAAGTGAAGGCTTTAGTCTCTTCGTCAAGATCGCTGATAAGGTGATAAGCGTCCCCGAGGGTGACTTTTTCTTCGATTTCGTTCGCCATTTGACCGACTGGATCCGCAAAGCTCGACCAACCCGAGATGGAATCACCCCTCAATTCTCTTATCAAGTCTTCTTCATGAAAAAATTATGGACAAATACAGTACCCGGAAAAGACAAAAACGCTGATCTTATTTTCCACTTCCATCAGGAGCTCCCGAAATTGATCAGAGGTTACCACAAGTGTACAAAAGAGGAAGCTGCGAAGCTTGCAGCACTGGTGTATAGGGTCCGGTTCGGCGAAAGCAAACAGGAGTTGCAAGCGATACCGTAAGTCACATTTTACATATCGTGAGCGAAAAATAATCTCCTATTTCGTAGACAAATGTTGCGCGAGTTGATTCCTGCCGATTTAGTCAAAGTTCAGAGCGCAAACGACTGGAAGAGGGCAATCGTAGCCGCCTATAACCAAGACGCCGGAATGAGTCCTGAAGATGCGAAAATCACCTTTTTGAAGATTGTGTACAGGTGGCCGACTTTCGGCTCGGCATTTTTCGAAGTCAAACAAACCACTGATCCGAATTATCCCGAAATGTTGCTAATTGCGATAAATAAACACGGAGTTAGCTTAATTCATCCCAATACGAAGGTACGTGTATTGTTGGTTGTCTATACTAGACCGTTGTTTTTGCAATAAGAGTACTTTATTTTTTAAAATGTTGTGAAACAAGTGTTTGTTATAATTGTGGGAGAGTTGATATGATCTACAAGCAGAAATATGTCTCATTCCATCTACTGAATGGAAAAGTCTAGTAACAGGGGAAAGAGTGACAAAATCTGCATTTTTATGTTTGATGAATTTTTACAGTTCTTTGTATAAACTATGTTCGAAAAATAAAAAAAGAGTAGCATTAGACTATTTCCCACAACAATTATTTATATATTAAGAATTCAGTTTAATGAGATGGGAAAAACTTTTCTAACGATTTTATTGTCTGAGCTTGAAATTTATTTCTTGTTTGTTTTCTTTCCAAGGAGCAAAAACTTAAGTTAAAAATATCATTAAGGCGTAAAAATAATTCTAATTTTATAAGAGTTTTTAGTAAATTTACGTATTAAAAGTGGAATTATTCAACATTTCTTAAAAAAAGAAACAATAAATGAGAGGTTTTTTGTTTATTAAATAAGTTAATATAAGCATTTCTTAGAAAATAACCTTTTGAAGGAAAAATTTAAACGGTAAAGCAAATTTGTGTTTGGTTTTTAAAATAGTTGTACTAAATGTGCCTATAGTATTAATAAAAGTAAAAATAAAATTAGTTAATCAAAAGCAAAAAAAAATCTTAATACAATAAAAAAGGAACCTGACTCAAATCCAGAAAGTATAAAAAAGTTTGTATTTTTCAATAAATTCTGAAATCGTGCTAACTCAAAAACAAAAGATATAAGCTTAAATAAAATGAACTAAAAAAAATAGTGCATACCTACGGGAATATATGTATAATTTCCTTTTGTTTTGCAATGAAACATAGAATTTTATTTGTTACTAAACGCAAGTGAAATGTTCTCGTGTCACTAACAAGTAAATAATCCCAAATAGCAAAATTATACAAATTCAGATTTATTTTTAAATCCTCCAATTTCCCTCATTCGCCTAATCAGATAATAAACCCATTAATGAACCTCGCCGTCTCAACAATAGCCTTTGGATTCTCACGTATGTTATTATGTGAAGCCATCAAGAGCATTTTCATGATTATATGATTTCCTGTTATTGCTGCATGTTCATTCATTAACTGCTTATTCTTTAATTAACATCTCCAATTAATCGAATTGCGTCTTAGGAAATCCTCGTCACTCACCCCTTTACGCGGATATCCAACTGGTCGTCGGGCAACACTTACTTCCACATGACCATCGGCAACCTTGTCAGGGGTTCGAAACTTTTGTGTGAAACCTCCCTCGGCTACAAGATGGACGACCTTCTGACCTCCTATATCTCCCTCATGTTGACGAATATGAGTAAACAGAGAAGTTTAAGAATCAAATGAGATGAGAATTCCCACCTCAATTGTGGGAATGGGACCGACTAATTAATATACAGTAGGAAAAGTAATTATTAAAAATAATACCATTGTTAAGACCCGAATTCCCACATGTATGAATAATCATTTTTAAGAAAATGAGATTTTGTCGTGAGAACTGACTTGAATGGATGTGAAAATGCGTAAGGCCTTCCTGAATCTCGCTGTGTATATAGTTTCTATTTATTTTATCATCGGTTTTTTATTTTGTTGTTAGGGGTTTGAAGAATATGAGATATTATTTAAATAATTTTTATTTCTACAAAATATGCAGCATGTACAGATTGTTTATGTATTATTTTTACGTAGAATAAAATTTAATACTAATAAAAATATTTACACTCATTACATTTGCCATAAATTCGTTGTTGTCATGTTTTTCCTGTCGAGATTTTTTTATTACCTATTATTTATTATTCATCGGCAAATTGAGCATAATTTACTTAATACTAAGTAAAAATTGTTGGACTATTCATTATTCTGACTGACAATTAGAAAACTTACATAACTTTGGTTTGTTCATAAGGCTAAGTATCTCTTTACAACGCTTAAAAATACACCCTACAAGTGTTAGGCTAATCAACTGGACACGGCGTTGCCAAAATCAGCCAAAATATCATCAAGAAGATTGGCTTCTAGTTTACTATTTTTGGTTGCTCAAATATCAATATTAATCAATAATAGTCAATATGTATATAAACCGAATTTGAAAACACTGTACACTTTTAAATCAATTACCAAGAATGTTTTAAATCATTTTCTCATTTGACCAGCCTATTCGGAAAAAAAAAACATATCACAATAAAATATAATACAAAAGACTCGTGCCACTTCCAATCTCAAAATTTAATACTGAGTGTCCACGTTCGAGATGAAAAAACACAGTGATCGTTGTATACCCTATCTAACTTTATTGCATGTACCTACCCACCCCCTAATGCATCCCTCCGTGCGAATTCCAAGCCGCCTCTTGCGTCAACGCCTGACTCTGGCCTTGTGCCGCCGCCGCGCTCCTCTGTCCGTGCCTCATGATCTCGTCCGCGGGCAAACACTGCGGCCGGGGCCCCGGCTCCGGGGTATACGTGAACGTCAATCCCGTGGCGTAGATAATCCCATCATTCCGCACCAAGGAAACCGGGACTTGGGTCGGCTGTCGCACCCACAGCCACTCTCCTCGGAACTGCGAGATGTCCGGGACCACACAAAGCATGGACTCCTGGCACCGGTACATCGTCTCGGCCTCCACGTCCCCAAACCACACCTGCAGCGACGGCGAAAAGTTGTCTCCGGTGAGCTCCAGCATTGCCACTTCGCCGCCGCCGTTCAAATGCAGGCTGTGCACGATGGGCACGGGGGTCACAGGGGACCGTACCGGGCCCATGCCCTCGTAAAACTGGTACTCGGCCTTGTCGGTGGAGATGATAGTCCAGCAGGCGCCGTCGTTGATCATTTCCTTGTTGGGCTCTTTGGGGCAAGGGGTGGCTTGGAACTGGATGATGCGCTCTTGGGAGAGGCAGAGGTACATGCGTTCGGTGTCTTTCATGTAGAAGGCGCATTTGTGGAGCTGAGAGACGGGGTCGTCGGCTTCGAGGAGGGCCTGTTGCTTGTCTACCTGGAAGTGAACAATTCAAGTCAACCCCGAACGACCAAAACGCCCAGTAAAAAACAATAATGAAAGTAGTTTTTCGGAATGAAATAATGCAGAACCGAAGATAATGACAATAATAAAACAAATAATTGCATTTTTGGTCTACAAACAATAACCTTTTATGTTTATAATTAAAGTGACCAGTAATAATTATTTACTCAAATTTACATAATAAGACTGATTGAAACTTTTATTACAATAGTTTTTCCAGCGAATTTTTTAAATATACTAAAAACATTAAAATCCCTAACAATTGGTCAACTGTTACATTGGTAGTAATGTAAAATTCGCCCGTTTGTGATCAACCGAATTTGCACCTGGTATATTTTGTGATTCTGTCAAATTCGGATTCAAAATTTGTTGTGTGAAAGATTTCAGATTATTTATGTTTAAGACTGTTTTTGAAGTGTTAATAATCGTTTTTAATTTACGTATTAGTAAAAATGTAGTGTTTGTGGAGGTGTGAGTGGCGTATGAGATTCGTTTTTGGTTAGTTGAAGACATTAAGATGAACGTGTAAAGGAATATTCAGCACCATCCTCAGGTATGTGGATATATTCTTATTTGATTATTGAAGACAATTAAATATTAATATTTTGACGGTTCAAAATGTGGAATAAAACACATTTTAAATTTGGCTCGGTACTATTTTTTAGCGCGTAGTATCTAGTAACTTTTGTTTCACCAATTACTCGATGAATAGTTTCTAGCAAGTTTTATTATTTACATTAAAAAAAACATATTTTTTGACCATTTTAACTAATTTCATTACTTCAAAATCAAATAAGCAATTTTTTTATTTTCGAAAATAGGCTTTGTAACGCCCGCGTAAATGGCTGGTTTTGATAGGATGGGAACCGACATGTGTACTCAAATGGGCCAATCACAAGCCGGATCAACATTTGAACAGAAAAATCAAATTTTTCCCAGTGAAACCTCGGAAAATCGTTGTTTTGTCTCAAATCGGTCATTGTTTGACTACAATTGCGTGTATAAAGCCTCTCTTTGTGTAATTTTGATGGAATATAAAGATTGACATGTTGCCGGAACATAACCTCAACTTTTTGTTGATGTTTTTTCCAGCACTTACCTTTCGAATAATGAGTCTCGGAAGGGCCATTCCAGTGACAGAACACACCAATTTGACTGTAGAACCGTAATGAATGTATCCATCACGTACTTGAAACTCCTCACTTTCAGATTCATTGTCGTCTAATAAGTGTATAGTGAAAGCACCCCACTGTGTGGAACTGGCATGAAAATGTCCATTTTCCACATGTAAATACCGCGTGGAGACAGTCTGAGATCTAAGTCGGTTAAAAAGCGCCACTTTGGTACCGCTCGCAATACACAAATCAGCGTTTTTTAAAGATTGCTTCTTCTTTGAAGGCTTTGAGATAACTTTGATCCTTTTGCTGTGAAACACCCCAATGTCGTGTCCCGACCCGTAGAACATCTTCACGGATAACATAAAGTGTTTCCTCTTGTCCGAATCGGAGATGTACAGAGTTTTCGCGGCACAGTACTGCTTGCCATTATTCAAATCCAGCTGCTGCATGTCTTGATCCGAGTTCCCGATTCCTATGAAAGCGCACAATTGGGAGGCTTGTTCTGACTCGCCCTCCCTCAGCATCTGTTCCTGGCGAAGCCTCCAGCCATCCCCGAACAGATATATACAAGGCGGAGGACAAAAAAACCTCTTCTCGTTCCCGTAGGACTTCTGCGCCACCTTAGCGTGCAGAATGACGATAACCATGTCGGACCGGTCCCTCAGGTATCGCTCCATGGCCTCTCGGGTGAGCCTCCGGTCCTCACCGCGATAACCCCCGGGCACCACCGCCCCCGAAAACCGCGAATACATAGCCCCGTGCTGCGGTGGTGGCGTCGGGGGCGACTGAGCGTGGGCTATGCCCGGCAATCCGTACTGATGGGGCATTTCAAAGCACTTAATCAAGTAGGCCGCATCGCACAAGCGTTTGTTTTATCGATGCACTCACAGCCAACTCTTCGCACGGCTACCGCTACACACGGTGAGAACAAATGCCATGCTTCCCCCTCCTTTGCCCCCCAATATCTCATTCGAAAAACACCTGTTTGGAGAGAGGATTTTCCGACAGGATGGCCAACTTTCAAATGACAAGTTTTCACAGGAAGTGCCCAAATTAGAGCGTTATAGGAATTTTTTACAAGATGAAGTGACTTCTGAGATGGGTTTGATGGGCCAGGATGGGTTTACGGACGGAATGGGCGGCGGGACGGGCGCGGTTGGATTGCTGAAAATTATGTAATTTTGGTAGCGTTAAGGCGGGTTTACATGCGTAAAACGGTAGTTAATGACAAGACAGTGGCGGAGAGAAAAAAGACCGGTTTTATGATGAGAAATTTTTCTAATTCCCATCACCTTGATAGCTGATTTACTCTAATTAGGTGCTATTTATTATTATACGTAATCACTCAGTTGTATACAAAATAATTTTAAAAAGAAAAAAACAAGGTATCAACAAAGAGAGCCGTATTTAATTATTCATAATTAAAATAGTAAAATAAACACAATAAGTTTGCTTGGGAAATTAAATAGTCGCAAAAATAAACCGTCTTAATTTTCCACAAAGTTTGTCTATGGGGATATCTTATTTGGGGAGCGCACGCCGCCGCTGTGAGACAAAAGAATATCGTTCAATTGTGTATTTATTGACATATGGGCGCACGTCACTGATCAGTGTGTTTATGAATGGGTCCCCTCCCGCGTGAAGGTACCTTTAGCGCCGCTCCCCCCGCCGTCCCTCAGGATGTTGGGGTTACAGCCAGGGCGTGGGAAAATCATGGTGTGGGAAAGAGTGGGTGGCCTCGGCGATTCTCAAACATTTGATACTGAGAGATGTAATTCAGACCGCTGGACGAGATTAGGTCTGTTTTCCTCTGATTTGATGATTCTTCGCATCTAAATCATGGGAACTGACTGACGTTCGTGTCGCGGTCGTTCATCGCCGCCTCAGACCGTGGGAATTTTTAACATCAGACACCTCGAATTATTTACCAGAAAATATATTATGGGAGTTCACGGTCTGTGGAGGCTCATCGAGCCTTCCGGCAAACCCGTGCCTTTGGAATCTCTAGAAAATAAAGTGTTAGCTGTCGGTATCCTTTTGACATATCAAATGTCACATTTTATTATGACACTTGATCGATTATAACCTTAACATGATCTGACAGATGTATCGATTTGGTTGCACCAAATCGTCAAAGGGTTTCAGGACGCCAAGGGGGCTGCAGTTCCTCATGCACATCTACTGGGGATCTACCACAGAGTATGCAAATTGCTTTATTTCAGAATCAAACCGGTGTTTGTCTTTGATGGAGGTGTTCCAGTTCTCAAGAAACAAACCATAGTGAGTAAAATAATGAGAAAATCCTCCTATAAACAAACATAACCTCTGTTTTTGCACTTTTTCAACAAATTTCAGTGGCGTAACATTGCATAACAATTAAAGCATCAAATTTTTAACCTTCTTGGTGTATAAAACCCTGAATTTCAGGCTTTACGAAACCAGCAAAAGTCCAAAACCTTATCCGAGGCGGAACGCATCCACAAAAACCTCTTATCGGCCTTAGTAAAACATAGCGCTATTAGCAAAGTCTTATCTGAAAAAGCCAAAGCAGCTATAACCGCATCAACTTCCCCAACAAAACGCGACGATGACGAACTTTACGTCTTGCCCCCATCTCAATCTTTGGACTCTACACTGTCACAAAGTGACAGTTCGGATTCAGAAGATTCGGGGCTTCCCCGATACGACTTACATTCGATAGACACTGAAAGTGCCGAATTCAAGTCCTTACCGGCCGACGTTCGGCATGAAATTCTTTCCGACTTGAAGGACACACGAAAGCAGTCTTCGTGGGGACGAATCCACGAAATGCCCACTCAAAGTGATAACTTTTCCACATATCAAATGAAGAGACTCTTGAAGAGGCAGTCAGTACAAATCGCTCTTGAAAACGTAGAGAAAGAGATGGGGGGACACTCCTTATCATTGGGGGAGCTGGAGAAATTGCTCAAAGATCAGGGAGTTATAACGAATTTGAAAGGAAATCGGATTGCTTCAGATGAAAATACACGATTTCTTCTAATCAAAGATATCAAGCAAGCTATGGAGGATGCGAAAAAACAAAATTTACCAATGATTGAAGAGAGCGAAGAAGGCGATGAAACAAAAGAAGAGGAGAAGAATGTGAAGAATAAAGGGGACCAAGAATTTGAAGATGATTTGAAGAGGGCTATAGAACTATCTTTGGAGGCGACACCATCGACGTCGAAAATAAAAGACAACGAAGATGAGGTACCGTCTACCAGTTCTAAGGGGAAGAGACAACTGTCGTTGTCGTTTCTTACCGATTTCGAAGATGCCGATTTTGGATATTCTGACTCCAGTGAAGAAGAAGAAGCAGTTCATACGAGGCTAACACCAGCTCAGAGATACATGATGGAGTATAGTGGACTGACTCCTAGCGAAATTGCAAAGATTATTGCCAGTAAAAGTAGGACTGTGAAGAGCGCTAGTGAAGAAACAAAAGAAGAAAAGGATAAAAATAGCGCACAGGCAGTTGAGAGTAGTTCTGATGTTTCTAACAGTATTATAAAGAGTCCTGAAGAAACTAAAGACGAAACAGATGAGGCTGGTAGTAGTTCAGATGTTTCTAATAATATTATCAGGGATAGTGAACAAACAATGGAAGAAATAGAAAAGTATGAGAGTAGTTCAAATATTTGTAGTGCAGTTACCAAAGGCAGTATTGAAAATGGTGTAGATTTAGCTGATGAAGTTATTACTTCTACAGTTGAAGTAATGTCAGATTCTACATGTAGCGACGAGGAGGACTTTGTGGATGTAGATGAAGAATTACAGACGAAAAATACCATTGGGAATACTGGAATGGAGGTCGTAATAAAGCCAGATGAAGAAATTGAAGATGATCTCTTTAAGGACGTATTTGAAGAAATTGAAGAGAAAACGGAAGTGTCAAGTAGCACTGAAGATACTGTTAAAGAAGTGGAAAAAGAAAGAAAAACAGAAGAAAGAACGTCAGGTCAATTACTGAAAGAAAAGATTGAGAAGATGGTTAAAGCATATACGAAACCTCAACATGAAGAAAAGAAAGATAGCAAAGCGAATACTGAATTAACAGTTGAGCAACTGAACGAAATGAGAGATAATCTCAGAAAGGAACAAACAGAATTACTAATAGAGAAACAAACAAAAGAAAGAACTGCGGGTAATATTACCGAACAAATGTTTCAAGAAGCTCAGGTGAGATTTTTGTTACTTTAATTTAATTCGAAAACAAATAATGTTACTCTAGGAACTCTTGGAATTGTTTGGGGTGCCGTACATTATAGCCCCCATGGAAGCCGAGGCTCAGTGTGCTTTTCTAGAGCTGATTGGTCTTACTGACGGTACCATAACCGACGATAGTGACATTTGGCTATTTGGGGGAAAAACCGTCTACAAGAATTTTTTCAACCAAAATAAAATTGTGATGGAATTCAAATCAGAAAACATCCAACACCATTACAGTACTGTCTACTTACGTGTTGTAAACTTTCATTATTTTAATGTTTACAGAACTGACAAGGGAACAAATGATCCTCCTAGCCATGTTGGTGGGGAGTGATTACACCACAGGTTTGACTGGAGTTGGTCCAGTGACGGCTCTAGAAATTTTGGCCGCTTTCCCTCCCAAAAATCACATAGTCTCGGGTTTGTCAGAGTTTAAAAATTGGGTTAAAAGAGGCAAACTGCCCGGCCCTGGTCGGACTTCCCTTCGCGGCAAGTTGAAGAATCTGAGTTTCACGGAGAATTTTCCAAATCCCCAGATTGTTCAAGCCTATCTAGAGCCCAAAGTTGAGACAAGTAAAGAGAGATTTACATGGGGGAAACTTGATGTTTTTGGGTTAGTGGAATTCACGAGACAAAAGTTCGGATGGACGAAAAACAAGACTGAGGAAATTCTTAATCCAATTTTGAGACGAATGAAGGAAAGTAAGAGTCAGAAAGCAATTACTGATTTTTTCAAGGTTGAGTATAGAGTGGATTCAGGGGGGATGGAGAAGCAGATGAGCAAGAGAGTGAAGACTGCGCTAGATAAGATAGGGAAAGGAATTGGAGTTGAGGGGGAGGAGGAAGAACCGAAAAAGAAGAAGAAAAAAGTAGGGAGGAAAAACGAAGATGAGGATATTAAAATCCTGAAGGAGACGAAAGTTAGGTCGAAAAAACGAGTGGAAGAAATACAGAAAGAAGTTAAAAAGGAGATTCAAGAACAAAAAGAAGAAAGGAAGGTTAATCTTCAGAAATTACACAAAATGGAAGTTATTCCTCAGAGACAGAAAGATAAGGCTGAAATGTTGAAAAATCGAATTCAGGCTATTGAAACTTTTAGAAGATCAAAACAAGGTCCTGGTTACGTGAAAAAGAGAGCAAAAGTGCAGAAAGAGCCACAAAAAGATGCGAGTTACTTATCAGAAAGTGACACTGATTAGTTTTTGTTACTATTTCTTCTTTTTTAAATAAAGTTCTATTTTTACTTTTGATGCAAATTTTATTCCAATTTTATAGGTATGTATAGAAATAATAAGAATAGCAATTATCACAACTAAACAGTTCTTCTTAAAGTACCTTAAACTAGCATAAATAAATAGCGACTTCCTATTAATAGGAAAAAATAAATTCGGAATGTGAAAAAAATTTACAATGTTTTTAACCTTATTATCACATGAGATTCAAAAACAAAACTTAAGGCAAAGAGCCTGAGCTTAATCTAAACAAGCGAATAAAAAGGCATTTGAACTTTATTCCGATGGTGTGAGATCTCTTTCGGGTTCTCCTTCACTGAGCAATTGGAGAAGTAAGTCATGAACTGGCTCAAAGGCTTTCCTGCTGCCGGCGTTAGTGAGCAGGAGGTAATCATGCATGTCGTGGTGACTTATTGTCCCGTCTGATTGTACAAAGCCTTTATCGATCACAACCAATTCCACTTTGGGTAAATTGACTAATTTGCTTTTGAGGAGCTCATTGGCCTGAGCCATGCGCTCCCTCAGTTTGTTGGGGTGCTGCCCCCTAGGTAACAATGTCTGAAACGAATCGGCTTAAGTCAGGCCCACCGCACCCTTACCCAACTCACGGGAACTACGATATAAACATCATGGTGTCGTTCTCTTATTGTACTGATTATTTCTAAAATTCCTTCAGTGATTTCTTCAGGAGTATTTGCGTGGTTGTTAGTACCGACGTGAAGAACTATAACTTTGGGTTTTACGTTATCGAGTTCGCCGTTTTGAATCCTCCAGAGGACGTTCTCGATCTTGTCTCTGTGGATACCGAAATTTAAACAATGTAAAGGAGCAAAAAGTTCGTTCCACACTTCAGTGTGTTGTAAAGCTTGCACGATCGAATCGCCAACAAAAACCACATCGGCGTCTTTCTCTCGCGACTCTGAGATGAAACGTTTGTGCTAAAATCACAGGTTGAGTCAAGGAAGCCCCCAGGTTTTTCTTACTTACGATACTCATCCATCGGTGGTCACCGTCACTGTCATCGACAGGTACGGCCAATTTACACGTATTCATCTTTGTAAAAAAATGTACGGGAATGAGTTTACGATTAAAGCCACTAATATCGCAAATTAAAAATTTATAAAAATGACATTTCTGAACGTCAAAAAACTAACCAACCGTGCAAACGGCGCGGAATCTACATTACCGACCGAGCGTTATAAAAAAGTGTCATAATTGTTTGTGTTTATAAACATTGGATTTTGTGAAAAAAGTGTGTATTTTAGGCCTAGTTCATAATGTCGACGATTTCTTCACCATCAGTTGAACTCAGTTCGTACCGCGACCAACATTTTAAGGTAAATTTCAGGGAGATGTGAGGCATAACCTCACCTCAACTTTTCAGGGCACAAGAGCCGAACAGGATCGTTTATTGCGATTATCGACTACTCTGTATGTTGGAAATTTATCATTTTACACTACTGAGGAACAAATATACGAATTATTTTCAAAATGCGGCGACATTCGTCGAGTGGTCATGGGCCTAGATAAGTACAAAAAAACGCCTTGTGGCTTCTGTTTCGTTGAGTATTACAATAGACAAGACGCGGAAAATTGCTTAAGGTTGCATGTACGATTTGTGGCTAATTGAAGATTGCGAATTTGCGGTTCTAGGTATATAAATGGCACCCGTTTGGATGACAGAATTGTGAGAACAGACTGGGACGCAGGCTTCGTCGAGGGCCGACAGTACGGTCGGGGAAAGACTGGGGGTCAAGTGCGTGACGAGTACAGAACTGACTACGACTCAGGCCGTGGCGGCTACGGTAAAATAATTCAACAAAAAATGGGTGTAAATGAGGGTGGTTTATCACGATAATTGTGTTTTTTATCTCTAATTTTAAGTAAACAAATTCGTAATGAATAACTTGGTTTATTTGAAGCCGAGCTGTTGCTCAAATTTGCACTTCCATTACATAATTAAGTCCCAGATGAAAGGTTGCACCCTTTCATCCAATACAACATCAGATATGTTTCTGTTTTTTCTTTGTACGAAGTAGAGAGTCACAACTTCCGTATTTGCTAACAGTAGAACTCGGCGATTGCGCAATATATACAAATTGAGACGGCTGATTGTACACAAAGTCTGTTTCCGGTCAAATAATTTTATAATAATCGTTAAAACTAAGTCTCACGCTCAGTAATTGGAGATTCATATTCGAACTCGACGACAGCAGCAATAAATATTTCTTAACGAATTGTTCATACGTTTGTGCTAAATGTTTCACTTTGGTCCGGATGCTATTCAAGAATTCGTGAAAATTTTCAACCCGCGCTTTCGCTATTATTTCATCCTCACTGGTCATTCCAAACATCTCAGAATTCTCAGTCATGGCCTTGAGGGCCATGAAAGCGTCATACTCTTTCGTGGCAGCCTCATTCAGTGCCTCCTGATGTCCCTCCAACGTCAAAATAAAATTATAAATTGACCTCAACTGCGAAAACAACTGCCTCGAACTCTCATCCAACAGCACTCCACATTGAACCGAATTCAAAAAAATCGTGTGTGCGCTTATAATTTCATCCAAACACTCGGCTTGATTCACCCGTCGCAGCATTTCCGCCCAGGAGCACTCCAACACTTCAAAGAGAAAGTAATACTGAGTTTGGTGCAAAAAATGGATCATTTCGCTTGTGAGAATGTGGATTATATGCATGACGGGTTTGAGTTCTCTTATTTTGCGGAACTTTTTGGCCATTGAAATTTGCTGTTTTCTCATATTGGCCAAGACGAACTCCATGCGTTTGGCCTTCCATAAAGCACCGAAAAGACACTGGTATGTCGTCATTGTGGGTTGAAAAATCGTCCCAACGGGACCGTCGACGATATAAACGAGACTAAAAACATCCCATCCGGTGTCACCCTGCGAGTGCCCCATGAAGCTGGCATTGAGCCGTTGAAGGGTGTCCTCGTCTTCGAATTGGGCGTTGGTTACGCGGATCGCTGATTCGAGAATTGTAGAAAGGGTGTGACTGTAGATTTCTTGCGCCGGCTTGTTTAGTTCAGGGCTAAATTTCGGTTTTCTTAATTAAACTAATCAAATAAATACGAGAAAATACGTACACTAAGAGTTCTAACAAGTGGCGGATGAAGTCACCCTGGCCGAGTAAGAGGTATCTCCGAAGGGATTGCAAATGTTCGTATAGCCGGTATTTGTTTTTGAGGAGGTCAAGGACTCGGAGCGACGTTTCCCGGTAGACTTTTTCGAGGGCCGAGTCGAATTCGAGGCTTTGTTCGGGTGAAAATAACGATTCTGAAATTAATTACATTTAAACGTATCAAAGAGAGAACATAATCATAATTGAATAAACCAAGATTAGCATAGCAAATTTGAGAATATTGTTTATAGGACAACATCTGAAAATGGCGAGGGCTTTTAAAGAACAAGTACCGCTACAATACAGGCAAAAGGAGAATTTTAAGGATGTCGATAAGGAGTTAAAAACTGTGGTAACGGCTAGAGAGTAATATTTAAATAGGTTACGCATTACTTTTGTATTACATTATCGAGAATTTGTTTTCATTATTTTTGTTTGTTACGATTGAATTGAGTTAAATACAAATAAATGAGATGTTTCTACATACCTTGGAATTTTATTGAATTAATTCATGCAACGCGACAGCAAAATATTCAAATTACCTCAGGATAAAATTTGACTCATTTTGATAATTAATCAAATAAGCCGTTCAGCAACTCAGATTTTCAGGTCCTCGAGGATATTAAACACTTGACTGGGATGTTGATAATTTACACACACACTATATTTTTTTGTAATATTTTGCTTCTAAACAGACATTAAACGTAAACGTAATTTTCCACTAAAATCTCTGATTTCTAGTTTTTGTACTGACAGAGATTCACTTTCAATACATAATTGTTTACAAAACTTGTGGGCAAAATTATTATTTTTTAATTTTGAAAATTCTTTTTATTTATGACTGGCTTGCTTGAACGGTTGAATGAAATGAACGGCCCAAAAATAAGCTTTCGTAACAAAAGTTAATGATTTGTTATTAATAATAAATAAATGTTTCACTAAAATCAATATTTCCCAACGTACCTGAGGTCGTCTTTGACAACTTCTGCAACACATCCCTTTCTGGCAACTGCCCACTATCCTTACAAATCTGTCTCAAAAAATTAATACTCTTCCCCGTTGCCAGTATCTTCTTCGCCTGCTCCATCGTGATAAACGATGGCACCATGGCCTTCCTCACGTGATACTTATCGTGCCACAGTCTCTCGGCCGCGGCTATGTCCCTCGCTTCGATAAAAAACTCATTACACGCATCGTTTATCTCCCCATCTAACAACCACCGCGACAACATGATAAACAACGGCTTACACACCGCCGCCAGCACCTTCTCTGACACCTCCTGGGCGCACTTTGACCCGTGCTGCAGAAACCCGTGGACTGCAGTAATCAACGCGCCCCCTTTTTTCTCGTTACACTGCTCGGCGATGTACGCGAGCCACTCAAAGCGCATTCGGTGCTCGTGGATGTACACCAGTGCCTTGTGAAGATTCATCTGGGGCTGGTCATGGGGATGTTTCTTAAGCGCAGTCTGAAGCAGGGCAATGGTGCGGTAGTAAGAGGAGAGTTCGTCGCGGAGAGTGGCGATGAGGGCGAGACAGATGACGCCCCCGTGTTCGTCATTTGAGTCGCAGTATTGTTTGAGTTGATTATGGAGGAAGCTCATCCCCGTGAGGCGCTCCATAAGACCGCGTTGGATAGGGGTGAGGTTTTTGCCGGCTTTGGGGTCAATGGTGAATCCCAAACCGGCTACTTCTTTGCGCAGGAAGCGCCCCTCTATGCCTTGGAAGGAGTAGATGATGTCTTGCAGAAGCTCGCGGTCGGATACTAGATTGGTGTCGGCTAAAACATCATAATCATAATGTACTCGAAAGATATTTGGCGATTAAATTTTTTTTTTATCTACTCACAAGGTAGATGGGAAGAAACAGATTCCAATTCATTCTTCGACCAAACACTGGAAGCCGCTGTCGTGACCCGTGATGACTAAAAACTTATCATTAAATTTTTGCCGCCAAAATTCATACTTCTAACCGGAATATTAGTGCTACTGGATTGTACTGACTTCAGGGCAGAGTGTCCTTGAAAAATACTTCTTATAGACTCTTGAGAATTACCACTTTTCAGAAAATAGTGTGATTTAGGCCTTGTTATGGTCGTTGAAGGGAATCTATCGAGGCTTTCTATTGTCCCCCATCTGACTTCTTTTTGTGAAATTTTGGCAAGTTTTAGCAGAAAATTCATGACTGAAGCCCGGTTTTGTAACACATTCTTCACAAAAACGTTAGTTAAGTGTAAAATCACAGTTAAAGTGTTTTTCTTACCGTTTTACAGATATTAGAGTAAAGCAATTCAAACTGTTCAACACTGTTTGTTGATTGTTCCCTCAGCATTTCCCTGATTTGGACAACAACAAATTGTTCGTCACTTGGAATATTACATTCCATATCCGACGGCGAACATAGGAAACTAAACGCAGTTTTACATAAATTCGTGGCCAAAACTAAAAAAAAAACAAATTTCACCCACTCAGACTTCTAAAACTGGTAAAAACGTACCTGGCTTATTTTTTGCAAAGTGATTACACAATTGCATTATTAAATCCGGCTGGTTAGACGTATCTGTACTTGTTGATGAATTCATTTTGCCCCTATAAACAACTACAGCCCTTTTTTAAATTATTGGTTAGGAGCGAACGTCAAATTTAAAATAAAATTAAACTGACATCTAAGTGGCGTCATCTACAATAGCAACGTGCTAGGCAACCAGTAATACACACTCTATGTGATTTTGCATAATGATTTCCCGAAAAGAAAATTTATTGGTGAGACCGTGGGAACAAAGACGGTTTGAAAATCACAGGAAAAAGGTGAGATTTTGAACAATTTCACGTTGCCTTTTTGAGGATTGTAGGTGCAATCGGCCGGGCCGGCCATCGACACGCGGCCGCCGTTACCACGACAACACGTCACCCTCAAACTCAAAAAAAAGCAAAAGGAGGAGGAACGGTGCCAAGAAATCGAAAAAAATAATTTCAATCTACTTAAAAGGCTGAGTTATGTGATGAGGACAAGTCGGGTCGACAACTATTGGACCACCCCCCAACCCAAGTAAATCCCCCAATTACAAAACTCCAGAAATGCTAACACAATTCTAGTTTCCTGAATCGGGTTTCTATGTACGATACCGTGCCAAAATTTGAGAATTTGTACACTGAGGGACGGCAAGACGCCCCCAAAAACACCTCGACACGAAAAAGCAGATGTCTGGCGTGCACCCCCCAACCGCTCCCGAACGTTAAGGTAAAAATTATATTTCTGGGTCTATTTTGACCCAAATTTGCAGATCCCCGAAGAACGAGTTCCGTGGGAACCCCAGAAAGGTTCAGTCGGCCGAACTCGGAGCAAGTCGGTTCCGCCAAGGCAAACTGAATTCGTTCCGGGAGTCCCGAGAGTGTCAAAATCCGCCCCAAAGCCGGGCAAAGTGGCGCCAAAAATGAAATTCAGTGCTAAGGAACCGCAATGCATCATTTTAAGCCGTGGTTGCCTAAAATTATCTGTAAATTTCCCATCTGACACGTTGGTAAAACTGCAAGAAGGGACTCAGGAGAAAGTTTTAGTCCATGGGGCTTGTAACTGTCGCAACGTGACCGGAATTGCGGTTAATTAAATTTGATATAAATACAAGTAATTTATTCGCTAGAAATTTACAATGTCCACGTTTCAATAAAATTCTGAAAAACGAAAGTAGTCTAATATTTCGTGTTTTTAAAAAATCCTCAAGAGATGTCTTTCAGACTCCACAAAATTCTACGACTAAAACGAGAAAATCAAGTCATTTTCCTAAAAAATTGATGTTTTTAGGAAAACTTCGAGTTAGATAGAAAAAAGGAGTTAAAAACCAAGGTAAAAAATCAAACTCAACGTTGTTTTTGATGTTTTAGTAGAAATACCGGTTTTTGTTAAAAATAATGAATAGAAAATAGGAAAATGACTAAGAAAACTAGGCATAAAAATCTCGAGTTAAAAATTTACACATATTAGACTACTAACGAAATATGTACTTATTTTTTAAAAAAAGATTCGACTTTGTTTATTTTAAATTATATTTTAAACGATGCAACTACCATAATACAATGGTAAGCATGAAACTATATTTTTTAAATTACATAATAGCCTTATTCATTATCAATTAAACATGACCAGTCAATTAAAATGTTCAATTTATTTAATTCTTTTTCGATAAACATTATGTATATGACAACTGACAACAAAAAAATATTGTAAAACTTAAAAAAAATATGCAGGTATATAGCATGATGTTTACCAAAAAAAACTTGTTAATATCATAAAAATATACAAATCTGCGCATGAGGTTCAATTGTTAAAATCTTGTTAATGACTATTTTTTGATTGATTAAATCATGCCCAGATTTTCTCTTATGTACGGTCATTTTAAAATCTTTACACTAAATATTGATATTTACCTAATTTAAATGAACGAAATAAAATAAAAAATTAAACTACAGTGACGTCGCTTTTTTGTTAAATTAAATAAATATCCTAAAGCAATCACGAAAGTATTTATAAAAAATTCTATATTTACACAACCGTTTAAAATGAGCGTACATAAACCACCGTAAAAAGAATTTAGGGAGGAAAGGAAGCAAACGCGCTAGATCAAAATAGTTACTCTGAGCAATATAGAAATGAATCAGAATTTGAATCCCTCGTTCGGTACGTTGGTATTTGGATCGAATTGGAATCCGGTTTCGGCGGCAGTCGGTGCCAAATTCGGATCGTCGTCGGCCTAAAAACATAATCACCTGTTATCAAACGAGTTCAGAAAATAATTTTCAACTTACATCACCACTAAAGTACTGTTCGATGATGTCATACGCAATTTTATAAATTTCTATATTGTCATGATTTTGCAACATTTCGATTTTATCTAGCCCATTGCACTCCTCGATCATGGTACATAACTGGTCCACCTCCGCTCCCGCCATCTTCAACATGTTGTTAATCCCGTCCAAAACGACTTGAATCACTTGGGCATCTTTACAACTAAGAAGGTCGCAGAACGGGGGAATCACCCCTTCGCGGATAAGTGTTGCCACCTGTTCCTTATTTCCGCCAATGGTTAAATTGCTGATAGCCCACGCTGCCTCTTTCTGCGTTTGAAAATCGCCCTTGCTGAGATTGTTGATGATGTTGGGGAGAAGGCCTGCGTCGATGACGGCTTGAACTTGCATCTGGTTACCGGCAGTGATGTTGGACAGGAACCAGACGGCCTCTTTACAGATCTTCTCTTTGGAGTGGGAAAGAAGGGCAGGGAAGTGGGACAAGGCGTCGCAGTTGAGAACGACTTGAGTCTGCTCGTCCGTGCCAGTGACGATGTTCCCGACGGCACGAAGGGCCGCCGTTTGAACTTTCACCTCTTTGTGGCTAAGAAGGGGGATGAGTTTGGGCACAACGCCGCTGTCGATGACCATTTGAATTTGTTCATTGCCGCCATCAGTGAGGTAACTTAATGCCCAGACCGTGTCGACTAAAATCTGAAAAAACCGTAAAATACATCAATTTTTTTATTGAAACATCAAAGAAATGCTTTCAACAAGAAAAAAAATGTATTAAAAACAGTTGAACAACAAAAAATAGTGAACAAATTTCATGTATTTCAAGTATCAAAAATGACAAGTTTGTCAATTAATTAGGGCATTTTCATAAAGAAGCACTTTTGTGATGGCATTGGCACCCCTTTTTTGTTTAAAAAGGCTGAGAATGTGCACTTTTAATTAATTAAATATTCAAAATCAAACAAAAACATCATCTCTGTAACATAATATGTATTGTAATTATTAACATAAAAAAGCAAAATGGTAATTTAAGCACATCAAAAATTAAAATTAACTTGAACATAAAGAATTCATTATTGTGACATTTTCGTAAAATTTACGATTATGTTGATATCACACAAAAAAGTAGATACTGTTTGTTAACCGATTGTGCTACATTTTCCGTATTGTATTACAATCATGTTTTTCTGTAGATTATAAATTAAGTTAATTTATATTTCAAATCTGAATGTCAGTGGCCACATTAACATATTATTTCCCATAATCTGAAAAAGCTAAAAAAGCAATTTGTTTCTGTAAATAAAATTAAAAAATTTCCAGAGCTAACTCTTTGGTTTTTCACATACACATTTGAACTGAAAAAGGTGCAAAATATCTGCATATAATGGAGAATTAATTAATTATGAATTATACAAATAAAAAGCCCAATACAAGTGCACCCCGTTATTCAAAATGTTATTCGAAATCGTGTTTCGTATCATTTTATTAATAACAAATATCAACTCATATTATTATTATATTATTATTATTAAAGAAGAATACAGAAATATTTTTATATTTCTTTGTAATTACTGTTTTATGTTTTATAGGAGTATGAAGTTTAAATGTTTTTCTAATTTTTTAATATAAATAGAATATTTCTCGATTAATTCCAATATCACATTATGTAAACAATCTCGATTTAAGTTACAAAAACATGATTCACACCTCCAAACAAGTAAGAACAATTATACAGATGACCTACTTGTGAACTTTTAATTAATGAAAATTGTATGAATGATTTTAAAACGTAAAATTCTGCTTCTAGAACCAATCAAACAGTCGTATTTAACCATTTCTTGTAAATTAAGTCGGAATCAACACTAACAAACGATGAAAACGTATTTTTTGCAAAGCATTAAAATGGACAAACGTCCTTGACACCATTTTTGTACAGATGAATTAAACGTTGTCTCATTAAAAGTGTGAACAAATTCCGACCCTTTCAAATTTTCATATTTTTCACTTTGAAAGTATCAAACTGCTCACCTTTGTGGTTCTTCTCTTGAATATACTCACATTGATATCTGTATGATGAATAAGCGCATTCAAGGCGGGTAACAACTCCCTAATAGTCTGTATAGGTGGCGGCGGATCCTTGTTCCTACACAAATTAACAATAACCCAAGTGACGTTCCTCAAGAACGAAATCGGAACATCCGGTTTAATAAACGAGAGAAGTGGATTAACAACACCGAGCTCGATAACATAGTCTCTTAACTGCGGTCCATCGCCGATGATATTCCCCAAGGCCCAAACGGCCTGTTCACAGACGTTCTGTTGGGGCGAATGCAGCAATTTCAAGAAGAGGGGCACAGCTCCCGCTTGCACCACCCTGTTGGTCTGCGCGGACGTCCCCGAGGCGATGTTCGTGAGCGCCCAGGCGGCTTCAAACTGCAACGAGGGCTCGTCATACCGTTCGAGACACATCACGAGTACAGGGAGGATCCCGCTGGAGATAAGGGCGTCGATAGGAGGGTTCCTATCGGAGGACAACAGCTTCCGCGCGGTCTGAATCGCCATCAGCTGCAATGGGGGGTTATCGATGGCGGCCGCTTGCGCCACCAGTTCCTCTAAATTCGTGCTTGAGAGCGACTTTTCGATGTCGTCCTCGTCGGTGGAATCCACCACGGGTACATTCCGGCGCTTCTGGAGGGTTTCCTCGCGCTTGTTCTTGCGCAATTCCACGGTGACCTCGTTGCGCCGTCTTCGCATTTCCTGGGGGCACACAGGGCGGTCAGCCAGGATGCACCGGACGGACATTAGGGGAATAAGGGTGCCGGTGGGGCACAAGAAAAGGGTGGAATACTTACATCTTGGTCTTTTCCTTTATTTTTGAAATTCTGGATGCGATTCTTGTAACCTGTATCCGCCATTTTGATTGATTTGACAATGGAGTGGCTGATGAAAACACGAGGAAAAGCCGGGCGGCGCTCTTAAAACGTAAGACTCTATTGGGCGTTATGATAACATGAAAAATGAAGAGGTAAACGATTCGGGCGCAATTATATCACAAAAGTATCGACAGATTTAAGGTAATTTGGGTATTTTTTCCATACCCATTTGCTACAAAATGATCGGTTGCACAGGTTGCACGCACGGTTGCAAACACAACAAAGTGACAGCTGATCGCCAAAAATTAACACAATTTGAACCTAATCAACATTCAAACGCCGATTTTTTTTATTCCCTAACATAAAATAAAATCAAATGTATTGCCAATGTGCACGTTAAGCCTTTATTTGCAATAATGTCTGCAAAACTTTCAATTTTTAAAGTTGGCGCATTGCTGTCAAGGGCACTTCTGTTCTCACGTGCTTGCGCATCAACAACGAACCGATTGTTGGTTAAACCGAATTTTATTAAAAAATAATAAGTCATTGTTAATAAAATAATATTTATTAAATAAGCAATTACAAATACCAGACTAATGTTTTTACAGTATAATGAATATGAAATCGGGGCCACTTTATTGCAAACATTCATCCCTCGATGTAGGCAACCCGTTAAACTACAAAATTCATTTGAAAATTTAACAAAAAACACAATTTTCAAATAAAAACACTAATCCGGGCCCTCTTTTTCTATTTCACATTAAAATTTTTGTCTTTAAAGCTTAAAAATTAAACCGTTTTACACACAGCCATAAATTTGTAAAATTTACGTGAAGTATACCCAGTCAAAAATAAATAAAATTAAATATAAAATAAGATAATATCACAACGCTGTCCCTGAATTGGGGTTTAGAAACAATTCCATCCAAACGGGACAAAAAGGTGATGCCGGGCCGCCCCAGTTCCACCCATTGGGTATGGCTAAATGGGTCAAACCTTGCTGTACCACGCCGTTAATACCCGTAACTTGACCTTGGATTTTGTTATTAAATAAAATATTTGATATGTGCTGTGGATTTAAGCCCAATTTCGTTCTCAAATAATTAGTGTTCAACGAACTTGGAAAAGCTGCTCGAAGACCCCCTATTGTCAACCAATCGTCTGCAAAAACGAGCAAATATGTAAATAATTATGTAACTTAATTGGCAATGTCGTTAAAAAATATTTACACAATGTTATCAGCAGTTTACCTGTTATATTAGAAATAGCTGAAAAGTCCACAAATAATAAAAGCATATCTTCTTCAGAAATTAAGTCCTTTATTTTTTCTTGCAACACGTCCAGTTTCGCATTTTTGTGCAATTTCATGTTAACTAATTGCAAATCTAAATCGCCGACTTTGAAACTTGCTATGAGCACTTCGCAGTCGTTGCTGGCTTCTTGTGGACCTTGGTTCAATGATATCAGTTCAATATCAATCACTGAAAACAAATTAGTCACACAAATAAAATTAGAAATAGGCAATGTGGTACCTCCATCTGAATCATAGATAAAACCTAACTGGGACCCTTCCTTCTAAGTCCAGCATACAAAAATTCCAGTTATGGTTTTTATCTTTCCACTCGTTTACTCGTCTCAACCTTGGCTTGTTGAGCTCATCACAAATTAATTTCAATGCTGTCACATTAACTACCTCTTGAACCGCTAATATTGAAAGTCTAGAAAAATAACTTGAAAACTTTAATTTCGTACAATATTTTTTTTTACAAACCCGTTCTCTAAAATCGTCCGACACACAACTTCCCTAACTCCAGGATTGTTTGCTTTCTCAAATGTAAACTCGTGTAAATTCCATACTCCGATTCGTATCGCTGGCTCTCCTTTCCGCGTGAAATTGAAAATTTCCTGTCCAGTCGGTCGAGGAGAATATGCTGATAAAAGCTCGAAAATGTCAAAAAGCGAAGAGGAAGATAAACCGTTCAAAACTGGAAGTTTTAAGGGCCCCCCGTTTGTTAATTTTTTCTCATTGACGGAATGGTGGAAGCCATTTGTCAAAATGCTAGATCGGGGGTTGTCGACGTCAGTATCTTCTTGGTCGAAATTTTCAACAGTCAGAAACCGACTAATGTTATCAAGACGGATTCGGTCGATTGATTTGATTTTGAGCAGATCTTCAACCTGGAAAAAAACTGAATTGTATTAATTGTGGCCTCGGGAAAAAATCGGCCATGGGTTGTGGCTTCCACAAAACAATTAAATTAAATTTGGCTTTGTAGTAATAATTAATATATTCAGTGACGTCGATATTTAAAATAGCTTATTGATTACGCAACAATTAAATTTCCAACTTTGTGATATTTTCATGAACCCATCGCCTACTAGTTGACGTCACGCGAATAAATTTTTCAATCGGAAATGAGAAGCAAAAATTTTGAATTGTTTGCGAGGTAATTAAATGCATTTGTTCTATTTGAATTTTTATAGCTCGTAAACACCGACCGGAAATTTTCGACCCTCTCTTTTCGCGATGGTACAAAATGGTCAATAAAACCACGCCACTTTCTATTATCGTTTCAAAATTACGTCAACGTTTTCAAGGTAATTAAGTGATAAAAACGTCTTGTCATCCATTAGGACGATTGACTGAGAATTTTTTCCTTTGTAAAAATTGCACTGCACTCAAGGTTGGACCAACCTGCTAATTACAATTTCATTGCTGAAATAATTTGGAGACGAAATCTATTTATAAATTTTATTTTGGTAAGAATTGTGAAAATTTGCCAACACTTATTTGAAGAGAATGTGGCGAGTTAAGAGATGGTTATTAGAATGATTAAATCTTTATTGATTTAAAGGGGCCAGGTGAGATGTTCTCCGACAGGGTTTAATCGGGTAATTTGCTTACTTTTACTCGCAGAATTAATCAATAAATGAATTGCAAAAATAGAGTTAGTTTTGACGCACAAACGAGTTTCGTCAAAATTAAAACACGTGACAATCTGTCACAAAAAATAACGAGAAAGCTTTAAATCAATTAATTTATTCAAATAAAACTAAATTAAACAATAATTTCAATTATTAGTAGGCTATAGCGATTTATGTTTCGCCGTTTCAGCGCTGATTAGAAACAAAAACACCTCAATTTTAGCGTTTTATCGCTTAAAATTGACGTAAATCAATTGTTTTTAACAGCCACCTGTCTCCTTGACACTGATCTCCATCAATTGGGTCGTAATTGATCATGAGAATAATTCAAGTCTTGCATTAATTTATTCAAGTGACAGTTAATTGCCACAATTAATCTACGAAACACGTTTTTCTTTTCGTCAGTCATTTTCCAAATATATCGTAATTATCTGTGAGCTATAATTAACTACGGATTGTACTTATCATCATTTCCTCAGTCAACTACTAAGTACTCCTGTATCCATCTTGATATCCAATAAGATAAGCAACAAAGTAACAAATTTGTCATCCATTCAATTGAAAGATTTTGACTAAAAATTCCAGTTCCAGCAGCTCTACGACCCGAAAATGCTTATCCGCGCTCTATATAAATCCAGAATTATGTTATTTCCGGTAGAACCGGAAATATACAGTCACGAATTCCGTTTTCCTTCATAAATATGCATAAATTCTTATCTCGACTCAAAACTTCCTTGCAAAAAACTGAATCTCGATAAAGTGCACCGGAAGCACTAAATTCCATTCGTGAAGCAATGTGTTTATGGGAAAATTTTTCGTAAAAAATGTTACATAAGTTTATTGTAATTTATGGTTACCTAAATATTTGTTTAATTAGATATGTTTGATATATTTTAGATAGGCCACCACCCACGTGGTGTGATAATGAACAGACGATTTTTATATATATATATATATATACAATACGAGGTCCATCAGTGATACATAAATCAGTAAAATAATCATTTTTATTCTTTGACACCGTCAAAATTTACGGTTTTTCTCCCGTCTAAGAAAGTTTTGACAACTGTTTGTCATTTCGCAATACGAAACGTCAGAATAAAGCAAGAATAAAATATTGTATTCAACTTGTCTTCGTGTAAATCGGTTCATTTATTCCACCTCGTGGATTCCATCTCGTTAACACTCGTAAATTAAATAACACTTGTTTTTTAATACACGAAGTGATCCAGAAAGACTGAGTATATATATACATATATATAACAT
>NW_025401068.1:5978294-6081157 GCF_015345945.1 Tribolium madens
AACAGATTTGAGAGTATTTTTGTTAATAATTTGAAACACTACAACCGGATACGGTTTTGCTTGACAAATACTTGATGTACAACACCACAAGATTGTTGAATTGTTGTTAATCAAAAGCGTACTCCAGTGGTTAGCTTTAAAAATTAAATTAGAGTTAGTAATCGGTATTGCCAACAGATTCAGTCATTGTAATACCTATTACGTCAATTTTAGGGAAAAAGTTTTTTAGATCACAAATCTAGTAACAGTCGCCTGTTACAAATAAACAATTATAAAACAAAGTTCTCAACTAATCTCAGACATGCCGTTATTTGGGCCAGCTTATTTTTTAATTGAAAGTATTTTAATTTGCCCCTGATAAAAAACAGTAAACCTTGATATCATTATCAATTTGAGTACACGTCTACTTTATCTAAACCTTTGTAACCATCGCGTAATAATCCTTTCTGGGAAAAACACACACCTGCTTGAAGGGCCCCTTCTTGTCCCTGTAGTGCACAATCGCCGCTGCAATTTCCTGCGTAATCCCATGCACACACTGCAGTTCGAAAACACTCGCTTTATTCACATTCACAAGTTTATTACTCTTAACCGTGAGCCTCGAATCGACGCTCCTAAGGCTATCGTAACTCTGAGCTCTCGATGAGGCACAGCTCAAATTCCTCCGACTCGAGACACAGATTTCCGGTCTTAGAACCTCGAGTTTGTCGGCTCCGATACCTCGGACGAGGGCCAGGTCCTCCACCTTCCGGAACCGGCCAATGGCCTTCCGGTGGTCTACTATACTCCGGGCAGTCTCCCGACTTACCCCCGGGAGCGTCATGAGCTCCTCCTCGCTTGCTTGATTGATGTTAAGGAGTTCCATCTTGTCGTGGTTGTCGTTGAGAGTGAAAGTGTGGCTCAGGTTCGAGTTGTTGTGGGACTTACGCGGAAACGACCGCAGAGATTTTCGGCGCCCGGGCTTGGGGAGACTCGCATTCTGGCCCATACTTGCCGAGAAGTGGACCATGGGGGCTGTCGGAGACTATCACATCAAGCAGAGGTGGCGGTCGAAAGCGCTCAACTGTTTGTCAATCGATGGCAACTTGATGGTCTTCGTGTAATTGGTTTGACCTCTGAATTCCGATTGGTACACGACGATTTTACTATGAAGCTCACGTATGACACTATTAAATTATAATTAGAACGATTTCTAGCATGACCTAACGCTAGCTGATTATAAACTCAACTGCCGTGTTTATGTTTTTCTGACAGATTTTTGACAGGTGGGAAACGTGCGTCGTGAATTGAACAGTCTCCTCAAGGCCACACAAAATTTTACAATAAATTTATCAACAGTTTGCTGATTCCTATGTAAAATTTATTCTAACTTATCGTTACTTTAAAGCCCCTTTGTCTAGAAAAAAACACTTCATAATTTTTAGTCCTATAATTTTCATTTACAGCTGTTATTTATCATTAATACGTCACGTTATATAAACCCATTTAACATGTTTAAAAAATGAATATGAAAAAAGACCATGCAAGAGGTAATAAATAGTGTTAAAATTTTAAATTGTGCCTAAATTATACAACACATGTGCCTCAAAAGCCAATAAATCGATTCACAATCACAGACTTACGTCCTGTGTTTGTATCCTCCGTCAGCGCAAGCGTCCTTTTTAAATTTGTGTTTACATCTAACCTGAAAAAACTGTTTTGATGCCTTTTTTACGAAAAATCAGCCAAAATAGGCCTCAGAACGAACTATGTACAAGGGAGATTGCAAGTGGCATCATGATTACGTACGTCTAGCTTTTGACACCGGGTTTAAATTTGAAAGACACAAGTCGGACGATTCTGACAGAAATAAAATAAGTGAGTGATTTATTTATATTTGTTTGCAATTATTAATGCTTTTTTTGAAGGTTTAATTGATGTTGATCGAGTAATCGAAGAGAGAGACTTTGCAACTGTAGAGAAACTCATTCCAGGAATTACAAAATTTATTCTAGACCCTGACCAGGCCCAGATTTTAGACGTTAGTTTTGTAAAAACGTTTAAATTGAGTCAACTTGCGATTCAGTATTTATTATTTTGTAAAAAATATCTCGATAATACTGTGATTCTGTTGAAAGATGAAGTAAAGAAAATTCGAGAGGTAGGCAACCAGTAATATATTCTAGTTCCAACATTCAAATTCTAGGAAAATAAAGAATTAAACCTATTTGTTGACGACCTCAAAGACCATATTTCAACTTTGATGCGTGAGATTGACGAAAAAGTCGCTTTTAAATGCGAGCAGTGCAATAAAGTTTTCTCAAGTGAAGAGTTTTTAAATTCGCACATTAAGCGCCGCCACAGTGTCCCCATACAGGATCCAGAAACAGATAAACTTCAGATGGAAATCAAAGAATTGAAAGGAAGACTCAACGATGCAGAAAAAAAGATACATAAGGAGCACCATGAAACTGATTCGAATATCAGTAGGGAATCAGAGTTTAAGAAGATCGAAGATTTGCAGCAAAAGTTTGAAGATTTACGACTGCAAGTCCAGTCTGAATTGAAGATTTTGCAGACGCAACATAACTTTCAGGAGAAATATGAAAAGTGGTTTGAGAGAATGGCGTTTCAAGGGGGCAGTTTAGGGCGAAGAAGGGAGAGTATGACGCAGACTGATTTGGGGGTGGAGGAGGGGACGTCAAATCGTGTTGTTATTTATGAGGAGAAAAACAAAGAAAATGTGCCGGAGTTGACTAACGCTCAGAAACAGATTACGCAATTTGAAGCGGTTCTGGAAACTAAAGTGGGTACTGTTTTAAATAAGGGGGATATATAGTTTTTGATGGTTGTAGATGACGTCTAGTTTGCAAAAAATTGAAGATCAGATGCAGTCATTTTGGAATAAGTTGAGTGAAATGGAGATGTACAGAAGTACAGTTGTGGAAGAAAATCCTAAACCTTCAATCAAGCCTAGAAGCAAATATTTTGTTAAAAAATTAGATGAAACGAGGCATAGAAACGATTCTAGTCAGCAACGTGATAAAAAACATGCCAAAAATGTTCCTCTTGAAGAAGCAAAAGAAGAAGAAATAACCGATTCTAGTCCACAATGTGATATATCGAGAAATCAAGAAATATCAAAAGTTCCTTCAATCAAGGTTATGAAAGCTCAACCCCAAATAAAGGTTTCTAAAATCAAAACGGAAAAAATTGAATCTGGGATTAATTTAACTGAAATTGATGATGATACCACAACCTCTGAAACACTTGCTTCTGAAGAAAAAATCTCAGAATCACCTAAAGAAAAAGTATTTAAACCGCCTTTAAAGCCTCCGCCTGTTCCTAGAAAGCGGCCGAAAACAAGGTTTTTGTCATAATTGTGCAGTTTTTCGTTTTTTATTCCTTTTATTTTAGTAAAGAAGATGTTTCTGGTTATGTAATAGACGACGAACTATTACAACACTTTAAATTAGAAATTGAAAATATTATAAAAACACGTTTGCAAGACTTGGGCGTTTCACCTGACTGGAACGGCCTTCCTAATCGTTCCTATCAGAGAGCACTAGAAATTATAAATCATCAAGCAAACTTGGTGAAAAAAGTATGTTTTGTAATTACATTAATCAGAAATTAAATTAATGTTTTAGACGTACTCAAATTTTGATTCAATTGCATCAAAAATTGAAAAAGATGTGGCGAGACAAATCGATGCAAAACACCAACCAAAGAAATTCGTCAAAGCGAAACCGAAAAAAACAAAAGTCTCGGCTCAGATTGAGATCAAAAATCGGCAAATGTACGATACTGACTCTGAAAGTGAGATAAAGCCAATTAAAGTCAACGAGAAACAATTCTCAGCGCCTTATTCGGCTGTGATAGCGGAACTGAAAACTGTAACGTCCAAAATTGACGCTTCCGATAAATCTGATTCGTCAATAAAGGAAGAGAAACGGGTCAAGGAAGACCACACTAAGGGGGTTTTAAAGAGTTACCCTTCAGTGGGGTCCCTCACAAAGAAAAAAGTTTTGTTTAATTTGGACACTGAAGAGAAGAAAGAATTACCCTCGAAAGACGGCGGAAGCACTACAAGTATCACAAGCTCGGTGTTTGACGCCACACCCCGGAATGACGAGACCAAGAAAAGAAACAAAGATATTGAAGATTTATCAGACTTTGATTTTAGCGATATGTAGAGTTAAGTTGTTTTGTAGCGCATTCTTCTGAATAAAGTTACCTCAAAGTATCTGCTTTTATGTCGGCAACCCAGAATACTCTTTAGAAAACGTGCTATTATTATTTTTGTTTGTTTTGACTTATCATTTTGTGATAAATTCGTGAAAATGTTAGCTCTCTGTAAAAGATTAATTTCTAATAATTTAATTCGAATTAAGTTAAATCGGGGACTATCTGATTTTAATAATTTAATTATAAGTGATGAGGTTAAGTCTGCTTTAAATGAAGATAAGCCTGTGGTGGCTTTAGAATCGACAATCATCACACATGGAATGCCGTTTCCGCAGAACGTAAAGTGCGCTTTAGAGGTGGAAGCAGTCGTAAGAAACCAGGTAAAGTTACGTTACGTTTACGACAAAAAACAATAGGATCACAATACGTAAGAAGGGGATTAATTACGTAGCCACGCCTCTTTGTGTCAAACTTATCACTGTTATTGGTAAACAGACTGTCCATTATTGGCATTGTGTAATTTGATTGGTAAATAAAAAATGACAACTGTGTCAAGTGTAGCCATGCCCACATTTTTTCCAGAAAAGCTCAACTTTATTCGCACTTTCGCTTATTATCCTGAATAAAGATCGGTAAATCCGAAGTAAACCACCGATCACTAATTAAACTAGGCTTAATACCATTAAAACAAAGGTTTCAGTTTTAATTACACAGATTCACTGGAACATGAAATTATTAAATTCATTCAGCAGCATCCTTGCATACAATTTAGCTTCCTATTACGCATCTCCTCGCCTAATAAATAATTAATTATTTTGCGATAAATTCACAATAAGGGACATCCACGTGGCGTAATTCACGTCCTTGACACCAGACGTTTTTAATTAAATATTTCGCAGTTAGATTGAAAATAATTTCATTTATTAGGGTGGCATTCCTGCAACTGTGGCAATTACCAATGGTCACATTAGAGTGGGACTTACCGCAGATGAAATTACAAGACTTGGTGACATCACAATTAGTCAACCAATCAAAACATCTCGACGCGACTTGTGTTATGTTGTCAGCACTGGCCGGAATGGGGGAACCACGGTATCGGGGACTTTACTCGTGGCTAGTAAAATTGGAATTCCGATTTTTGCAACTGGGGGTATTTACTATTTTAACTAGTGATATTTTTAACCAAAAGTAGGTATTGGGGGGGTTCACAGAGGCGGCGAGAGGACATTCGACGTTTCAGCGGATTTAACCGAACTTGGTCGAAGTGGAGTCGCAGTCATTTCGAGTGGAGTCAAATCTATTCTTGACATTCCCAAAACACTGGAATATCTCGTAATTGCAAATTTCCAAACTTGAAACCGTCTGATAACAAGTTTCAGGAAACCCAAGGGGTGTTTGTTGCGACATTCGGGGGCGGAAAGGATTTCCCTGCTTTCTACAGCAGGAAAAGTGGTTGTTATGCCCCTTATTCGGTGGAAACTGTGCAAGACGCTGCAGAGATAATTTATAGAAACCGCGGTTTAGATTTACAGTCGGGGATGCTTTTTGCGGTACCTGTTCCAGAAAAATTCGCCCTCGATGAAAATGTTGTAAATGATGTTATAGAAGAGGCCTTAAAAGATGCTACAAAGAGAGGGATTGAAGGGAAAGAGATAACTCCGTTTTTGTTAGGGAGGATCGGGGAAATCACCGACGGAAAGTCGCTGAAAACAAGTATCCTTTGATAATTGGCGGAAATGCCAAATTGAGCCAGGGTGGCAATGGCAACACTGGTGGCAGGGGTTTTAATGTCATTTAATTTAAAAAATAGAAAGTCAAACAGATAATTGTAATGCCGAAATTTTTATACGTGTAGTTTTCTATTCTATTCTGAAGTGGACATTACGGTTTTTGCATTTTTGTGCAAGGGTGAAATTGGCAATACTTCATGCATGAAATCAAACATAGGTGGCTGAAATTTATATTGTCCAAGTGAATGTTAAACCAGTTTTAATTAAAATATTATAAAGAGAGTAATGTAAGCGTCAATTAAAACTGCTACTTATTGTTTACGGAATGCTTTTTTGCTGTTAAGGGTTTTATATTTTTATTCCTGTGAAAGATGAGTTTGCACTCTTTAAATAAAAATTAGACGCAGGCGACTTTGTGTCTGTCATTTCAGTTTCATTGAAAATTGTGGTGAATTTCAAGTTTTCGTGTTAATAACGTCGTAAAATTTGTGGGGATAATAATCCCCAGGCTTTCGGCTTGTTGTTTTTAATGACAGCCTCTCGCTAGCCTTGTCAATAAAATGTCAAATTTGGTTGCGAGTGTTGAAATTTTGCCTTAACTTTGTCAGATATTGCCCTAATTAAAAATAATGCAAAAACTGCCTCGCTCATCGCCGTCGAACTTTCCAAGCTGAAGAAGAGGACGCCCAATTCGTCCTTCCGGAGCAAGAAGGACACAAGAAAGGACTCGACTCCAGTGAGTATATTTAATAATTTTCGTAGCGTCTCAAGGCCCCTATATAACCCGTGCAAAATATCTATCCGTGATCCGAATAAATAAAATAAAACGAAAGTGTGTCAGTGGGGATGAGACAATGTAGTGTAAAATCGTGGGGTTATTTTCACTGGGGATCAAAGTCGGTTATTTATGGAGTGCATCAACTGACCTTTGTCGGTCAATATTAACCGAGTGGAAAGGTCAAAAAAGATTGCAATTTTTATTAGTGTTCACTCTTTATTTTACACCTCACTTTCCATAAACACGGCCGTAATAAAAAATTATTGCACCCCCGAGATCCGGCTAATGTCCAAGCCGGAGCTTTTGCATGTTGTAAGAGTCTCAAGATCCGGCCACAAACAGCGAATTACTTAAAGCAATAAGTTGCGTGTGGATTGATTAAAAGCTTCCTTTCTCTATTTCCGCAAAAACCGCAATTTTCACTTCGAACAATAACAATATTCCTGCCTCTTCTAAAACTCGCTCTTAACACCGATTTTTGTCGTGCTTCCCAAATATAAATTCGTATTGTTTTCTCGTGTTGATTGTGCTCGTTTCACGATTTGTTCAAGACAAATATTTTTAACACGGGTCAAGGGTAAAAGAATCGCAACAAAAGAGCGAAAAGTGTGAATACATTCGTATTTTTCGGGGGTGCGTTTCATGATTCTTCATCGCGATAAATATTAAATCCGACGAGGGCGGAACGAAAGTGAATTTTAGCGGTGCGCAAAATTTAGATTTTTTAATTAACCTGCGAGTAAATGCTGATCAATTGAAGAAGAAATGGATTCGGGAGGATGAGTTTTTGCGCAACAAAGCGAGTAATTAAGTCAGACTGGAATTGGTTTTGGCCTGCATCCAAAATCTGAATTACCCCGAATAAAAAGTGCCACGTGACGGCGTGTTGATTAAAATATACACTAATAAGGGTGGAAAAAGCACTTTTAAGAGATTACCACTAAATTTAAAGTAAATTATTGCGTGGTGAATTTTTTAAAAAGAAAGCTGGAGCTAGCTTTTGATTTATTTCGCTATAAAAGATTGGAAATTAAAATTTAATAAGGATAAGGTTTGCGTTAATCAATTTCTTCACCAAATGAGCAAGAAGTCATCCAAAATAAACACCAACAAAGTTGTTTAAGAAATTTTAATTGGATTGAATGCAGGAAAAAATAAAAGAGATAATATTAGCTCCAATTTTTTATTGCCGCTGTAATGTAATAAAACTCATTTCATACATTTTTTATGTTCTGACAATACATTTGCTTAATAAGTATCTCGCAGTACAATTTAAAACGCATTTATTAATCTTATTTTGTGAAAATTAAGTTTTAATGGTAATAAACTATTATTGATTTGAAAATGATTTTTTTATCGCTTATTATTTTACATTATTTAGTTTAATATAAGATAATGGTTATTTTTAATAGTTATTTATTCGACGAGTTTGAGTGTAAATCGGACGGATTATCTCACCGAGTGGGTTATTAAACCACCAGTGTAACGAGTGGTTTATCACCCACGAGGTGGAATAAAGCGTCCGATTTACACTCAAACGAGTTGAATACAACATTTTATTCTTCGAATTAGACTCAATAAGGCTTAAACTTGCTTTAAATCTGTTAAAAATAATCTGACGTTTCGTATTGAGAAATGCCAAACAGTTGGCARAACTTCCTTACACGGGAGAAAAACCGTAAATTTTGACAATGTCGAAGAATAAATGAATTTTAACAAAAGTTTGCAAAAAGGTGGTATAAGCTTAAAAATCACGTTTAAATTATAAAACGCATATTAGCGTAAGAGATAACCCTGCAAGAATAATATTATTGCATCTGAATGAAAAATCTATGAACTTTCGTTTCATTCCTTTTCTTATTCTTTAATTTTCCTTGGGTCATAATTTATCTATTTATTATCTGGAAGCATTACCAACGATCACACTTACAACGCAATTAAAACCGCAACCCGTCTCTAATTGCCTTATGGGACGTTCGGAACCGGAAACATGTTCCTGGCTTTATCACGAATTTATGTTTGCGCTTTGCAAATGTATCATATGGATGTAAACCCTCCTAAACGATTCTTACAATTCGTCGTTTAATTTTCTACATCGCACCTAATGAATAAAACAGCAGAACGTGTGACCCGGCGCATCCACCATTTGTTACAGTTAATTGGAAACTATGTCTGAAAAAAAAACATTGCCAAGAGACTGAAGCAGAAAAATTTTATTTTAGGTGGTGATTGGCGGTTCGAATTTGGACGTTTCGGTCAAGGTGGACGTCGAGGAAATCAAGGTGAGTACTAACAATACACTTTATTAAATAGATATATACATCATTTTTGTCTTGTACATGTGTAATAACATGAAATAGCTCTCTTAACAATGATACATTAAACCTAAAGCGCGCTAGGTGGCGCTAATCAATCGGGAAGCTTAAACAAGGTCGATAATTTTTATTGGTCTAGAGATTTTTTTTGGTTTTGGGGTGAAACGGCCGACAGAGTTGCATTGTGATTAAGGGTTATTTTTATTATGACATCTAATTTAAAGGGCGATGATTTACTTGCGCGTTTGTGATAATAAATCGTCCCTTTAACACTAACACAGCGAATAGATTTATAACTATTTGGTGTTCGATTGGTTCATTTGAATTATTCTAAAAATTTACAGCTGCTTTAAATTACAGTTAGAATATAAGTTTAATAAGATACGGTTATAGCACTTCTAACTCTAGGCATTTTAGTTTTATTAAACGATTTTCCTTTAGTTTTAGTGTTGGTTTAATATTAGTCTAATTATGATACAATGTTTTTACTAAAAGACTACTTGTCATATAAAACGGTTTTGTACTTTACATTTTTTACAATGCTCTATCTAATAAGCCGTAATAAGTATCTGTTTTTTAATGTATCATAAATTACTGCATATTTTAATTAAATTATTAAATCTATGAATTAGAATTAGCCGGCACGCTTTTTGTTTAATTGACTCAACTTCAAAAGAAGTGAAATGTGTCATTGGGAATTTATCTAAAATGACTTGAAAATATCTTAAACTTTGTCGGTTTTTGCGCTCCGCTCCGGCTTCAGGACGATCCGTCAAGGATCTATTGGCAACTTGGTCGGCCGCCACAGCTCGTTATTTACGACTGGCCGGTTTTTCATTCATGAACTGAACTGCGAGATCAGATAATATTGAAGGCATGCGAGGGAAAAAATCGTCCCTTTAAAATGGAAACGCAAACTTGAACTTTTATTAGACCAGAATGCACTTCGACTTTTATAGGCCAATCGAATTGAACAAATATTTTGATTTGAAATTAATTTCTGAACCAGTATTTAGTCAAGAATTTACCTTTATCAAAAATTTTCACTATGAAACCGTTTAACATTCCGAAATTTCTAATAGTTTTTCAGAATGTAAAATCTAATTTGATTGACCTATTAGCTAAGTTACTTAAGGCGAGGCACTATAACAATAATAATAAGCTCATATAAACACACTCGCGATTAGTCGCGAGTGTCCTTCTTATGTCTTTCCTTCTTAAAAAGGGACCAGTCTTCGTAACACAGTTCTTGCACCGTTTATTTAAGTAACCTAAAGTCTGGATATATACACTGTACACTTGGAATGTTAAGAAGCAAAAAAAAAACTTGTGGCTTGAGAATATTATTGCGTGTAATTTTTCTGTACTGCGTTAGCTAGACAAAGCACTAGGTCGTTTTCAGCAGGGATCGTCCTTCACCCTGCTTGTTCTGGGTTTGCGCTTGAAGATCTCCTCGAGGGGCGTAGCCAGAGGGCCTTTCTTCACGCGGCCCCAGCGACCGCGATTGAACAAGCCCTCCAGGCGATACTTTAGTCAAATGTTCTCATGGCTGCGATACTCCCTCATTTCGTAATTATTATTTCCGTTGGGATTTTTCGTTTGTGTCGGCGGCGACGACAGTAAAGCGGCACTTTCCGGTCGCACAAGTAATGATTCGCGTTCGCTTTCGGCACTCTCGGCACGAATCGCGCCCGGAACCGCGCCGTTCGCGTTGGTCAGCTCCAATTCGGTCCGGAGAATCCGGATCTTTTGGATCATTTCCCGGATTTCGTAACGCAAGATTCCGAGGAAGCACAGCTTAAGGAAGGCGAGCACACAGTAGCCCAAAATCGCGAGAATCGAGGCTGTGGCTTTCAGGTAAGCTAGAAGTCTTTCGTCACAGCCAGACGTGTGAGTCTTGGAGCACTTTGTTGAGTTGACCGGAGGAGGTTCAACGCAACAGCTGGGAGGGATCTCCCATCGGAGACTACTGTTGAACTCGCTGGGGCCACTGACGCCACAACAGGAGTCTTCCTCTTGGAGGCGGTCCCACATCGCGGTCAACTCGCTGCTGCTTCCGTATTCCTGTTGAAACCTAAGAAGGAAACGTCAGCAAAAATAAGGTTAAAAGTACGGACCTGATCCTCAGCGTGGGTTTTAACTCCTGGCAGATTCGTTCGAATTTGAACGCCCAGAAAGCCCCAAGCACGACATCGCCGAAGAGCAAGACAAGTAGAAGTAGCCAATAGGCGTTGAGTAGTTTTTCGGAAAGACGTAAAGCCGCCAAACAGCCCAAAAGCTGTAGGGCTCCTCCTTGTGTCGCGAGTGCTAGATAAGCGTAAAGAAATGAAGGCTGGTATAAGGTCAGAGATGGCACCAATGACCTTCGAAAATCGAAAAGGACGGTTCTGGCGGCGGCCCCACAAAATGCTAAGGCTCCGGCCAGAAGTGCAGTGTTGCAAGTGTAGATCCAGAGGCGGTAGTAGCGCATGGCCCTGCCGCCAAGTCCAGAGGCGCCCGTTGCCACACCACCACCCACACGTCGCAGCGGCATTCGCCTACGAAGCCCCCCCTCAGTTGCACCGACACCCATCGCCCCCCATGCACCTGTAAGAAGAATACAACCTAATGGATGTCACAAGGGCACAATTATTGAATCAAAATTAATTGCTTCCTAGTTTATTTTCTGTCACGCAAATTTGATTCGTATGTATAAATCAGAACAAGGTAATTTAATTATTGCACTATTGAGTTTGCAGGATTTTTCCAGGATGCCTCATAATTTGCGAGGAAAATTATTCTTTCTTTTAATTGTTGGATTTTGTGGTTAATATTAACTAAACAGCATTGCAGGAAAAGCATTAGGATTCTGACTTTAGGATAATTGTTTTAACATTACGTGAAATGTACAATTGTATAAATACTAACGAATGTTGTTTTAAAATATTTATTTTTTGGGTGCTTTGCTACTTTAAATATTAATGCCTTTTTTAACTGTATCTCTTAATTTCGACTAAGAAACGAATGAATTAGCTTTTATGTTAATTCTGTTCCAACATGACGATTTGGACCAAATTAAATATTTTAATTTTATAATGTCACAAAATGTTGCCACAAAATGATTGATTTTGATAAAATTCCAAAACAAAATTTTTATTACAATTTCAATAGAGTGTAACAAAATTTTTTTACAAGAATGTTTTTAAGTTTGGTGATTTTTATAAAACATGAACCAAACACAAGTCATAAAAAAAGTACCAAGGAACATGTATTTCAAATCGAAAACGAATATATTTTAGCCTTGGCTCGGTTAGATCCCAAATTAGTCATTAACAACTCATTTGTTTAAAAGCCCCAATTAATAAAAAATATATCACCCCACGCACTCATCGGACCCCTCCACTCCATACACGCTATCATCAAAGAAAAATTTCCCCTATCGCAGCATACTCAACCATCATGTAAATAGAACGCTGAATCGGTAAAAAACGTTTTAAGTACCCAACACAAGTTTCGTTTCGATTTCCATTTTTTCCACGCCGGTCACTATCATTAAAGTAAATCCCATTTGTCTCGTGTCCTTTTTTCTTCTTTTGTGGAGGGCGAAAGACCATTCCAGGATCAATAGCCATCCAATCCACCTTTCGCAATTAAAGACCACAAGATTTCCGGCCTTCTGCGGTCACATGTCGGAGACTTGGGGGCCGGTCCAGGCGCATGTAAATGACGACAGAGTCAGAAGTCAGTATCGATTATTCGCCAGAAACTACATATTCGCTCACTTGTACCGTTCTAACCTTTCCCGTATCATAAGGAAAAAAAGAAGTTGAGAAGCGAAACATCAATCAATTGGTTTAGCCGGACTATCACACGTTGTTTCAGGATTTTGTTCAAGTCGTGAGATACGAGTATTTATAGGACTCGGTCTATCTCAGTTATCGTGTTTATGATGGTGAAATACGTGATGAAAAATATTAGGGTCTTTGCAAATTAGGAACATTAAGTGAATTTACGGGGAACGAAGACCGTTATCTGATGAGTTAATTAATATTATCATTACTGGATAAATCTAATTAACGTCCAAGGCTACGTGCTTTTTTCCCCGACGTCGTTCAACGCGGCTCATGAAAAAATTAAGTCCGGAGACATTAAGATGGATGATTCAGACATTGAAATATGAACATACACCGGGATTAATTTTGCCTTATTCACCGGATTTCTCCAGGTATCGGAGAGAAAAACCTTAACATTTAGTCACGCTCGGTCGACAGCAGGTTGATGAAAAAGGACGAAATCGTTTGCTCTGTTTGTACTTTGAAGGGTCCCCTTCGAATATTCCCGTAATCCTTGTCGATCCTTTAATAGGAGTCGGCTAGAAAAAAAGCGATTGCCATTTCCTAGGTCGAAGTTTATTGTTTCGGGATCTTAGGGGGTTGTTCTTGCTTCGCTTCGTTACCTCGCACTGATTGTTTCGATTTACATATTATTCATTGGAAATACGAGCTTCTTTGCAAACTTGTTTCGAAGACGCAATGTATGACTCTTCCGAAATTAGCATTTGTGGTGTGTTTGAGGTTTTTCGGACGAATAAAGTCGTAAAAAGTCCTCATTATTGCCTCTCCACTGCATAAAACTCGAAACAAGATTATATGAAGAAAAAACCGCAAAGCCCTTTTGTTTTTAATAATTCGTCGTGAAAATCGACAAAAGTTTGTGTTTCTCTCCGGGCCCAAAGTAATTGATAAAATTAAATACGGACGGATCAAAAGAACGACGAAAACAGAAACAACTGTGAAAAACATGACGTTGTAAAAAGTTTCCATGTCGGTAAAAGGAAGTTCTTTTATGGCCCCGAACTCCACTAGCAACACACAACATGTCATGTAAATACAAGCTCGTAAAACTTTCCGGACTGCTGGAATTTGCATAAAAAATGGAGCAGCAAGGCGAATATTAATTTCATTTTAAAAAATTTTGAATTTTTGGGTGATTCTTCTTTGTTTTATGACTAGGTGACTAACTAAAATCATCAATGTTACTTCGGTTTATATACAGGAATGGAATGTGTAAAGTTGATAGGGGCAGTGTGGGGTGTCATCTAACGTCTCTGTTGACTCACTTTCAGTTTAATTACTCTAGAATTATGTAAATTGCACTTTAAGGTAAGCTTTTAATTACAATATTTTACATTGTTGGGTTTACATACACAATTACCTGAAATTACAGCTCTAATGTCTGCGTGTGTTTTGAAGGGGGGTTTATTTAATTTTTATTTGAAAATTTGAAAGTAAATACATTGAAGTCGTTAAAATTTCAAACAGGTCACTATGTATACATACTCTCGGGAAAAGTTTTTCTTTCTCTTCAATCAAAATGAAATCGTGTCGAAATGATATTTTCTGTCTAAATTAGGTCGACTTAATTATTAAACATAACGTCAAGTCGTGCGAGTTAACCTTTAGTTTCATTCTTTTATTTGCTATCATTTTCTCTTCTCTAGGGTATAAGTTGGATGTCTTGAGCTCCACTTTTGTCGAACTTTGTCGAAAGTTTTAACGTTGTTTCCTCCTTAAAATCCTCATCTCAGTGAAAATCGACCTGATCTGACTTTTTCAACCATAATTTCGGACAGTAACTGTCCATTGTTAGAAGTAAAAAAACACACAAAACAAAATTCTTTTGATGAATTCGAGCACGTATTTTCATTAGGTAATTAAAAATTAACGTGGAAGCGAGGTTTTTTGATTTGAAAGAGCTTGCTCTGATTAAAACTAAAAATTGAATGCAAATATGAAATGTCGTGCCTCGGCGAGCTTTGTAATTTGTGGTGTGCGGTGGCTGTTTGCCAGGTTTTGTATTTGCTGTAGCATTTTAACGGAGGTGTAATCGAGATAATTGAAGATTGTGTGGAAGTTGAAAAATAGGAGAAAGGCTATGGAAAATCCAATATTGAGAATGTTTTATAAAGGATTTTTTGTTTTTTTTCATTACCCGATGCCACCAAGAGCGGAGAGACGTAAAGAAGCAGTTGCGTTAAACTGCATTGTTTAAAATTTAATCGGAAATGTACAAAAGCGCTGTACTGATCGAAAAAGAGGCGAAACAGTGATAAACAGCGTTTAATTTTGTATTGCGTATTTTTTGCATTATAGGGCGCCGGTTGTGCGGAACGAGAGTTAATAAAGCATGCGAGTTATTAAACACCCCGTTATTAACTCGACACGCCCCATATTTCAAGTAAATTAAATTGATCGGAAGTATTTAAATTTCCCGCTTTCTACTGTTATTCAAATTAGGCAAAAACCCCTCAGGCTTTGACGTCGTTCCTGTGGGAGGAATTCGTTTTTGACGTTTGTCCCGCTTTGTTTTTTTCTTGTTTTGGTCCATAACAAAAGCTTTCGCAGCGCTTTGATTTTAAATTAAATTGACAGTGTAGTACTCGTAATTGAATTAACCGTAAAGAAAATAGCATAGTCGTCGGTAACAAGGGGTAATCGCGACGTTCCAGGTGAGGGTGTAATCGAATTAGGACTCAAAGAATAACTTTGGAGATTCGTAGCGGTGGTTTAGCACTTTCCATCTGACCCCTTGAAATTAGTTAGGAATGTGTGTGGTAATGACAATTGACCATGTCAAGTCCCCACTTTAATCCGATTTCGAGGATCGAGAATGGAGACATTGACGGAATTATTTCGACCCTTGGAATCCGAAAGGAAAGTTCTTTAATTCGTAAATGTTGAGTGTAAAATGGGAGAAGGCGCTTTTTGGTATCGATTTTTCCGCGAGGGGTGTATTTTATGTTTAGCGCGTGAATTATGGCCGTACGTCACATTTACTTATTATGTGGATGATATAACAAAGTTTCTGGTCCTAACAGAAACTATTCCGACCGAGAGCGACCTCATAATAAATTTATAAGAGAACTTCTCTATTTGAAACCTCCAAGAATTTAACGCTTCATGAAGATTTTTAACTCATTTTTGGCCCTTTTCTTTCGATACGTGATTTTCTTCTTTGTAACTAGATCCAGGTCACCAAGCATTGTTCTTTTGTTTGGATCTTTTATTTATTTTTCACTCGCCTCGGCGAAGTCATAATGGCACAAATAACCTTATAGATTGCAATAAGGCGACATTATCAAATTTGACATTCAGATTTTATAATCTTCGTAAATATTTAACGGAGCTGAGTCCGCTGTCTAATAATAATGTGCTTCGGGATAAGTTTTATGGGGCGAATACCCTTTTCCATGCTTTATTACCAACTTAATTAAATGAAAGCCTTTTTATGGATAGCGTGACCGTCTGGGAGATCTGCATGTGTTGAGACTAGCCTTAAAAATGTGTTTCGTGTTTTTGAAACTGACCAAGACACGACGTAACATCGTGATTATCCTGTAGGTGTAGCTGACGTGGTGTAGTTATGAGATGTAACTTTTATCGTAAATGGCGGCTTATCAAGTTACACAAAGCGTGAAAACTTTTTGTGTTTAATGGAATTGACGTTTGTGAAAGACACGATATTATCTATGTGAGGACTGACTAACAATACTGACAGTAGAGTAATCGATAATAACCGGCTGAGTAATTAACTGAAGGAAGTGTTTCAATTTTGTGTACACTCACATGTGTGCCTTTTGTTCGGTCACGTGACGCAAAACTTTTAAAATTCCGAGCATGTTCTTCCGGTCTGGTTCTATTTCGCGTGACTTGCCGTTTTAGTGAATATATTATGTCAGTTTTAATACAACATTGTTTGTACTTTTAGATATATGAAGACGATATTACATTGTTGAAAAGTCGAATCATTTTTTGACGCTTTGAAAAGGAGAAAAAAGGGAGTTTTAGAGGAGGGAAGTTTTTTCCAGCCAAGACGAGACAATTACGGATTTATCGATTCGTTTCGCACTTCTGGACTACTCTGGACAGTATTAATATTTATTGTAAAGTACTCGATGAAAATTTAAAAATATTTTTATAAGTTGTGAGGGTCAATACATAAAGGAAAAGTCACCTTTAAGGAAACGTCTTGGACGTGATCCAAAACGCTCTATTACTTGTGTTCTTTAGTGTGACGTATGGCGTATACTCGTTTTCATATTAATGTGCATCGAAGTAGTCATTTTAAGGTGGCAACCATGCAAAAATTCAAACAATCCCAACCTCAATCTTCCCTAAAAATTATTTTTTCAAATAAATATGTACCCCATGTAGCAAAAAATTGTTAAAATTAACAACGTAATCAACATAGGATAGTAAACATAAACATTTTTGTCATTATTGATGTGATTTAATTTTTTCACACTTTTTGTGTGAATCGGCCTTTAAATTAAAGATACATTTAAACTTCTACAACCTACTTGATTCACATTAATATGAAAAAGAATATATGAATGCGTCATCTCGACAAAAAATTACGTGATTTGGTTCCTTTTTATGATTCTATTTTCCACACTTATCGTTGAAGTTTAAAAATCTATTACGCATTTTCTTTATTTAGATACTATTTTTCCAAGACAATAAATTTGATTAGTTTTTTTAACGGTACCTACGGTCAAAAGCACGGAAGTTGGCGTTATAGACGCTGACACCAGTTTTGACGTGTGTATACCGTGATTTCACGTCATTAAAAGTAAATTTTAGTACAAAATCTGCTTACAATCCATTCAGTTGCAGCGTTATTTAATTTTCAGAACTGATATCACATTACATCTCGCCTCCGAAGGACAAGAGCATCTCACTCGACGCGAACCAGTCATTTGTTATCCTCTGCTTTGTCATTTTAAGGAAGTCTCTAAATCCGTAGATTATTGAAATTCGGGTCTATTATGTGGATTTCGGGTAGTTGTTTACATCGTCCGATTGAAATTGGCTTGGAATTTTTAATATTGGTTTACGGGAGACAATATATCTGTTCATTGCAAGGCGTTTTTCTGTATTTTTCTTTTAGTTTTTTGTTTGAATGAGTATTTAATTTGACCCTGGATTATTTTGTAGGTAGTGATCAAGTCAAACCCTATACGCGTCTTCGTAATAAAATCCATTATTAAATTTTAGGATTCTGCGATAAAATTGGAGTGAAATTGCTCAGTGCATGTGTTTTTCCGTCCGGAAAATTGTATTTTGCAACTTCATTCCTTGTGCGAATAAAAAATGAGTCTGTGAGCCGTCTTCCGTTATTAACTCGAGACGGGTCAAATTGCAAATTAATGTCGAGTAAGAGAGAGTACGGACGTGATCCCGATCGATAATTTAATAATGAAACCATTCAGATCTATCATCCTTTAACAAATAATTACATTTCGGTTTTTCGACGGATCATCGACATGATTAAGGGTTGGAGAGGGATGATTGATGAAAGGATGTTAGTGTTGGAAGAGGACGGACGATCTAGACGGTAAATCTGGAATTTCGAATTGTTTTTTCGTGTGGGTGATTGTATCGGTAAGTTGTCACTTGTCGAGTAATTCTCGGATAATATGCATTAATTAGAGAGGACGTGTAATTGCAGGGTGTTGACAGTCACGCCTTACTCATTCAATCTGAACCGTGATTGTGGCTGTAAATAGGTTCTTATATACCCCATTACAGTTAGTGCTTTAATTAATTTTACGTTTATTCTAATATCGATGGTGGCGTCGCGACGCGCAATTCAATTACCATCAATTGTTGTTAATCTACTGTATATCCTTGTGTGTAATTACCTTCTTTTTCTAATGGTTAAATTGCCTTTGTTTCATATCCGGGATTGCAGTTCGTTCTTCTCCTTTGGGTGGACAGTTCTCGAGATGTAGCGTCTCTTATTTTGGGTCTGTCTCTGCAAAAACGATAAAATTCAAATCAAGCATCGTTAAAAACTTAATTAAACAGAGTGCCAAAATTTTATAAAGATTATTCTCACAACGTTTCCCTTCATGATGTAATTAAGATTTGTATTAATATTTAAAGTCTGCGAACCTCACAGTTTCCTAATTTTCTCGGTTCAATTAGCTTATATTATTTGAATGAAATATGTCGGCGTTCGTAATCAGAACACGAATCGCTTGAATTTAATTCAAGTAAATTTCAACTTTGATCAATCGATTCTAAAATATGTCTCGAAGGTTCTTAGTTCAATTACAACTTGGAATTGGCAACTGATAGAAACTGGAAAAATTAACCAGTTGGRTGCGGGTTGTGTTGTTGKAGCAGCGATGAGTCGAACAATTCGACTATACTCGAATATGATGAAACAAAGAAAAGGAGRAATTTGAAACGACCGATCCTCGGTCAGCATTCAACAAGTCTGGGGATGACCAGCGCACCCTCATCTCACTAATTACGACAAATATTGTCCATGAAAGACGGGACAAAACGATATTGTGTGGTGGTTGAAATTCCTCCACATCGAGGAGCTAAAAACGCGATGTGAAGGCGTCTCTCATTAACTAAGCAAGCGTCATGTTTACGTGTGTCGAGTATTTTCGACGGATGTTTAAGAGGAGAGATTTAAGGAAGGAAAAAAATAGAAGTGCTCTTGCGACGTCACGTTTACAGTCGGAGGAATTTTTAATTTAAGGGTTTCGTTCCTTTTTTTCCACATTCCGAGTGTGTGAAATACGGGATAATAACGGCTAATTTCCGTTTCTTAAAAGGCCTCGACTATTTACATAATAGGATTGGGTATTATGAATTTAAGAAATGGCCAAGTTGTTAATTTATAGTTTTTTGAGGGAAATACTGGGCGTAAATGTATTCCAAGAGGCGTCTTGTGGAATTTGGCACGCGGTGCAATTTTGTCGGTTCATTACCGCTTTTATTATTTATAGGTTTGGGGTTTTCTAAGCCGTTGTGTCGTTGACTTTGCTGGTATTACTTGAGTTGTTAATATTTAACTTTCTGGGACTACCACTCGTATTGTTAGTTGCATACTTTTTGTCACAATGTCGGAATTGAATTTCCGCCGCGCTTCGAGCTTAGCATCCAATTAACAAGACTGGAGCTTTTATCGGGTCTCATTTTCGCACCATTACACATTAATAGTGAGAGATCCTTTGTAACCTTTGACGCCCTTAATTAATCTACTAATTCTACGTAATGCAGTGTCGGTAGCAAACGGCACAACATTTACATTTTTCTACTTTTAAAAGCGAAGATCTCTCGATTTGAGGCTAATTCGTTGCGAGGACAGTCCATTTACATCTTTCACAGTCGGTAAGGAAATCATCTAGATATTTGCATAAGCTGTAACCAGAGTAAAAAGGAAAAATTCATACGGTTTGGGTAATTCAGTGTGACCTTAAAAKAGACGTTCGCGTKTAAGGAGCTTTCAACAATCTCCGTGAATTCTGGACCAGATGTTGTGGCGGTTTCGTTTACGCGTCTCAGTGGCGCGGGTTTTGGGACCACATGGGCCGTAATAATAATTGAAGGGTCTAATTTAATTCTCGGGGACGATATGAGATTTGATAATTTGATCGGCTCTTAAAAGGAAAAGAATCGACGAATTGGTCGAGAAAGTTATGTTAAAAGAGAGATTATCTGAACATTTGTTTGCCGATCTATAAAATTCCGTTCTAACGAGCCAAAAGGGATTTTTCGTATAGCCACGAAATGGGTGCGAATCCAATTTATTTCGACCGAAACACGGTTCAGGGTGTGGCTTGTTGATGTCCAAGAAATAAGAAACGAAACTCGAGAGATACGAACAACTTCCCACTCGATCAAAATTATTATAAATTAAACGAATTTATACTGCGATGTGAATACTGAAAATTATTATTATTATCTGCCCAGAATAGATGCCAAAAGTCACGAACCGCACAAATTCGACTCTATTACAAGGAAATTTGTTTGATTTTTGAGTCGAACGGAAGGCTTATCTCTCAGTTGTAAGAGTTCACGAATCGATAAGGTCGGAGCTTGCATAGTTTAAAGCAACGATAAAACTCATTTTGGGACTATCGATGTACTTTTTCTCTGTATGACACAGTCGGGCGTTTGAAGGTTTTTAATTGGGTTCTTGGAAATATCGAAGTCTATAAATTTTGGCTTTTCTCTTGAGACAATTGCCGAAGAGTTGCTTCTTCTCGTCTAGGAACGACGAGGAAAGTTTTTTAATTAAGAGTCTGTCGGTGAGCACACAGGTAACCTATAAAATACTGGATAAGCACTCGAAAAGTTGGCATTAAAGAGCTAACTCGGCCATAATACGTGATGTATGAGGAAAGAAAAAACGGTGTCTGGGCATATTGTTTATTGGTGAGAGGGATTTATGAGTTTCTGATGACGAGATTTGCATTGGCGTTTTAAGACTTGAGGTGGGGTTGTTTTTCGATGATAACGATTCGAGTGATGGGTTCTGTGTGGGAGCACAAACGGCAGAAAGTTTGCCAGAGGGCTTATATACGAAGTGGCTTATTGCCATAATAATATTTTTGTAATGCAGGKGCTGTTTATACATAGTTAAGAAATCTAATTTTTCTCAAGAAGCTTTGAAGGATGGCCTTCACTAGTGATATGTAGCATAAAGGCAGACGTCCAATTAACTGATTTAATTTGATATATTATCGACAATACAGATTTGTGTTATTATTAATTATTGATTATTAATATTTGTAATTAAGCTTGAAATCATAATATATTGTGCGGTCCAAATATGCCCCTGTGTCTATTTTCGGGCACACGTTATGCATTAATTATTTCGCATTATGAGAGAAGGTTTTATAATGGTCTTTTGTGAGACGACCGAGAATTTACATGACAATTATTTTACCTCTGATAATTTTAAAAACTCATGATAACTGTTGTTTCTATTTTTGCCTGGAGAATATTTCTATAAACAGCCTCAAGGACACATTTCTGTGTTTATAATCTGATTGCACGTAACAATTTAATTAAAATTTTCCTATAACCGCTTTTAGCTTTGATACAAGAGGAATTTTATCGTGCTAAGTTAATAAATAATTTTTTTATGTGTGTCACTGTCCTTGCACATTATGTTTATTTTCTCAAAGAGTTTCAATCGGGAGAAAGAGCTTGCAATTTGTTGTAATGGTTGCATCAGAAACTTTGAAGCTTTACCGATTGTAGAAAGATATCTTGAAGACTTGTGAATCTTGAATGATATCTAAAAGAATGAATCAATTCGAGTAGTGATTGCGGCATCAACGATTTCAAATCAAATTGTGTATTTATTTAATTTAATATAAATTCAAATAATTCTCACGACTTATTGTTTTATTTACAGCTGACTACTATAATTACCAAATCGATTATAATTCAGAACGCCTACTTGTTCCGGTAATCAAAATGATTCGATATTTAACCCATTTTGCCGAATCGATACACAATTGTCCAACAACTGGGACTGTTGTTTCCTGTTGGAAAATTGATTGTTTTTAAGTGCCATTGCTTATTTTGTTTTTGATTTAAATGAAACAATCAGGTTCCAATTGAAATAAAATGTTTTTAAGTTGACATTGCTTAGAATGAATTGATTTAAATAAAACAAAGTTTTTGATTTTTTATCGATTTACAGTTTAAATAAACTGATTGAAATTTGAGATGCGTGCAGGTCGCGATTACTTGCTTTAGAGTGGTTTTTATATAATGAGGTAGTTGAATAATGGTTATTGGTTATTTTCGATACAAATAATAGAGATTTATGGCGTTTATCGAGGAAGTAGGACGAACTTTTCTCAAACAGTGGTAAAAGCGAAGGTTTACATCTTATTCTCTACTACGATTTATTTTATTTTTTACTAATATTTTTTTTCTTCTATTATACACATACACGATTATTGCAGTATACTCGTATTTATGCTTTCTACATTACAATTCTTGTCTGCATTGTTATTATTATGCTTTATTCTTACTGTTTTTTTTTTTTTATAAGCGAAGAGCTTTCATATAGTTCGTATTTTGTAACGAACAAAAATAGGTATATTTGTACATCACTACATCAGTTTTAATTGGATAAATAAGGGGGGAAAAAGTAGACAAGATCAGTAACAATTTTTTTTATTTTTTTTCCTACTTGTCCTTGTTTTTTGTAGAATAAAACACATTATTTTTGCTACTCTAACTACATTTTATTATCCATAAATTTACAACCATATAGAGTTGGACAGTCTCTCTCATTCATTTCTGGGATTGTTCAACCAAGAAGGACTTTTCCTGGTGCGGCAATTCCCACACTTCCCACAGGAGCAACGGCTAGTGCAGGAGAACTAACCAAAGCAGGTCCTGCGATAATTCCTGTGCCACAACAACCAATAACACCAGCTTCCACCGTAGCCCAGGTGGCCAAAACCACCACCAGGACAAAGACTACGAATTTCATCATCTTGGACTTGTCTGCAGAACGTTTCGAACGTTTTGATTTCTTTTTCACGGTTATCCCGAGTATTTATTTATAACGAAGAAATGGTGTAACAATTGTAAGACTTGCGCTAGAATGTCTTTTTTTTCTCTACATTTCCGATAAGTTATCTTGCTGTGCGAATTTCTACTTTAATGAAACAATTTCTGGAGACAATAATCCGCTTATATGCCGACACGATTCCGGCTCAATTAGGCTTTTGAATAAATTTCTCAAGCCACCGAAGCGAAATAATAATTGAATAAATAATAAAAGGTTAATTGTCGTTTTTTTCGTCGGTGTTAACAAATAAGAGCGCTTCTTAGGGATTGTTTGAGCGAGTTTGTTAAATTGGAAGGAAAACAGTCGGAGTCACTTTTTTTTACAAGTAAGCGGTTCTATTAGGAAGGAAATTAATTTTGAGGGATGCGTTTTATGACCGGAGTGAAACTGTTGAGTGGAAATAGTCCGTTCAAGCCTTAAAAGTAAAATATAAGAACAGGCTGTGAAAATTTGCATGTGTGTTATTTTTCGAAATATGACAATGAACATTTTTATCTGTCAAAAAGCTTTTTATCGTAATTTCTTAAGAGCTAGGCTAAAAGCCTGTTTTAAACGACAAAAACTTGTTATTTTCTGCTTTATCGTCGTTTTTTTGTATGGCGTGGGCGAGAGATCCGTCACAGACTTTGTCTTTGACAGTTGTGGAAAATTATCCACTCGGTGGAATTAAAATCGACAACTTTTGAATAAACTAAGCGAGGAGTGAAGACGTAAAGTTAACTTACAAAAGTTTTTATTGTTTGTTCGTAGATAAAGTATGTCCATTGTGAGACGATAATGTTAAAAATGTTGAGACAATGGCGGATACGGAGCGAAGAAAAAGGGTTTTTCAGGGAGTTTTCAGGACATGTTCCGAATGAAATTTGCGGCGTGAGATAGGATAGTGTTATAAATGTAGAAGGGTCGCGAAATGCCCATAAAATAAAAATTGTTAAGTGGAAAAGTTTTAAATTGGATAAATTTTGAATTTATGGCGAGATATCAAAGATAATGAAAAGTACGAAACTCAAAAAAAAATTGAATTTATTGATACTACGTCTCGTAAAGTCCAAAGGTAAGACATATTTTACAACATAAGGCGAGACGCAGAATTTATTTTCTCTTTACGAGTTCAAATTAATTTATGTTTGGGGCGACACGAAGTCTAATTCTTGAACTTCAAGCCAAGTCGTTCATATTTTCCTATAGTTGCAACAATTATGTCTTTGAGAGTTTTCTATTTTCTGTCTATATTGCTTTCAGGTCATTGCTAAATTAACGTAAACATAAATCCGGTGTAAACATTGACATAAATATGCATGAGGTAAGTACCTAAGTGAGACTCGGAATCTGTCCCTAGAAACTCACTCTTAGGAAAAAAATCGTGGGTGTCAGTCAGTCGAAATTTTTGTCTCTCCTGAATTAAATTCCAAGAGCAATACATGAGTTTATTATTTGATTAAGAAACTAGTTACTGTCACGCTCTTTAATTTAATGTCTCTTTCCTTTCCTTGTATCTAATTCGATAAAGTCCTATTTTTCCGTCTCGGTTTATTTCGAAGTGAAAATGACATCTGTTCTGCGTAGATCGAAATATGACAAGCACAGTTATACAAATCCGGAGTTATTTTAATTGAAAAATTGCAATCGATTTGGTAGAACGTGGAGATTCCATTTAACCGAACTCTGAATAAAGTTGATTTCAAGAGATTGCAGGAATTTAATAATAAATTCGGCAAACTGTCAATGGGTTCAATTCGTTTATTAGGTATCTACCATTTTAGATAAAACGTATAGTAAATCAAAAGACAAAATTCTGCTGCAAAACTAACTATATATTGTTTCTTGAAATTACAGTGCAAAATATAAATACATACACAGTAAAAACATGTTATGATATTTAATTTTGGATGGTCTTCAAGAATTCGATGGATGATGGTTATTTTCCAGTAGGGCCTACCAAACATTATGCCCCCATCCGCCGGCCCATCCGCCATGGCCCCATCCACCATGTCCTCCCCAAGCGCCATGGCCCCATGCAGGAGCGACAACGGCAGCGTGTCCGACGACAGCAGGAGCAGCGATCACGCTAGCGTGAACAGCCGCCATGGCGACGATAAGAACGAAGGCGAAGATAAAGTATTTCATCTTGAACTGTTTTAAGACGCTGTTGGCAACGTTTGATAACGGAGAGATGAATGCTCTTATTTATAGTGGAGTAATCAGCGATTACTTTCATTAACCGGAAGAATTTGCATATTTCTTTGTGTTAGATAGCCGACAGGTGACATTCATAGGGTTTTTTTCGCATTATGCAATCATGGGTGCGCGTAACTTTGTTTAGGTTGCACTTGTATGGTGTGTCAAGTGCATACACGCCTTTAGAATTGTGCATGTTGGAATAAATTAAATTCAAAAACACAGTGTGTAGAAAAAATGATGCTCACCTTTAGATTAAAGCTGAAACATCTTGGTCCAAAATACGAACTAATTTTCTGAAACAATAAATTTATCATTAGTGAGGTCATTTAGAAAAGAAATAATTAAAATTAATGAAAATACATATTCATGATTCTTTCGATAACCAGGTCACGTGCAAGAACATAAATATACAACAATAAATAAAGAAAAGTAAAATTTAAAAAAATGAGAAAAATGCGAATTGAAAAAATCTTCCATTCAGTTGATGTATCTGCGGAAATCATTATAAGCTCGGATTTGGAATAAGCTTTTAAATCTCTAATAATCGAAGTTTCGGTAATTGAAGCAATGAAATTTCAAGCATTAATATTTTACAAAATTCAATCAAAATTTATGTTTTTCCGTATTAATTTAATACCTACAACAATTCTGATAATATCAAGGATTTATCTTGCACGAAAATGGAGAGTTATCGCTTAAATATGATTGATTTTCAATAAACCGTGACATGACAAGACCTTGTCGAAATTTCGTTTCCTCCATTAACATAACTCGTTACCAACCTAATAATTAACCCCAAACTGTGTTGGCGTTGTATAAATGACAACATCACAAACACGTGCATCAGCTGCTCGAGGCGTATATACAATATATTGTTATGTTGATAACAATATTTGGACAGCAGCCTGAGTTAAAAAATATGAGTTACGTCACGATATTGCTTGCATTCGTTGTGGCTCACTGTGTAAAAAAAAACACGATTAACTGCAAAATTAATTTTTATTAATAACAAGGGGTGCTTTACAAAGTGTGCTTAAAAAATCCTTCTGGTAGAGATTTACTACTCTCCGCGTCCCCATTTGTGCCCCCATTCTTCTTCACGACCTCTGCCTTCTTCTTCTTCACCACCGCGGCCCCAATGTTCTTCACCTCCGCGTCCTTCTTCTTCGCCGCTACGGCCTTCTTCTTCACCACCATGGTGATGGCGTTGTTCTTCTTCGCGGTGATGACGGCGTTCTTCTTCTTCGTGGTGGTGACGGCGTTCTTCTTCTTCGCGGTGATGGCGACGTTCTTCTTCTTCACGGTGGTGACGGCGTTCTTCTTCTTCGCGGTGATGACGGCGTTCTTCTTCTTCGCGGTGATGATGGCGTTCTTCTTCTTCCCGGCCTCGGTGATGATGGCGTTCTTCTTCTTCACCTCCACGACCTCTTTCTTCGCCGCCGCCCCCCCAGTGGTGTTTCTCTTCTTCTCGGCGCCGTTCTTCACGCCGACGTTCTTCGTGATGAGGACCTGCTTGGACAGCCACTAGGGCAAAGATAACAACAAGAGCGAAAAGAGTGAATTTCATTTTGTATTGTTGTTACAAGACGTTAATAACGTTTTGATGTCGAGTCTGGGTGTCTGGAGGGTATTTATATATCGTTAATTAAGGGGGTTTATGCAAAAAAATTATTTCGTCAAGGGTCTATGGTAATCGGATTAATTAAGGAATGATTTCAGTCTTACCAATCACCATAAGGTTACGGATTTGATTTTTATTTTAGGGTTGATTAATTGAGAAATCTGGAACAAGATCATATTTAATTGTAAAGTATTTATTAGCATGTTGTGCTCTAGATATCAGATTTTGGTTATTCTTGTTTAATGAAAGTTGGGGAAATTGGTACGATTAACACTTAATTCAGGTTTAAAGTAAGTGTTTAATTGTTGGAAAAGTAAGGATTATAAGTAGATATGCAAAAGTTGGGATTAGCTAAATTTAGAAAGTCATTTTCAACACTATTACGTTTTGGACGGGTTTCAGGAAAAGCAATTTCAAATGGAATTGTAAAACTGAATTTTGGCTTCATATCTACGCTAATAGAAACTGTCAAGAGGACGTTGCAAAAGGTGCATCACGAACCGGTCATGATATTTCTAGACACGTTTTGTATTTCATCGAATTTGTTGTGTGCATTCCGGGAGTTCTTTTAAGCTCTATTTCAGTTTTTCTGAACGATTTTACTACTGGTAAAATACACAGTTTATTCGCTGATTCATCCACATAAAAATTTCTATCAAGAGCTTCTAGATTAAACAAAATTAGGTTTAATTTTTTCAGATTAATTTTTCCTAAAAAATGATACAAGGCTATTTTAATTAATCATAATGCCTTGCAATGTTAATGAGCAGAAATGCGGCCAATTTAATTTTAAATGATTGATTCATACAAGGAGATAACAATCATTTACGGAATTTTTCAGAAATTATTGAAAAATTTTATTAGAACACTCAATAAATTTAATTCTAACACTGAAAAAATGGTAACCAGCCTTGCTGCCATTTCCTGCTGTAGGCTAACCAGTTTTCCCTTTAAAGAAAAAATCGCTTACACACATTTTCCTGTTTTTATTTAACAATAGCATAATAGAACTGCAGCAATTCTTCTATACAATTGCATCATTATAACATTTTTAATTTTTTCAACCTAGATTCATATAAAAAGCCGTCTTGCTCAAGCAACACTCAAAGAAAAATAAACAGTTCAAGATGTTTAAGTACTTCCTTATCGCTTTCCTGGCCATCTTCGCCGTAGCATCGGCTTATCCCAGTGGCATTATCGGCCATGGAGTCATCGCCGCCCCTGCTGCCGTTATCGCTACCCCCGCCGTGGCTGTTGGTGTTGGCCATCATGGGCTTATTGGAACTCATGGAACCCTCTGGGGTTGAAAAATTACAATAGTTGCACTTTGTGAAGTTCATCCATCATTTTCTGTAGATTTTTGTACACTTAATAGACATTGAGGCATGCATTTTTTGTGTCGTTTATTTACCCGGGTGTCTAGTCTAGCCTTTGTTAAGCCACAGTTTTAATGAAAATTACTTCGTCGAGAGGGCGATAAGTGGTTGGGTTAATTGTGGGTCGCCACCCCCGTTTCATTTTCTTAGGGATTTAATTTACTCCCACACTTGCACGAGCTATAAATTTTTTGGGATCAACAGGAGAAATGTCGGAGACTATTCGAGAAATTATCGAATTATTTGAACCTGTTCCAAAGCCCGGAATTATTTTTCCGGGCGTTATTCCATCTGGTTAACATCACCGTCTTACGGCGGTAATAATACTGGAATCGTTACCGTTTGTTCGAATTCGGTTTAATGAGACACTCGTCGGTACTTAGAATTTCACAGATTGGCTCAGGGAAAAGAACAGAAGACATTTAACCCAAATTCATGTGCGATATCATCGTCATACACTCGGCTAAATTCGAAATCAATATCCTTTTATACAGCATCATCTGATTGTGAAACGACTATCCTTGATCCCGAATGCAATATTTCAAAGTTTTTTTTTCAACGCAAAATGCGTTACACTGATACGCATTCAATCCGACATCGGTATAGACATTCATCATGGGTTTAATGACAGTTTTTGGCGGCTTGAAACGAATTTTCTACCAAAGGAGATGATGAATCTCCAATTGGCTATTTTTCGGTTGTCTTTTCCTGTTATTGTGAATGGGGAGATAACTCAGAAGAGGATGGGGATGTCGATCCTGTAATAACTTTTTCCACCGGAATGACTTTTTTGAACCAACAGGAACAACAAAAGTGACTTTGTATGTAACTTTTTTTTCTCTATTGTATACAGGTGCGCCAGAACTCGCACCCCACAGAAAAATTTCAAGTAAGATAAGATACCAGGAACAAGGAAAAAATGTTCAAAAAAATCTCTGTCAAAAAATGACATTTATTTTTTGACATTTAACATTTTATTATGTTTATTTAATGATACTGATAATGTTGTATATGTTTTTTTATAATTATTTAGTAAAGGTACAAAAATTTTGCCAAAAAAAGCCTCTAATAACATTAAACAGAGATACAATTCAGGCTACAGCTTCCTTGTTTCCTCTTCTAATAGCTTGTACAATAAATAAATAAAAGTGCAAAATTTAAACTCTCATAACTTCGAAATTTTTATAGGTAGAATTTTTTTAACATTTTTTCTATTTTCCTGGTATCTTACCTTACATTGCATTTTTCTCTGGGGCGCGAGTTTTGACGCATCCTGTATAGGAGGCGACAAATAATACTCAATGGCGCTCATGTTATTTTTCACTTATTTGAGTATTATTCGAATTTGTTCATGGACCGCCATCTAACTTTATAATAAGGGAAGTATCTCGGGCATAAGCCATGTTTTTCAGCAGAGAAATAATTGAGTAGTGTTGTTCGATGTGTTTTGTGTACTGCTGTTATTACTTCATTTAATATTTCTACATAGGTTTGTAAAGCCATTTTACTTTTTTTCTTAATTAAAAAAATGCAAATACTGCATCTACACTTGTTAATTACAACGTTATTAACCATTTTTTAATAAATATCCGTCTTTGATGTTATGCCAGTGTTTTTAAAAGTTCAACACAATCTGGGCAATTGAGCTCAGCCTGAAATGTGCCTTTTTTGCAACGAATTTGGTAAAAACGAGCTATGGTATAGGTGTTCTTGTGGAAAGTGGATTCACGCTAGCTGTTCAGGGGCTGATCCACATGGATATATTTGTGATTATTGCAAATAAAGTTTAAAATGTTAAATTGTTATCGCAAAATAAAATTATTTTTTAAAACGAAATATAAATTTCTATTGAGTTATTAATTAACATAGTTTAGTTTTTTACGTTTTTGATGTGCATTTTAAAGAAATAGTTAACTTGTATTACCCTACTCAGTTGGGCAATGACGCTCTTTGCGCCTTATTGTAAAATCTTTTTTAATACATGTTTAATTTTTATTTTGACGATTTTTTACATAGTGTTGGTTTCTCTACATTTCAGGCAACCGATTAGTGAAAACAGAACCATAGAATATTATTATTTCTCTCAAAATATCAATTTGAATTTAGGTGAGCGCCAATACCCATCGCTCCCCTACTTATTGTGGCAAAGTTATTTTATCTTAGATACACATTTTTGTAAAATAATAATGAAATTTATACGTCCTAATAGCCCAAAACCGGCGTTGCACAAAAGTTGCATATGTTTATTAGCTTCTTTGGTGTAGTCAATTTTTTCGATTTTCCATTCTTATTTTAATTTTAAATGCAGGCATTACTGAACACTCCTGTCTGGTTTGGGACGTATTATTATCAGGACTTACGAATGTTACAAATGAAAATACGAGAATGAATATACATATTTAAATTTTTATTAAGAATGAATAGAAATAGTGTTAATGGGACTTTTGTTATCGAATAATGATATCTAATTTTTCCATTATTTGTGAATTGTTATACCATTCTTCTACTTCTTTGGTCGTAAAAACCAACATTAAAACTTTCTTACTCGAAATTAATAATAATAGAAATCGGCATGATGGATGAAGTAGAGTATGACGTTCGATCGTGGCCCTCGCTCATGAAATATGCAACCAGCTATCCAAAAAAATACTGATCCTCTCCTCATCACGCGTTTGATTTCGTTATTTAATTCAAATCCTGCCACTCCTTCAAGTCACCTCCTAATGTATTCGTCGCCGTCGTGAATAAATCAAGAGGTTCGCGTGTGTTTGTACTATTCCAGCAGAGAGTGACACGATGGAGGATGGTACCGAAATCCTACAACGATAATTACCGACCGCATTGGCGCAAAAACCGATGAATTTTTAACTGCAAATCGAGGCCAAAGAGGCGTTCACTGATTCCGTTTGCGAGCAGGGGGTTGAAACGGTGCCAGACGGGAAAAATTCATTCATGTTGCTGGGATGTGTGTGACGGAAAGAAAATGGATTGTTTTGAAGGCGAATCGTGTGTAATTTGTCAAACAAGAAAATTTCGAGAGGAATTTTTGTTTATGAGGGATGCGAATTTGCATCTTGATGATGCAAAGCCGCCACCGATCTTCCATAAAATCAACAGAGGATTATTCATAAATATGCAAAATTCAAGTCTCATGTTAATAATGAAGTTTTGTTTCATAAACCCAATGACGGTGTAACAGGAAAGTGATTAATCATCAAATCAGATCATTCTTTGTTTTTCTTTTTCGTCCAAAACTGACTTTGGGAGTTTCAAAGTTCTTTTGTTTTTGTTATTATGCTCGAAAATAAAAGGGCATCCGGTTAATTATTTAGATACTCTCTTAAAAAAAATCAATGCAACTCGACAGAAAATAATTTAAATTAAATGAAAATGTGTTATTGACGCGTAAGTATACAGAGTGTTCCGTATAAACCCCACATTAGAAGTAATGGGAGTTGAAATAATCGTATTTATTTGAAAATTGGTACGTAGCCATAGACTATTAAGTCCTCCTAAATGAAAATATTTTCCAGATGGTGGCACTTCCGGTTATATGGGAAGTCGGTTTTAAATGGAAAGGTATATTTTTTACTGCGTTTTTGGATTCATCGGGTTATTTTAAGAAAGTTTTCATCAGCTTTCCCTATACCTAAATTTATCCGTTTTTGAAATATTTGGAGTTTTTCAAAAATTTTTGGATCTGCACCTTCCAATTTAAAAATCGGTAACTCTGTCATTTTTTAAGATTTTAAATTCGTTTTTTTGGCGTTTGAAAGAGAAAGCTTAGATCCTTTTTCTGGTGTTTTCAAATTTTGAAAAAAAAACATATCCCAAAATTTTAAGGTTACTTTTGGAATAATTCAAATACTCATAACTCATTTTTTTTTAATGAAATACCCCAATTTTTATTTTACTAACTAGAAGATAATTTAGTTGTGCATTGATCTGTATTAACATTCCCTATACCTAAATTCAGTAATTTTCAAGTTATGGACTTTTTTTTAAACTTCAGAAAATTTGTTACTAGCCACTCCCGTTTTCACATAGTTTGCTATGGAAATCAAAAATGTCAAAATTTTCTCTAAACAAACGTTAACAGTAAATTACTACTTGATAAATAGTGCCAAAATATGAAAAATCAAAGTTATGCATACTTAATTATTATTGATAGGTTCTACCATGCGATCATTATTTAAAGCTAACAAGTGAGAAAAATTTATTTTTGTTTAATGAACGACATCATAATTTTGTTACACTCTCCATAAATACAAAATAAATTTATTAAATCTAAGTTTGAGTAGCTTTGACTCTCCATACTTTGGCACTATTTGTCAAATAATAAGTCACTGTCGACGTTTATTGAAAAACAATTTCGACATTTTTGATTTCCATAGCAAACCATACGAAAACGGATGTGGCTAGTTTAATAGATTTTCGGCAGTCTTAACAAAAAGTCACTATAACTTAAAAATTATTAAATTTAGGTATCGGGAATGTTAATACAGATCGATGCAGAATTAAATTCTCTTCCATTTAGTAAAATAAAAATTGGGGTATTTCATTTGGAAAATTTGAGTTATGGGTATTTGAATCATTACAAAAGTAACATTAAAATTTTAGGGTTTGTTAATTTTTTTTTCAATATTTGAAAACACCGGAAGAAAGATTTAAACTTTCTCTTTCAAACTCCAAAAAAACGAATATAAAATTAAAAAAAAACCAGAGTTACCGATTTTTAAATTGGAAGGTGAAGATCCAAAAATTTTTGAAAAACTCCAAATATTTCAAAAACGGCTAAATTTAAGTATAGGAAAAGCTGATGAAAACTGCCTTAAAATAAACCGATTAATCCAAAAACGCAGTAAAAAATATAACTTTTCATTTAAAATAAGAAAGTTGAGACCAACTTCCGGTATAACCGGAAGTGCAGCCATTTTAAAAATATTTTCGTTTAGGAGGACTTAATGGATTATGGCTATGTACCAATTTTCAAACAAATATGATTATTCGAACTCCCTATACTTTTAATGTGGGGTTTAGACGGAACAGCCTGTATATTGTTACAGATTTTTTTATTAAGTGTTGCGTGGGGAAACTTAAATTAATTAGCTCGTAGATTTTGCAAAATAGTTAAGAAACTTCTACACACTAAAATAATAATTAAATTGCTGAAATTTCTTGGAAATTTGTTGGATGGAGATTGAAACGTTTCAGCTTCAACAGAATAGAATACTGGCAATTTCCCGGAAACTTCGGAATTATTAAATATATTTTATGTAAAATCATTCATCGGTTATCGATTTTACTAATAAATTAATACTTGAAAACGGTGCTAAAGTGATTTCTCGGGCAGTAAAATTAATAATTTCCGCCACTTGAAAAATCTGATTTAAAATTCGAGCTTTTTTACAAAGTAGACCAAGAACAAAAAATAATATTATTAATAATAAAGTCAACTGTTTTATGACTTGTAGTGAGACAAAAATATGTTAATTTTATAAAAGAATAAGTCATCAATCTGCACCCTAAGTTTTTATTAATTTTTACGTTTTTAAAAAGGATCGTAAAAAAGAAATAAAGAATACCTATGAAAGAGATTTTGTATTTTTTATTATTTTGTATCGCTCGGTAATCGATTTGGAAATTTTGTGGTGGGTTTGTTTGAATTGTTTGAATTTGAGTGGGACGAGTGCATTGTTTAAACATAATAAAATCATTGGAAACGATTCTGTAAATTAGTCGAGGTAATAGGAATTTCAGGAATAGAATAATACTCGGTTTAACGAGGAATACGTAATATTAATTCGGTGAAAGCCTAGCGCATTTTGATGGAAAAGGGGTGTTCTACAATGCTCTGTTTTGATCCAGATTTTATTCCAAAGAAAATAGCAATAGTTTTAATTTTTTTCGTCTTTGCTCTGCATATTGATGAGGTGCCGGACAGTTAGAAATGCTTTCAGCGTTTGACAGTTTGCTTATTAGACATGGTCAGTGGCGTAACTACCCACCCGCCAAAGCCCGCGGCCGCGGGGGGGTCTTTGGGGTAAAAGGCTCTTTCCAAATTAAAAATAATAATAATAACAGTTATAGTTTAAAAAATTTTAAAGCTGTACATAAATTATTATAGGCCAATGCAATAAAAAACAAAAAACTGCAGAATTTTCTCTTCTTCGAGCGTATTCAGTGTCGAGCGAGCCAGGCGCTATACGCCGAGGCCGAACGCTGAGGAAGACAAAACATTTCGAGGAACTACAATCCTGGAAAAAAATTGTTTTGTGTTATAATTTATTTCAGTTCGCAGCTGCTAATAATGCAATTTCCCGCGTCAATTTTAAGTTCGAACAAGCACTTCTGATCGTGATGTAATCTGTGAAAAGTACTTGTTTAAGATTTTAAGTAAGTCAGTAAGTCTTATCTTTTATAAAAAATAATGAATTTGAATTTTGATAATAATAGGTGCAGTTACGGAATTAAAATTTCGGGCAGTATTTTTCTGTCACTTCATTGTAAAGTACCCTTTACTGTCATCATGACTGACATTTGACAATTATAAACTTTTCTGTCGGTGACGCAATCAGTTTGAATTTTTCGCAAAGCCAAAAATATGCCAAGAGTTACTCTTTTCAATAAAGTAAGGGTGATAACTGATAACATTCACTGAAAATGGAATGTCACAGAGACAGATTGCCGAAAAAAGAATCATCATTTTGATCTGCTGCCTACCCGTTATTATGCCACAAATCACTATTTTTAAAAATTAGTCAAAATTATACAGGGTGTTGCGTTTTTATTGTTACAAATTTAAACAGGTGATAGTATATTCAATTCTAAGACAAAAGTTTCCTATAAACATGTATCGAAAAATGCTTGGTAAGGGAACTACACCCTCCCGAAGGGGGCTAATATGTTTTTGATAATATTTCAGAAACCATTTAAGATAAAATTACAATATTTGGTACAGATGATAATCTTTATACACCTAAACGGATTCAAACATCAAATCTCGAAATTTTTAATCAGGGGCGTACGAAACTGGGGGAGTTTAAGGTAAAAAAATACCCTATATATTTTGGCTTTAGTTTCTCGGTACTTTCAGCAACAAAATCTTAAGTTCGATAGTTTATCACAGAAAAGTCTCTCTTGTGTCGATACGACTTATTGTTTTTGAATAAAATTAATTTAAAATGTATGTTACACACCAATACAACATTCAAATAAATCAGAATTTACAGAATAATAAAAGCAAGAAATTCATACTTTTTAATCAACCTCAACTAATTAACATTACATTACAGTAACAATAATAACCTTAATTAAATGAATTTGCCTAAATCTAAAGGAGTTGTTCAAAGTGACTACCATGCATAACTAAAAAAGCTAGAGCCAAAATAGATAGGGTATTTTTTACCCCATCAGTTTTGGACGGCCCTGATTAGAAATTTCGACATTTGATGTTTGCATTCGTTTAGGTGTATAAAGATTATCATCTGTACCAAATTTTGTAATTTTATCTTAAATGGTTTATTARCAAAAACCTATTAGCCCCCTTTCAGAGGGTGTAGCTCCCATACCAAGCATTTTTCGATACATGTTTATAGGAAACTTTTGTCTTAGAATTGAACATCCTATCACCTGTTTAAATTTGTAACAATAAAAACGGAACACCCTGTATAAACATGACAAGAGTAAACATGAGGTTATTAATGTAAAGGTTGTTTTAGAGTTTACATTATCAAAATGATAATACTTCCAGAAATTTTAATTTTTAAACTGTAGGTACATGTATTTTTATGACGTCAAAATTAATCTAAAAAAATATAAAAAAGCAAAAGCACTTAATGGTAGTCCTTAAAGAATACGAAAAGAAGAGAAGAAGAAATTCGTCGATTGGCATCACTTGTGTAAAATTCGTAGGTATATTCGTATTCATATTTGCAGAATTTTTAATACTAGAGAATGAGTTGTCATCTAGTTTTCCTAATGTCTCTTTTACTCTATTTAACTCCCGAACCGGAGAAGAAAGGGGCCCAACAGACGTCTTTCGCGGGGGGGGGCTCAAATTTTCTAGTTACGCCACTGGACATTGTGTACTAATGGTCTTGTTTCTCTCCTTTAATAGTGCTGTAGTCAATCAGAATAGAATCATTTCGTGTCCGATAAGACAAGCCAACCATCAGACCGTGACAGATGGCGGCTTAATTAGCATCCCGATGCCGGAAGCCGGCGTCGGGTGGTGCGTGCTTGCAAGATTTTGCATCATGCAGGCGAAATGTCGGTCGGGTCGAATCGATGCCTCCGAGTGCATTGACTGCAGCTCTTGGTGGCGGTACTCTATTCTAGCCACAAAATTTCCCTATTTACATAATTTTTTTGCACCGAAAAATACGTCTGTCGTCCGAATTGTAGGCGTCGCCGTCGCCGTCCCACATGCATACACACCGACGAATAAATCTCTTGGCGAAATCGCGCTTTTCGTGAAAATTCGCCGACGTGCCCGGAATAAATTAAGAAGTGGTGTATTTTTAGAAGGGGATTTTGCGCGTCGATACCAGCAACAATAAATAATGTGACATTTAGAATGGGTCACGTGATCGGAAACTATTCTCTGGTTTTGGTTGTTTTTTCGGAAAATGGTGGAAGGATCAGTTCCGGCTGGACGGAATCGATAGTAATGGGAATCTACATGCGGTTTCGTCGCTGAAGTGTTATAGTCCACTGCAGCGTGAAATGAGAAAAAAAAACGAAATGCAGTGCGAAGTTCTCTCTTATCGGTTCAAGCGATTAAAATTTTGATGCCATTATAAGAAATGTTTAAATTTACTTGGATTCTTTTAAATAATTTGGAAGGTATAGAGTGATAACGGTCGGACAGCTGATGAATAAAAGATGGGTTGATTTTTGGCGTTGCGATTCACGCAACACCACGCATCACCATTCGGTGATGGTAGTAGATGTGGCACTTTTCCCCCTCCTGGCCTAGAAGCGAGTGAAAGAAGTGTTGGGGTAAAAATGCATGTCTTCTCTCGTGGTTTTTGGAGATAGGTGTAAAATTAACTTTGTTGATGTACTGTCATTTCGCTAGACAACGTAACACCGACAACCTCATTATCTCTTTATCGATCATGGACCGTTATGAACTGATGCATGGCTAGGGCAGTAAACTATGCAATATGCTATAAACGAAACGGTTTAGTGTACAAATCATGCTATTCGAACCGGTGCAATTTGCTTCATTGTAGCAATAAATTGCGATTGTTTTCTTTCAAAATGAGTAAGTCAAAAAACAGATGTTTTTTCCGTCAAAATGACAACACTGATGACGAAAGAAGTCCCTCGGGTGCTTAACATGATTAATTGGGACGAGTTTGGTTATACGTTGTGCTTTTTTCGGGATAATTAGAAGAGTCCGAAGCCCGCCTCAAACTGGCCTTTGGTTACAAAGGTTTTATTGGGGGTTTCTTTGCGGAAACGGATTTGTCGGTTTGAACATTTCCAATCTTTGTTCGATTTGATTAATGGCTTGCTAGGATCGCACCGATGGCCAGCTGTATTGATGCTCTAATTTACTAAAAGCTCTTTGTTGGAAACGATGCTTTTCGGACCGTGTGTGTGTGTGAGATAATAATTCAAAATAAATGGGAGAGAAAAGAAACGAACAAGACGTCGATTTCGATGGAGGCACTTTTGACACGAAACTAGCAGTGACATTTTTCACTTTCTGTCTCCGTCACGTTATACATTTTTCGGTGCGACCGTTTCAGGTTCGACTGTTTGAGAAAAACAGGTTTATTTTTCACATTTTTTTTGTTGATCAAATTGAACCGAAGTCGATTTTCTTGTACAACGTTTGAATTTTAACAGTGGCAAAACCATACGAGAAAAAGAAAATCTGAAATTACGGAACGATCAATAGATTCAACGACCAAGATTTTTCCTGTGGTGCGTTTCAAGATGATAATCCAATTCGTCCATTCCAGGAACTGCGATAAACATCTTATTTTACAATTTGAATGAACAGGGGACTTGTCGGAATATTAAATTTCTATAATTCGGAGCGAAGTTTGCTCACGAGATTCCGCGAACAAGATTATAAATAACGACTTTACAAAACGGTATAAATGTGACGTTGAAATAACGTTAAATATTAATGTTTATTTCGACGTCCGAAACCGAAATGTAAACACGCCGTATTTACCCATTTCAGTGAAAAGCATCGTCATTCGGGGACCTTAAAAATGTCCTTTTTTCACAACAAAATAATTTTTTCTCAGTAGATCAAACCTTTTTATCGACTCGATTCGAGCTTTATCGAAAACTGAAGCTTTTATGAGCGAAACGTCTTTTCAGAGCTTTTCTCGTTGCAAATGAGGCTCGATACATAGACGTCAATAATGCACGAAGGGTTTGACGGCCGAGATAACCTTATTTGTGTCGCCGCGAGGGCACTAACGTTCCTCCGAGATCGCTGATTTATACCGGTGCGAGTTTTTCCTTCATTTCTCTGGTGTATAAGGAAGGCATTGCGCTCCGCACTCACACAATAAACCAACAAGATTTGTATTAGAAGACAAGGAGTAAAGTGGAAAATACAGATTTCATTACGACGACGAGAATGTGAGAGTCACGTTGCAAGTTTATTGTCACATGTTAGACCAGACAATTATAATTCCAAAAAATTCTTCTGTAGAGTATAAATTCTTGAATAAAAGTGGAAAAAGTTCAAGAAAAGAAGCATAAATTTGTATGTAGGATTTGTCTGATTATATTAGGCACCGGTTTTTCGAACGTCTTGGTGTTTTTTAGTGTAATTTATATGCGGTGTAACCCCTTTACGACGATGGGCAATGATTCGAATTTCCATGCATTTCGAGCCAGTTAATAAGGTAATGGCCGCAACTGCGACACCGGAAACACGGTTCGTGTCTTGAAAATTGGACTGTGTTTTTTATCAGTCTTTCCCAATAGAATCAAAAAAATGAAAATGTATGGTTTTTAAATATTTTTTTGAATGCAACACATGATTGTCCGTAGGGTTCTGGAAGTTCCGGATAAGTCAGAAACACCTGGATGGAAATTTGTTCGAGATTTGATTGATTGATCGTTTTTGATGGCGCATTTCCATCAAACGAGATTTGTTGGTCCGAAACGTAGTTAATTGTTGGGCTTTCGAAGGGTTATCGTCGATCTTTTTTCGAGGTTAATCCTCGACTTGTTGCTGGGATTAATTCATCAAAGACCGGAAGTTATGTCATTTTCCGGTACAATAATTCATGGATCGGTTATGGTTTTTCAAAGGTATGGTATCGATCGTTTGTTGACCTTGTTAGCGTCGGGTAAGATTTCCCAATTAGTCGCCCGGACTATTTTGATTGGTCTCTCCCGGAGTCTAGAAGATACGACTGCGCCTCTGTGCGAAAGAATGTACCGATAAAGATTTTTCTCTGAGCCGACGTATCCATCAAATTAAATCGAAGTTGTCAGCATTCATTCAACACTGCAAAACTGGAAAAACACTAAAACGAACCGTTCCGAGGCAGGAAATGAAAAGTCTAAATATCAGTGCGTGGAACATTTTTTATCGCCTCGGTTTTTACAAATTTGTCATTTGAGGGATGAAACACATTTCTCATTTCCGGTTTTAGTCCAGCGTTGTGAATAACGTGCTGTGTATGAAAATAACGAAAGATTTTTATTGGACGATTACATTAATCAACGGAGGAAACGAAATGGAGTTCGACGAGATTAAAACTAGAAGCTCCGCAATGGATTACCGGCGATGACAATTATTAAAAATAAATCTGTTTATGAACGAACATTAAAATTCATATTAAACAGTTAAGTAAGTACAATACCATTTGCAATAAATTCCCGGAATGCAAGCACGTGTTCTGTTTTTTCTTAAAAGTAAACAGGCCGACGATAACTTTGTTATTAACAAACCAATGAATAAACGCGAAAGTTTAAAAAATATTTTGTTTAGAGAAATGACTACTGTAAATGAAAATCAAAAGCTATAATTAATTTGGCGACCCTGGAAAACATAAAAGCAGTTTTATCGACAATGTTCGGGGCGGAGTGTGACAAGTTCGTTGTCAAACTTCTTGAGAAGTCCAAAAGGGGGATCTAATTTTGGTATTGCTTTTTTTCTAAACATCTAGAAATTGCTGACTTGAGACCATTTAAAATACCTACATTGATAAAACTTGAACAAAAGGAGATGCGTATTTAATGTCCGCAAAAAGCGTTCTTTGGTTTTTCTATTTTTAAAGGAATATCATAAATTTTAATGGTTTTTAACAATGATTGAGCGAGAAGAAAGGAGGTAATTATAGGGTGGGGCATGACAAGTTTATTGAAGGATTCTTTTGTTGTTAAAAGGGGGCGTTATTTCAAGTAGTAAAAGCTATAGAAAGAAAATCGTGACCTTTTCTGTTGCATTTCAGAACATCACCTTTTACGATTTTTGAAAATCTGTAAAAGTTAAATCACACACACTTTGTGTTATTGTTCTAAAGAGGAAAAGGAATAAAATAAACATTTTTTCTTTCTTATTTCTCTAATGCATTTTGGCGGTAAAATGTATCCTGTCTAACAGTAGGTTTTACTACGATAAAAAGTAAGACATTTTTAGCTGTTTACTTAAATGTCTAATAAAATAATAGATGATAGAGAGCCACGTGAATGGAGTAATTATAATAGCTAGTAACAAAAGAATAATAGTAATGGTACCTAGCAAATAGTAAATGTTCATGTAAAACAGGTAATCTCTCAAAGTTTGGTGCTAGGTGGCTTTTGATCGATTATGAAGGCACTGTTTGTCTCTATTATTCCCTTATGAACATGTACAAGTACCGCTGACAATGTATTGTTATCATCGGGTCATAAAACAGCATCACAACATCAAATTCGCATTTTATAGAGTTCTTTTGATGACACAACTTGGACTTTTTATGAACTCGATTTATCTCAAGTCTTCGAAATCCCATGTCAAATGCTGTAATTTTAATTTTTTTCACTCTTTATTGCCGAGTTTTCGCATCAGAAGGGGATTAATTGCTCGTATTATGATCTTAACTAGCAGAACTTCCGAAGTTCATTCAACCTGAAAAACAACTCAGCCCCGAACATAATAAACCGATTTAAAGACAGTGGCGTCAATTTCTAAGCCGATAGAACTTAGGGTTCAACCCTACGTCGAAACTTCTTTATTGGTCCCTTTTTTCCTTGGACCAGGATAACGACTTATTTGCCAAGTTGCCCTTGGGGCAGGTAACCTTTAATCGTGTCAACCGGGATTGATTAAAGTTCATTAGGAGTTTTTCATTTGTAAATAAACAAACATTCACTTCCGTTTAGCTATGACTAGTGATTACGATTCAATTCAAATGGCGAAAATTATTTTTATGTTCGATAAACAAGTTGTCGTGCGGAAAATGTCGCAGTAATCAGGTTCTTGACATTCACCTTCGTCAATATAAGTAGAAAACTCTAGGAGTTGCGTGTAATTGCGCCAATGTCGCGGAAATTATGACAATGTCGGCAGACGTCTGCATGTCTGTATTAAAACTTGGCATCGAACGAAAATGGTGGAATTTTTCCGCACGGATTGAAAACGGCAATAAATCGGCGTATAAAAAACGGCGTTAAACACACCACGCCTATGTCTAATCTCATGAATAATTCACTTCTTTAGTACAACAACCTAATTACACACTTGTAAATTGCGAATGATAAATGGAAGGACTTATGAAAAATTAATTAACTCGAGAAAAATTTCTCCTCGGCAATAATAATAGACTCTAATCTCGCGTATGAGCTGTCAAAACAATCAGCTCGCGTGTTCTCCTGGTTGTAAACGTCATCATAAATTTCCACAATACACTTAAAATATACACAGTTTATTGTTTTATTTATTTATTTTAATAATTGTAAATTGTTAGGTGCGTTTCGTGTCGGTTTGTTGATATAAAATATCGTTTTTTTTATTACGAGCGAAGGAAAGTAGATAAGGAGTCATCCTTACATGTATTAGCTTTTTTGTAGGAGATTAGAGACGATTTATAATCTCCAAGAGTTTATTTCGCATACTGCTAATAATCTTCGCGTTTTATAACACTTTTTATGCTAATTTTTATGAGCGACAAGTTTATGTGGCACGTCGAGAAAACGGAGTAATTTGACAAAATACAGGAGTGTGTAAAATGGCTCAAAATTGGTAAAATTATAGAATTTTTCATTGACCGTTTATCAGGCACCGAACTGAGACCCCGTATTTGGTTGGACTACAGTAAGTCCAAAGTTTTTTAATATGAGTTACGTAAAACCCATATGTTATGTTATGATAAAAGCGAATGACAATATTGACAATAGTCAATGTTTTAAAAACTAACAAATATGTCTAATTAAAAAACTTATTAATGATATTAAGAATTGCTCAGGAAATAACAATAATATAAACAGTTTTTATTTTTCTAGTAAATCTGATGTTTTTTAGTTTTGAAGCAGGTGGGCCAAAGGGTWATGGGCCAGAACAATTTTTGGTGCCAGGGCCGACTTAGGCCCACCTGTAGTTAGTTACGGGCTTTTTATAAAGTAAGATAAAAATGTTTAATGAAAATAGTGAAAAAACATGTCTGCATTTTTAGAACTTGCTAAGAAAACCTTAGAAATATTTGCTTTCGATTCGTAGCGACTTTCGCACCCGTTATTTGAATATCGTTTTCAAGAAGCGGTATTTACATCTCAGTCGAATGTAAGTTGAAAATCTGATTTGAAACGGCCTAAATGTGAGTAACGTTGCGTTCGAATTTCGTCGAGTTAACGTAAGTTTCCATTTCTTGGTCAAACGTTCTAACTTAAATCTGTTGATTTTCCGTGTTCTTGTAAACAAGACGTAATTTCGCGAATTGCGAACCCACACAATGCCTCTATTCTTCGAATTTCTCATTAATCAAATCAAACATTTAAACGTCGCACTAATCTAAGACAAGGGAAAGAGCTGAAACGAGGTTCGAAAAATCGGCTGATTGTTGTTTACCCGATCGGATTTGGAGCACAAACAAACAATAACTTTTCTCGATCCATAACAGACGAATCGTCTGGTAAAAATCTTGCATTCGGTACGTTGTATTAATTTTATTCCGGTAACCGGATTTTTCATCCGGCGACGTGACGTCACATTTTTCCTACATTCAGACACACAAAAAATGAAATTTTAATGGACGAAATGTGTTCTGTCTTGAATAAATACGAAATTTATCGCTCCCTTAAGTAAATAGACTCTCTTCCTGTGAAAATTTGCACGAATTTCAAATTCTCGGCACGTTGCTTGGGAAATTCGCAAGCTGTTGAAGGTGATCCTGCGAGACGTTGCGGTGGTGCTTTCTATAATCGAATTTTTTTGACCACCGGAACGATAATTTTAGCCGCTGCAGGAATTGTACGGCTTATCGGGGTGATTTAAGTTATCAACTAGAGCAGGAATTTTTATGCTGCTATAACTGCCAACTTGCAAGAAAACGGTAACAAGTGGGACTTTATTCGAGACAGGAATGCGTATAAAAGTCGAGACAAGACTTTCCTGTAAATTTCTGCTACATGATGGAAAGTGTAATCAAAAGTCGAATAATGTTCAGAATTCCTTTCTATTCGCCGACGCTGTTACTTTAAATAATCCTGCAAATGTAGAAGAAGTTTCGCCTTTTGATCAAGTTTTTCACAGATTTCGGATATTAATTCGCCATTCTCTAGGAATAATGCTCTCCTTGGAAGCCCTAAACTTTAAAATCGTGGCTGTGCCTTTAAGCACAAATTATCAAAACACACTTTAAATATTCATCGATTTATTTCCGCCCCCGTTATGTTCCTATTAATCCAAAGTATGAAACTATTTTTAGTCACGTAAACAAAAATTCGTCCTGGCGAGCTTTTGTAAAGCTTTTAGGAATTTTTAACATGATGAAAGGAAAACTTTTAAAAAGGACGTTCACTAAATGCGCTTCTTTGATTCCCGGCTATGCAATTATTTTGACGGCGAAAAGGGTTCAATAATTTTCAGATTTTTTATTTAACATTGACAGGTCGTTAAATGGCTTAATGAGCTCACGAATCAATGTTTTTAATTATGAAAACTCCAAGGGAAAGGTCAGTAATTTTATTTTAACGAGACAAGTATCGTAACTTTATTTCGTGCAATTTTCTTAATAAATTACTCAACTGTTACTGTTAACGGAATTAAAAATAGAAGTTTTGAAATTTTGATGAAAGTATTTCAAGGAACTATTTTTCTCAAGGTTAATTTATTTAGTTGATTTTGTGATTCTATATTGAATTGATAGGATTATTTCACTTTAAAAATGTAAATAGATTTCTATAAATAACTGAAAAACAATAACCTCATTTTGTTATTTTTAGTTTTTGCATTTAATCCATTTTTCATTATAAATGAATATCTAATAAATGAAATGTTTAATTTTTTACTCAATAGTTTTATTTGTTTATTAATTAACGTAGTAGCACATTATGTTATCAGTTATCACTTTCATCAAAACCAAGACAAATTATTTTGATTTTTGGAATAAAGTATTATCACAACTGTCAAATCAAATGTGGCAATACTTTTTCATTAATCCGTTATATATAATAATTAAAATTTGGGACACAAAGCTTTGTTCGATGTGCTCGAGGCATATAATGAAAATAGTTAACGTACATACTCTCGAAAGTCAATAGACCGACCACTTTAAAGCTAATCAACACAAGTAGCTTTTAGAAGAGTGAAGGATCACAACCTAACCTGATTTTTTTGTATTCGTTGATCCTGGAAATGGATTATTTTTAGTTTGCTCACCCCGTATATAYTCCATCCCTTCACACGCATCTCCATTGACCTACGCAATCTTTATATCTTTAACGAAGGCCAACGCCTACGCATTTACGCATTTCGAGTCAAAAAGCTCGCATAAATATCGGAAAAAAACTTTCGTTATGTTGTGGCAGTGTTTGGAATAATGGCAAGATCTCAGCCAGCTGGTCTCTTACTCTCTCTCCATTCATTGATTTTTAAGAGACCGTCACTCAAAAATTGCGCAAAAATTTTTGAATGGAGAAAATTTTGACAAGTCGAAAAATCAGTCACTTTCGAGAACAACTAACACCAAAAAACTACATCTAATATTTTATCTGTACCTTTCAGTCGATGGTGTTTTCGTATTTTTTTGGGTAAATTGTCGTTTTGTGTTTTTTTAACCAGAGTTTAGCACACGATTTACATGTTCGATGAGGCGTCGCGACGTCTCGCGCCTTTCATCGATGGACGCGTCGGTTACTTTTCAACATTGTGGATTTTCGCGGCACGACTGCACCAGAGTTACACGCGTGCATCATCCGCACACTGGACTGAACAACGACGTCGGCGTCGAGACGCCGCGGAACAGGGGTGGGACGACGCATCCCCACCATACAGCACGCCGATAGACATTTGACTACGTTCAATAGGGATGCGAAACGGCCGAAAAACGGTACGGCACGGAACGTGAGGGAAAGAGTCTTCGAAACAGTTAACTGAAGGAGCACTCGAGGTTGTCGGAAGGGATTCCTGCGCATCAAAAGCAGGAATCGAACAATAGGATTAGACGGCGTCAAGTGCAACCGGTATAAATCGGCGACAAATTTGTTATTGTTGAGGACTTTAAGAAAGGAAGAGATGTTATGGAGTGTAGTAGTGAAATTTTGCACGGATCGTAAAACGAAAAGTCGAATCGTAAAATCTTCATTTCGGGTTTTATGTCGCTTGCATTTTCCAGAAAGATTATAATTTTGTGACACTTTCTTGTCCATTTATTTACAAGAGCGAAGTACAATTTATTTCGTAAATATATATTAATGGATTCGGATACATACAAGAGTGCCTGGAGCGTTGGGTAAATTAAATGAATTATATTCTATTTTTAAAAACGAACGTTTATTTAATGTTATTGATTTTAACATGAGATTTTTCGATATTAATGTTTTAATAAAATTATGTTAAATGTTAAATCTTCGTATTTTACTTTTCGTATGTATCTTTGCAAAGAGGAAGAAACAATATATTCTGGCTAAACACAACTGTTTAATGTAACAAACAATAGAATTAACTTTGCGAGTCTCAGTTTCATAAACACTGGAGCTCCTTGTTTAAATTACTACAACATATATTTGAAAGCAAATAAATGAAATAAAACTATTTGTTTACACCTCGAGCTGTTTCAGACAGGCGTTTCAAACGCAAGAGCAACATTATCTAACGACCTTGAAATTTTTATAGAGATGAAATCGCTTGAAAATCAGAAAGGTGAAAGAAAAACCTTTGTTTCATAACCGATAAATTGTCTCATAGAAATATATGTTTAGTTCGATTCACGATTTCGAAACTGATGAATTTTTCTAACTTTGAATTATGTACTTTATTTTAATGTTATTAAAAAAAACTGAAAACGAATGGTTGTTTTATAGTTTTTTGCAATCATTAGTAAAATAAATAAAAAGTGCTTGTTGTAATGTGAAGCTGTTTATTTGAAAAACTAATACAAAATCAATAATGTTGGGGATTACATTATTGTTATTTGTTACAAATGTAAGGCTTTTAATGAATTTATGATCAGACGTAATGAGTTGGGCTRGTAATGTCAATATAAATCGGAAAATCTCCCATTTCTTTTTCTATTGCCTTAATTTCACATCGATTCATAAAAAATATGTGTATGACTTGTCGTCAGAACGCGTTAACAAACTAGTAATAAATGATTATGGTTTCCGGACCCCTTTTCACTTTTATTCGTCCATTTCCAGTGGTAAAAATTCCGTCCGTTGTGACGTCAAGAGCGTCGATTTTTTCCCTTCTGTATGAATAAATGGCCTTTGAGGAAGTTATCAAGCCCGTAAAAAACTTCATCCCGACTTAAAATAAATGCAAACAGGACAAAAGTTTGACTCGAATGCGAAAGAACAACCGATGTTTATTTAACTCGAAAATACCCGCACATTTTCCCGGAAAATTGCGCCATCAATAATGGGCAAGCATCTATTTTTAATGTAAAACAGCAACTTTAAAATTCGCTTTGGAGATGCATCAAAGCTTTCAGAAATAGGAAACTTGTCAGAGTTGGATAAAAAGGCGACCGTTTGTTTATTTCAAATTGGTGTGACTAATTACCCGCGTAAATCACGTCTTTGACAGGTTTCGGCGTATCTAAATTAAACGAATTCCTCACCCATCATTTGACATGTCTTAGACACCAAATTCAAGTCTTCGTATTAATTACGAGACAAGATACAATTAAAATAAAATTATTTGGCGGAGACGAATCGATAAATTTTGCGTCTTTGCTACAGGAATTCCAATTAAATTGAGGATAATTGAGTGGCGAAGTGTTTCCGGAGGTTTCACCCGGCACCTCCGCCATATTTGTCAAAGCTCCGGGGGCGAAGTAATTCTCCACTAATTGCTTTATTTTAAAAATTAGTTGGATGGCCGGATCCATTTTGGAAAATCTATGATGAGTGGAGGAGGCGTGGCGAGGAATATTTGCGAGTCCCTTTTGAAATTGGGGTTCCGGTCAATCTTCATGTCGGTCCTGGGCGACGATCCGCAAGGGGATATCCTGAAAAATTTCATCCCGAAGGATAATCTGGAAGGGGTGAAGGTATTGCAAGGTCGCAGCACGGGTCAGTGTACCATCGTCCTGGACAGGAACGGTGAATGCAAATTCTTGGCAGGCGATATGGAAATTCATCAGCATCTAACGCCGGAAATGGTTTGTTTTATTTTCTTAGTGGTCGTTTATTTTGTCGCGAAAACGGGAGGATAATGTATCTGGCACCTAGGCGAAACTTTAATCAATGTCTGGAGCTGTTCGTTGATTAATTTTCCGAAATTATGACCTTGTCGTCGCTGAGAAATTTAAAATTGTTTTTTTTTTGGTGGTAAGATTAAATCGTATAAATTATATGAATGTTTTGTTAGGGTCGATACATATGCATTTGCTAATTTACAAAATCTAGATTTGAATGCAGAGTATTATCTGGGTTTTATTTGTTTTGTTGTGAAAATAAAAGCTGCAAACTGATAGTACTGATTTATGACTTCAACAGGAATTTGTATGAGGATAAAACTGGGACAACAAAGTCCCACAAAATTTCTGCGCAACTTTTATCGATTGAGAATGATTTAATTATGATTTTCGTTGACACTTTGATATTGGCGGTTGTATCTTAATAAAGAACTTGAATCACACCAATAAAGAAATTAATACAAATTTGCCTTAGTACTGTATAGAAATAAAATCACAACTGTTACCTACTTTCGAGTAAAATGTCCATTGTTAGATTCAATTAATTCTTAACCAAAAAAAAGCTGAAAAACAAACAAAAATAATTTAGGAGTAAATTACAATTTCCAATTATGATTGTTTGCAGATAGAAAGCTTGTCTAACTTTTACGTTAATTTTTATTAGTTTTAAGTGAGGAAGAAATTTATAGCCGTTTAAAATAATAATTTTTTATTTTAAGAATTAAAGCTACTAAAAATAAGCTTCTATAGTTAATGACTGTATTGAACGTTTTATATTTTAAGCAGTGTATATTTTCACGAGATTAAAGTATCGACACTGAAATTTTATTATAGATTAAATAATCTCGTGTAAAGTTATGGCTCCAAACTTTAATAATGTAACCAAACATCGTATTTTTGAATATGCAGCAATAATTTTCTAGATATTTTTAGCTAAAGAAATTATATTTAATATGTTCAAGTACTTTTGTTTTCATCCGGTATAAAAAATGGTTTCTCATCGTCCAAGCTCCAAAAACACTGATCATTTGTATTCACCAATGAAAGTATTTACTCTTTCTGACGTCACCTTATCTTATCTTTTATATAAGTAATAACTTAATAATGTAAAGTTTGCCATTAGCGTAGTCTGTTATAACCAAATTTTTTTTTTCTAGGTTTTAGAAAATGAAGAAATCATCAAAAAAACACCTTTAATAATTTTCGACGCAAATCTAAGTCTACTGACGATCGAAACAATTTTAAAATTAGCACAGGACTATAATATACCAGGTGAGTAAAAAAAACACTTAACAATACACATAGTGTATTATATATTTATTGTGCATGACACGTTTAATCGAAAGTATGAAAAAGTAGCGTACCTAACAAACGGATATAAAATTACTTAAATACATTATATAAACCTACAACTTAAAAAATAACAACAATTCTAAATAATACAAGAGTATAAAAACTTAAGATTCATTCTTAGTACTTAGAAGATTATTAAGGCGCATGCAAGCAGAAGTGGACGGAATGTTTAATTTCCCTTGTAAAAAATACTTTTCGTATATTTACAAGATTTTAATTAGAAGTATGTACGTTAGTGCTCTATTTATATCTGCTATTCACAGTACAAAAATATCTTTCAAAAGGCACACGGTGCAAAAATGCGTGTTTTTTACCATCTCAGATTATGCTGAGGATTTGGTTGCATTTGCATGACGAGACTTTTCGATTCCCTTCTGAACTTGTAGCTCTGACGTGCTTCATAATACAAACAGACTGCAGCAAAACCGTGGAAAAAGAATGAAATTACCGCTAAACCATAAGACCAACAAAGGTAATTATAGTTGGGGTACATCAACCAATCGCGACGTACGTGCGATCCTCCAAAGACGGCAACGGCAAAAAACATGAAAACAGCTGAGGAAAAGAGAATGCTAAAATATCTAAATAATTGACTCACTTGTAGTTGTGACACAAACAAAATCTATTGCTGACAAAATCCATTCATAGCGAAGAATGAAATCGAGGGGCCAACGGCAGAGTTGAAGCGCCATAACGACCTGAGATCCAAAGCTAAGCAGGAAAGACATAGTTACAAAAGCCTGGACTGCCATGAGCCAAGGTGGGAGTATCCATTCACGGATTACGTGAAATTCCTGACTGAAAACGTGGTGGCAGCCGTTGAAGAGGTGGTCGAATTGGTAGTAAGGGTAGCGGAAGTTTTCAAAACAATACTCCCACAGTCCCATGTTCTTGAACTCTGAGAACGTCTCTTCAAAGGATTTGACCCAGTAAGGGCTGAAAATAGAGATTTAGGGGTGAGTGATTCAGGGTTTAGTGGAATTAAACCTGCAGAAAGCGATCATGAGGAATAAACCGGCGATGTAGGTGAGGAGGGCCCCATTCACGAGATAACCTAAAAAAGAGGTGTGTCATTTGTGTCTCAAACGATGGGTTGAATACGTACCCGAAGCTTTGGGGTACTCGTTCTTTTCCCCCGCACGCACCATTTTGTATAAAAACTACCAAAATCGTGGAAATAAGCGAAATTATTATACGTTTGCAAAATATAACAATTAGTAAGGGCTTGGGAATTTTGATTGTTTACATTTCTTAAGTTGGTAAGTTGGTATTCCAATAGGGCACGCCCACTTCATGTTTGTTTGATTCGTCACTCTATTTTTTTCCTTAATTATGGAAAATGATAGCGTTCATGCAATTAAAACCAAGTATAAAAAATATTTTATTATAACCTTTAATATAGTTATAAAGTACATTAGATATAAAAAAGGCGATTTTCCGTAAGGCAGGTTTTTGCGTTGATAATCTCACATGTCATGTTATAAAATGGTCAAAAAACAACAAATTACCTAAAAATGGACGGACTAAATAATTAAGATCAATTCTTGACCTCTACACCACGGGAATTACTTAAATTAAGTAATACCAATGCATAAAAACTAAAAATACACGCATCAATGCAAAGCAAAAAATTTGTACACATGGACGGAATGATTGAATTTTCGTCAAGCTTTCGACTCCCTCTGCAGTTCAAACCTCGTCTGAGATTCCATTAATTGTTCCCTCTTCCTCCTCTGGATATACAAATCTGTTAAAAAGAGTGCGGCGGCGACTAAACACGCCACCGACCCCACGCACCCCAGGACGAAAGACCAGCCAAAGAAATTATTATCGTGTCCGGGCATCCACCCGTTTGTATTGGCCGTACAAGCAAAAATAATAACAGCGATGCATCCACAGACGCCCCCTCCGAGCAGAATCAACGCGTTCAACCTTATCAAAGTGATGAATTGCTTCTGATCGGGGCCGCAACATAGGAAATACAATAAGGTCAAGATGGCACAAATCAAAACTGATATGAAACACAACGTAAAGAAGAATTGGGTGGCCACCATGAAGCCGGGAATGAGGAAACCCCGAATCTTGTCATACCCCGTGGTGAAGGGGTCATACAGCCACCGACAACCGCTGAAGAAGCGATTCTGGTTGTAGTCGTAGGGGTCGGGGAGCGACCGGAAACAATGCATCCACAGCCCGAAGCGGTCGAGTTTAGCCCCCGTGATACGGTAATCGGACACTAACCAGCTGGGGGTCGAAAATGCGACGGTTACTAGGATGAAAGCTATAACGAAAAAGAGTATGCCTAGATTGCCGGCGAGGGATCGACTTTTTCTCTGGGAAAATAAACGACAAATGTTACATTTGATGCATATACGGAGTGTTTGTTTACCTGGTCGTAATCGGCCATTGTTGCCAACAATTAATAATAATAGAAAAGTACACTGGGCGGTGCAAGAATTAGTCACGATTTCAACTTGTAGTCACTACCAAGGTTTCGTTGGTTATGTTTTGATGACATTAGAGTTGTTTTTAAAACGCACAGAGAGTGATTTCTGTGTGGCGTTGACCACACCTGTACGAGCCAAACAACGTGTACGGTACATGGTTTCAAGCGAGCGGCACGAGCGATCGTTGCTTGACCTATTTTTTTTCTTACTAATCACAGTTTTAGCCAATTTCTTAAGAAATTAAAGTTTGGGGTTTATTTTTTGTAATTACATTAATTAGTCGTAAAAAAACAATAGTCACGTTAGCAGCTGTGAATCATATGTCACAATTGCATAATTAATTATCTTTTAATTAAAGACGCTGCCTTTGATTTTCTTGTTTGAAAAAATGGTTTGTATTTTTGCAGAATATTTTTTTATATTTTCACAACAAAAACACTTCCTGGAGCAGGGGATAAGATAATTGATAACAATGCCGATAAAATTTATAAATATACTTCCGCGTTGTTAAAACAAATAGGTGTAAATAAAACTTCAATGATTTGTTTTTTTCGCAAAAAAACATTAATTGAAGTAAATAAACAGTCCGCTCTCACATGATAAGTGTCTTGACTATCTAAAAGGATGGCAGATAATTAACCTAGGACACATTAAGACAAGACATTCATTCAAACGTGTCCCATGCATATGAATATTCACTTTAGACCCATTACACAACAGAACAAATTACTTCAAGGTCCAGTCACAGGCACAACAATAGTCATACTTGAACTACTTCAAAAGGGAAAGAGAAAAAATTAACATTAACCCAAAACTTTTCCCATATTTTGTTTATTTTAATAATTTTATTGGCGTTAAACGAGTTTGTACAATATGAAGAGTGTCAGACACTTACTACAACTACAATTAACAATTACTTTCGTAAAAAAAACTTGAAATATAAATATATAAAAAATACAATACTCGTATTGGTATTCTATATACTAGTCAAGGCAATCATTTGATGTGCTTTCGTCGGACGGAATACAAATGAAAATATTTATGAGACACTTAATACTAAAATAAAATCTTTGTGTACATTTCAAATCAAGCTTACACAACTTAAAAATTGCAACTAAATTCGTTGAGTTTAAATGTCGGTGTGTGACGATTTGGGGACGTCAACACTGTATTCAGAGGCAGGTCTTGAGTGTCCCATTTGGCGGTAACGGGCTCGTCGCCCCTCAGCTAGATATAAGGCCCCCGCAGGCCACAAAAGTAAGGATCCCACAACGGCAAACGCGTAAGACCAACCTAAATCGTTGTGTTGCCAGTAAGGCATCCAATCTCTTCTGTCTCCATTCAATCCAAATATCATGACTGAAATAAAGCCACACAAACCAGCGATCCAGTGATTTAACGCATTGCTCATTAATAAAATAATGTATTTGTCGTGGTCTCGGCTGCAGAAACAGTAAATCCACGTCAGGGCTACAGCCACTAGAACTAAAGTCATGCACAGTGTGAAGAAGAATTGGGTGGCAATGAAGAAGCCAGGCAGGAGGAAATCGTGAATTATATAATACTCTTCCTCAAACACCCACCAACAGCCAGTAAACTGGTTGTCGTAGTGGTGTCTAAAATCTTCGAATTTATCAAAACAGACCTCCCATAAACCTGAAAATCAGTGGTTGCCACTCCTATTTTGTACAGGTGACTGTGACATACCTATACGGAGGAATTTCGGGTTGGAGATCTTGCCGTCGTTGACGAGCCAATAACCGGAACAGAACGCGGTTAAAATAAAAAAGAAGGATGCTACTGATAAGATAACAGCACAAATGCCTGTTTTTGTTTTCGCCATTTTTACGTTTTGGTTTTGACAGTTGGGGTGGTTAGCAAAACTAGGGACTTTTTAGTTTGTGGGTTTGGTGAGTCACTAAAGAGGGAATTTTTGAATTTCAGTGCTTTTTGAGCCAACCGATTTGGAAGTTTCGATTAAACCTTTCCAGACGGAGTTTTGGAGGGCTGTGAAGATTATAACACCGAATTTCAACGAACTGAAACATATCGCCGAGGTTTTGAAAATTGAAAGTAGAGATAGATATGAAAGTAAATTAGATGAAGTGGTTGATATTACTAGGAAATTGGTTAATTTTGTTGATAATGTGATTGTGACTTTGGGAGTGGATGGGGTGGTTGTTGCGCGAAAGGGTGAAGCGACTGAATCATTTTTTTCTTCTAGAAGTGATAAAATAGGGATTAGACATTATAAAGTAATTAGGAGTAAAAATGTAGCTAGCGTTAGCGGAGCTGGTGATAATTTAGCGAGTGGCATTATAGCGGGTATGCTGGAGGGATTGAGTGAGGAAGAATGTCTTTCTGTTGGTTTAGAAGCAGCCAAAACGGCGTTAACTACCTCAAGACCTGTTGCCGACACCTTATTTGGAAAAGACCATCAAGCTTGGAGAAATAAGGCTGTTTTTGAGTCTTTAATCTAATAAGAGAAAATTTTAGCATTTTGTTTTTTACATACTTTATACATTTTACATAATAAATCAACTTTAAACGAATATTTTTTTTGTTTGAATTTAGTTAGTGATTTTGGTGTAGTAGCGGATAAATGTTGGCAGCTCGTTGACAGATATTTCAACGGTATCAGCAGTTTTGACGTTTATAGTAGCAAACAAAAACGATTTTTTCGTAAAGGAAATAGCACTATGTCTGCTGCAATCAGATTTGGGGCTCGTGTGAAAGAATTACGACTTCATTTATGTCAAAAATCTGCAAGCAGCCAAGGAGTTAGGCAAGTATTTCTAACTTTTTTTTTTGAGGTTATATAACAATTCCTCTAGAGATTTCATCGAGCAACATTACGTATCTATTAAATCAAATAACCCCAAATTGCCTATTTTAATTAGAGAATGTTCAGGAGTCGAGCCTAAGTTGTGGGCTAGGCATGGTAAGGTCTTTTAAAGTTAATTATATAAATTCTATTTCTCTTTGTTCTGTAGAATTAGGCAAGGAGACTTGCTATTCACTCAAAGATCTCTCCGCCTCCGACATCCTCACAAAACTTCAGTCTGTGGCATAAGTGAAATGAAACACATTGTAGAAAATGTAAATAGTCTATAATTCTTTAATAAATTCTGAATATTGTCACACTACTTTTCCAAAGGCGGTAAGCCGAAAAGCTCCGGTTTCATTTCCTCCAACGAGTTCAATTTCAACGTTGCCATTTTCCCCAAACTCTCATCAGTTTGTTTATCAGGAACCCAAACCACCTGCATTCCCGCCCCTAATGCCGCCTGTACCCCATTTGGAGCATCTTCAAACACCAGACATTGCTCAGGCTTTGGTTTATCTTTAAAACGTGAGGCGCAGACTAGGAAAATATCAGGAGAAGGTTTGCCGCGTTCCACTTCGGGGTCGGTACCCCCAGTCACTACATGACTGAAAAGCGAGAAAAGAGATGTGTGTTTGGCCACTTTCAAGTCATAGGTGTCTTGGCCGGAGGAAGTGGCCACAGCAATGGGGACTTGTTTGGAGTGGAAGTGGCGCACTAGTCGCTCAGCACCTGAAAAATTCAGCACCTGCATTTTTGTAACATTTTTCAGGTAGTCTGGTTATGTAACTAAACTACTAAAAACGGAAAAATAAAAGTAAAAAAAGACACAACCAGATTACGTGAAAGTCTAAGTCTAATGAGATGAAGTTCCTCTACCTGGCATTATCCCTACGCTCGCTAGGGAATTTTCTGCCATGGATTTGTATTGTTGGAGGAACTGTGAAGGTGAGATGGGTAATTTCATTTCAGTGACAGCAACCTTGGCACCCTCCCTCTCGACTCTTCCAATTACTTTTGCTTGAATTTCTGGCGTGTATACTTTACCATATTTCTTGGCTATGTCGCTGAAGACCCGTTTGTAGATACTTTCAGTATCTGTAAATGGATTTTTGATTGTTATTACATACCTGGCATAAGATTGGCATCGGACATTACTAAAGGGTACTGTTCTTTGACCAAATTGTAATATTCTTCCCATGTGAGGGGTAGCTCTAAGAGTTTGATAACTTGTTTGGCCGCGTCAACCCCGGTAAATCCCAACACCTTTTGTTTGATATCATAAGTGTAGGTTTTGCCATATTTGCCAACTACGTTCTGGGCCGCTTTCGTATACAAAGGCTCAGTATCTGAAACGGCACAGATCGCAAATTGAAAAAGTTTAAACTTTCCGCCTGTGATTAGGCAACCAACATTACAAGGTCAAAGTCACTTCTGTGATGACATTCCCGCAATTTCCGGGAAAAACACTCACCTAGGAGCAGCCCATCCAGGTCGAAAATCACGTGAGTGACTTTCTTAAATGCCACTTTGGCCGAACAGGAGACTTTGTTCATTTCAGGCGAGCGCCCGCAGGGGCCACAACTCACAGAAATTTTGCCAACGTTTCTTCACCCCTTTCAAAAAAAATGACACTAATGACGGCCAGTTTCGCGAAAATCGCGAAAAACAAACCTATCCCGTCGTACACAGCCGACTTCAAGTGCGCAGACTCGTCAAGCTTGGATGAATTTTTGCTCCGGAAAAATGCCAGTGGTGCGCATGCACAGCCTATGAGTGGTGTGCATTCTTGCGGTCCGAACAGTCGCCGGAATCACCGGAATGTGAATGTCGGGGGTTGAGTGCCTTAGCAACCGGAGCTCGTGATGGAGCGAAGCTAGACTTTGGGAAAAAATCGCAATAAATTGTGTAATTAACAAAAAAAATTGAAGCGATGGCTGTGATTCAAAGGACTGACTGTGGGGGGATGGGTATACGACTTTTATTTACACAGGGTATTTTGGTTTTGGTGCTAACGGGGGTGTGGGGCGACCCCGTTCGGTTCTGCGAACAGGCCAGGAATGACATAGAAGCGGCCAAACTTCCCAAAAGTTGGCTCCAGGAAACACCGGTCGGTGGTAAGTTCATTACGACCCTCGTAGCAACCGTATCGAACCATCCCTTGTATAAATTATACGAAAATATCGATCGAGGTTGTTCGTGATTATCGAGTCAACATCTCAAATATTATTGCGATTGTTTTAAATGGCGAGTTTACACGGATTTTATTGCCCAGTTAGCGGATTTATAACTTCCGATTTTCGTATAAAAAATCACTCCCCGAGGAGCTTTAATTATTTTTTTATTGGATTGCCATAACGACGGCTGTAAAAAGCTTGTCTGCAGTCGTAACGTTCGAGGAATGTTAATTTTTAAAACTCCCGTTTTTTCGAAACGGCTGGCTTTATTCACACTATACCGGGCGGCGCACAAAATGTAGAAATTAAAAATTAATTTAGCAGCATTGAGAAAGAGAAAGGTATTTTCATTTCCTTTTTGATTATGTTTTTAAAATTACTCGAAAAAGAATTGATAGGTACAGGTGGTAGGTATGTACAAGAGATTATCTTGTATGTAATTAATCTAATTTCTTGAAAAAAATATTTCGTTATATCTACGAAATCAGTTTTGATTTTGCTTCTTCTCTCAAAAATATGGTAATTGGTGCACTCTTCAAACTTGCAAAAACTGGAGCATTGGCTCTGATTCGCTCAATATGTACATTATTCTTTATTATACCTAAGATACTTATACAATTATTACCTACTTTTCAAGTTTCAAATCAAAGAAATTTTATTACCTTAGATGTAAAGTAACCTTTTAGAGTACAACAGTTGTAAAACATCATTTAATAAAGTCGAGAAGGTTTGACTGAGACACCCTGTGTGTTTCCAACAAGAAATAATAAAAACATTTTCTAAGAATTAAATGGCTTATGCTGAATATAATAAACCACATTGGGTTTAATTCGATGATAAATTACACAATTATTTATTTAAATGTTATTTTTGGTTGGTTGAGGACACACCCTTGGACATGCATTAATTATTAAATACTCTGCGGCGATAAAGGGCACGAAACTGCAAAAACCTCCGGCCATCAGTCACTTACCTGTCACCCTTATCACCGGATTTGGGGGTAGATAAGGCACTTTTTCTTATGGAAGAAAATTTCGTGTCTTAAATCAATCGCCTGTCTCAAATCTGACCTTTCCGTGAATATGTAAATAAGTAAACAGTCATTGCTTTCCCGAGGCGATTATCTCCGATACCGTCTCGATAATTTAGACTTTAGGAAGCTGTGTATGGCCCTTCGGCACCGTTGTCCCGCTGCGTCCGTTTAACTTTTAACACTAATAAAGATAAGAGTGTCTCCTCATTACCTCCAATGGTAATAAAATTCAGGTAGAATGAATCGTGTGCGGTCCTCCCGGAAACCCGCATCGCCAGCAAAAGAAACTGTAAATATTTCCCGATTGTGTCGAGTACAAAAGAAGGGCGTGCCGAGGTATTGAGCAACCCTAGACCTCTCTTCAAAAATAACTCCCTTTGCAGATGTGTGTGTCACTTCACACCCTCATTCATCACACGAGGGTCGTAATTGATTATTCACCATTTTATTAAAGCATTTCTATTGAAAAAAGTGTGCGACGCGCACATCCGGGGTTGCTTTTCATTTCAAAATTGATTGGGAACGTGCAACAGGGACAAATCGAACGGGTTCCCGTGGGAGACAAGTGTCGGCGACGATATCGATCGATGTGAAGAAAGTACCTGAGGTGGAAATCTCGGGAACGTGTGATTGTAAATGGTTAGGTGGGCTTTGGCGACGTTGCCGCTACCTTTATGAGTCTAACGACCGATTGTGGGTCGTAGAGGTTTGAAAAATTCACAGACATATGTTTGCGGATGACTTTCCGTAAAGGGAAATGAGAGTTTTTCGTCTTTTGTCCTGTCGGTGCATATTAATGAGACATTTTTCTAAGTGAAGCTTCACGAGAAAACAAAATGAGTAGTGAGTTATCAAAACGTAATTTGAAGTGTTGAGGGAAACTTGAAAAGAATACGTAATCGGGTAACTTTTGTCGAGAGGGTTTTTCCTTTGTCTGAAAGTTGTGACAAGAATAAAAACTCGGGGATTTGAAGTGGAGGATTATCGGGAATGGATCGGAGATTAGGTGAATTGTTTTTCCTAATAATAAGTGAATAATCGGATCGGGGATTTTATTTTAAACTCAGAGATTAGGTTCAAGTTTGTTTGAAAATAATCAAATTCTCCGAAAACATTTTCGTTTTAGTTTCATATAACACGTTTATTTTTGCCGGAAATTATATCTGCATACTATTTTAAATTCGACATTGACTGATRTTCTGCATTGAATGAATGAATAATTGTGGTGACGATCAATAAAAACAAACATTATACGCCAGAGGTGGAATGAAAATAGTAATTTTTACTTTAGCAGGAATTAACATTTCGAACACATTGAAAAAAAGAGGCAGAAAGTTTGAATAAAGCCGTCGATTAATATAATTAATTATAATTAATTAAAATAGACCTAGACAAATTTATTTTAGTTAATAACACTTTATTATTACCGTAAAAACACAAATTACGTTTATCGCTTTTCTATAAATTCCAATAAACGTCAATTGTCGTTGCGTAAGAGTTATTTATTCACTTGGGGTTTTTTCTCCCGTTCCTTCCGGAAAACATATGACTACCGGAAACACTTCAAAAAATTAATGCCAATTCTTATGAGTAACAATTGAGTCATAAATTGAATCTAACGCCGGCACTCTCGTCCAAATCAAACTTCTATTCTGAAACCTCAAGACGCCTCTTGTCGGAAATCAAATTTCTTTCGGTGTGATTTCACAGGAAACGATTCTGCGAACTCATCATGTCATCACTTACAAAAAACATTGTTTTTCGAGCATCCGAATTTAGTTGGGTACTTTGGAACGTGGCCGCTGTTTATTCTTGATAATTTTCCTTCCACAAGGTGTCACGAATAAAGAGGAATTATCTCACAAACCGCACATATGCCGCACCACCTTTTAAAATGAAGACATTACGAGCGGCTTTATCTCACAAGCACAAAGACGAGTTTGTTTTATAACATTTTTACTATATCCGCTGTTTATTGCACCGGTCGGTAGAGTCTAATAATAATGTCAGCTGAGGTTTGTTTTTTTTTCTTTCAGGAGATGAGGTTTTATCGAACATAAGCCCCTAATCCGGCTCTGTTATCTAATTAGCCACTTTTTGTTTATTTAGTTTGTACTCCTGTCGATTTTCATGGGGTCGTTTGGTTATAAAACGACACGTGCGTTTCCGGTTCTAATTTTAGGCCAACACGTGTTTCCGTGTTTTTTCAGACAAAAAACTGAAAAATTTGTAATGAGACAGAGGCTGAGTGAATTAGTGATTTTACCAGCGACCTGTATGCGATAAAAATCGGATACAATTTTTCTAGACACGGAGAGCGTCGGCCGAAGATTCTTCACATTCCGGAATAAATCCTACAAAATAAACAATTCAAATGCAATGGGTATTTATAATCATTGGGTCACCTATGGGAGAAAAAACCTCGGGTGTAAGTCGGGCTAATTGCCGGCAAGTGAAGACTTACAGACCTCTTTTGGCCGAGATCAAAGGCTAATTGAGACGAAGAGGCGGAAAGTGAAATATTTTTATTGAGGAAAAAGTGAAGTGTTCAGCTGCACCGGCTGCTACATCCAGACTTTCACTCTGATGAGAAAATTGGAGTTGAAATAAAATTCGAAGAGACTATAACGTTCGCCAGAAGTCCATCAAAACGTAACGACGTTGTAAAACGACATTGTTTGCAAATGGACGAGTCCGGGGACTCCGGGGATTCTCAGAAGTTTTGTAGAAGTTTAAAAAATGAAGTTATGACGAGTTTGCCACCAATAAAATATACTTTAACACTCACCATAAATTAATTCCTGTCATTTGAATATAAAATATTGGGAAACTGGAGATTAATAGGTCTACATTTCTTTACACGTTGTTTCGAAGTCATGACATTTTTTTAATTAAGTTTGGTGAATATTCAGGCAATTAATTTAAAAGGACGTCAATTCGATTCGGTTGACATTAATCCGAGGAATTTTTATTGATGCGTGTCCTAATTTTCCGATTCCGTTAGGTCAAGTCGAGGATTACTTGAAGTGGTAAAGTTGCACAAACCAGATAAGGCTAAACAGGGCCGTATTCGAACATCAATCCAAAGAGATTGCTTGTTTATAGCCAAATAACGGAATTGATTTTGATTTTATAACCGTTGTGGCAAAGGAAATGCACAAAACATACACAAACTTGGTATAAACAAACAAAACAAGTCAAAATTGGTTTGTCAAAGGGAGCTCATTGGAGTTTATGATGACCGGAAATTGGTGTCATAAAATTAAAGAAGCCATATATTTCGTAATTGTAATTAAGTAAGAAGAAAAAAGTGATAAATGGTAATTGTTTGCCTTTTTTAATGAATGAATGGGTGAATTCTTATGGTCTTTTGCCCTGAAAGCTGACAAGAAAATATATTTTATGATTTATTTTTTATTCAAGAGTAGTAATTTGGATAAAAATAAATAAAAGAATCGTAGGTATATTTGAGTCTCTTTGAAGATCAAACTGACGAAGTAAGTATTTTAATTTCTATAGTAAACTTTTAAATATTTCTTTAACATGAAATCATAACTGTGTCGATCTAAAAACTGTTTTCGATATTAGACGAGGGTAAGTAAACAAAGTAAAAGTTATTGGCAAACCGACTATTAATTTTCAGAGAATTGTAATTAAAGGTGATTTTTTTTGCTTTTAACCCTTTTTATCGGCGCTGAATTCAGTTTTTTCAGTTTGCTTCACAACTGGACACTTTCTATTACGGTCCTGTTTACAGTTTCCACTTAATTGGCCTTCTGTGTTCATTTGTCTCAATTTGGAGTGGATCTTTCGCCTAAGATCCTTAAGTGGTAGATTTCAACATAACTTTGTATTCTTGACGACTGAAACTTGGTTGCTGTGCTTAAATTCACCTTTTGGCAACCCTTCACCATAACGGCATGTGTTGAATGTCGATGCAGCTGCACGATTGCATTCCGGTTAAACTCCTGACCTTGCAGGCACATTTCCTTCAGCATCGTCCAAAAAGTTCGCCTCCAAAGATGCTTTATTTATCAACGCAGCAAGGAAAATAAACGAGGCGATTTTAGATCTCGGGCCTTTGGCCGGCGTTTCGCATTTACGCCAGATTTAGATCTCGTTAATTGTTTGGGGAATCCGTGAGCGTTTTTTTGGAGTGTTTTATGGTTTTATCTCGGCAGTGATAAATATTTATGGGAAAAATATGAAAATGGTGGCGATCCGGAGTCCCCTCACGCGCCAAAACACACATTCAACTACCGACCATCAGGATAAACAGTTTATGAAAGTTTCCTTTATCTAGAGATAAAACACGTGTAAAAGACGACTTACGAGACAGACCAAATAAACAGATCTAAGAGCGGTATGCGTGTCAACACAAGGTAAATATACAGCGCTCTCGCCACCAAAAAACGAACATCGGGACGTATTTACACAACAAATTACTTGGGTCGAGACGAAAATTCCTACATTGGGTTTTAAAATCGTTTTTCCGCGATTTTTACCTGAATCGAAAATTCGCCGCAGGCCACCGTTCGATTGGTGGGACGACCGATTGCGTCAAAATCGTGTTTACAAAACAGTCAATGGGCAGCATTATGGACCCGTTAAAAGCGCTATCGCTTCCACAATACCGGCCTTTTTAATAAAGTAATTGGTGGAAGGAATTGATGGCTATCTAAAACGGCCATATTTGAGGCCTATTGATTTCCTGTGGCGTTGCGAAATAACGGTCAAATTACAAAAGTTTTTCATGAAAACGGATTTATACCCAGATTAGGTAAAGTAAACTGTAATGTATAGTTGTATCTTTTTGGTATTGTATTGTTTTCTCGAAAGATAAAAGATGAGAAGACCAGACAGGCGCCTGCGAACTAATAAATTAATCTCCGAGTGTCAAACGAGATTTATTTCGGTTTTTGTCGCTTGGAGCGAATTGAATTACCATTTAAGTTTTTTTTAACGAAAACTGCAATTTGCTTTGCTTTCCACGGCTAGAATGAATGGCTTTTATTATTTCAATTTGTAGGAATTTGTTCCTCACCAAGTGAAGCTTATATCCCATTCAATCGCTTCAACTTTTTTCGTGGTTTTAGTCGTTTTGTAATTAAAGTCAGTTTGGATGTTGCCTACGGCCTTGTGGGTTTCATTTTCCGCCATTTAATTCTCAAATCTCTTCATTTCTGCCTTAATTCGCACTTAACGTCCTTCCTCAATTTTTGTCTCAGATTTTCACGGTTTGCCTTTAATTAAAACCTCCTCATGTGTATCAGTGATAAGGGCAAGTTAATTTTCCGTTTCGTTTGCTAATCTTCCACTCTCGAAATCGCATGAGCGGCTTTATAGATTGCCCGCGACGAGAATAAAAATTGTATTATGCTGAGAGCTCACGTTTGACCCTTTCCATCATTTGAATAAATAAACAACACATTTTCTATTTGCTCTCCGTTTATTGAATTAATGTGGAAAGGTGGGTTGGGAGCCTGACTTAATTAAGATAAAGAGATGGGACAGAGGTGAAAAAAGCGAATTTGCATGCCGGTCACCTGTTCCAGAGACGCCATCGATATCGATAATATATATAACTAATTAGGTAGCGTTAAAACATTCGCATTCTTCGGATGCTTGGTGGCGCATTCTCTCCCACGATGAGAGCGGTCATCCACTCCAGACAAGGACAGACGCGGTTACCTAGATGGCGCTATTCGGACAGGGCTGGACTGAACGCACCTGCACGCGAATGCCCCAAAAGGAAATTTTCCAAAACTTCTAATTTCAAATAATTAAACAAGATACTGTTTTGTAACATTTTTTGGCAGCAATATTGACTCAGATCTCAGATGTTGACATTGGCATTCATAGGTTGTTAAACAAATATTAAAAATTAATATTTGTCTCTTATATTGATACCTACTTTCATGAAAAGTGTAATTTTTTGATACCAAAAAATGTTTTCTTTATTATAATTTTCACTTCTTTGGAACTGTCAATATTATAATAAAAAATTATTTCGTGAAATGGTATCTAATAAAGAAAAATAAGGATAAAGAAGAAAACAGTTATTTTTAGGACAAGTGCCGGAAAAGCCTACATGTAATTTTCTTTATTAGTTGGCTTAGAAACACCTAATTGAACAAAAGCGGCATCGTTTCTTTGCAATTAACGGTCAATTGTTGCAACTTTGAGGATATAATAATATTTTTGTAATTGGGCACCTAGTTGGGGATTTTAATTTTCTGCCAACTGTTCCAGCGGCGTTGCTCAAAACAAATAATTTTAGGTGTTTTATCTGTCAAAACAATGTGTGAGCTTTACTCAAGTCCGTCTCTGCTCCGTCGAGACGAAGAGGTGCACGGCGCGAGCAGGACGGCCCACAAATATGCAAGGGCTTTCAAGTCGCCGCTTCTTCGAATCCTCCCTCTTCCCATGAACGTAGAGTGAGGCCCAAAAGTGGCGTAGGTGGCCCGACTCGTAATACCTGCGACAGCATCGCCTCTAATTACTCAAACACGTCAAAGCTGTTTTTTTCGTGTACGATACGATTGCGCCGATCCGCCCCTGTGAAGCTCGAGGGCACCCGCGGTGTTCAGGTGTGGTCCTCGCAATGAAAAGCTCGAAACTGAACCGAACAATAAAACCGCCGGTGATTCGTGAGAGATCACGGGGCCAAACGTTTAATTAAATCGTTACCGTTGCGTTGTATTTTTTTTCATGGTGCTAACCTAGTCTAATGACGGCGGAATTAAGCCGTACAAGGGTTTTCTTCTTGCACACGACTCGGAGGAATTTTCAAACCGTTAATGAAGTGCTCCTTCTTATCTTGACTTGTCTGGGGCAGGTGACGGCTTCCTCGAGCTTAAATCCGCTCAGGTATAAAAGCGCACGGGTATTTGTCGATTATTTTACGGTCTTTTGGACGTCAATACCGAAGGGACATAAATCCCAAAGATTTTTGACTGGAAAACGTGAAATCGGTTTTAATTGCTTATAATTGCCGAGGGAGGATACGACCCAAATGCGAAGGGAAGGCGGTTATATATCAAGCAAATAGGGCGAAAAACGGTCCGACACTTAAAGGTGGTTTTATGGCGCACTTTATGCCAAAATAACCTTAACAATATTTGGACAAAGAATGTTTGTTTATCGCTTTTTGCTGAATAAATCCGTAGAGATTTATGATCGCCATGAAAGCTACCTCAGATAAAAATCAAAAGTACGCAGAATGATAAGGAAAATAAATAAAATACGAATAAATAAAACCCGATGGCCCCGACGTTGATTACTAAGTGAAATACATAAACACAGTCACTAAATTAACTTGGCATTAATAAGCCAACTTTAGTATTTTTTCAATATTTTGACTATTTTGTATAAATTCATGTTCAGGAATGCTGGAACTTTTTAATTATTTATTATTTATTTTATTATTATTTATTAAAAAAAATTAATAATATTCTATAACTTAAGTCGTAGCTCAATCAATTTCTATTTATGGAAACTTCTTATCATCGATGAATATGAAATTTGGTAAAAATCAGTGTTTATGTGTCTATAACGTCTATCATAATATCTAAACAAACCTAAGTTTATCGGAACGTTTCACGTATTTTACAGATTTTTGGACTACCAATTTTCACAAAAAAATGTTTATTGGAAATTCTCAAATGATTTTTTCTTCGAAAACTCCGGAACTTAGGTGTAACCCATCAGTTCCAGCATTTTTGGCTTCATCATTATTTATCGGATTGATTGTTCTTTTCTGAAAAAAAAAGAATATTCAAATAGGAGAAAATTGAATGTTTCATACCTCTCTCCGAACCACCCAGACTTAGATTTAGATTTTGTAGCATAAAGAATGTTTTTTCTTTCGATTTATTTAACTGGATACTGTGTATGTGTAAGTAAATAACGTGCGTTCATTTCAAAAAATGTCAGGAGTGTTTTGACAAATATTTTGCAGGTCTTTGATTAAATCAGTTATCCAGTTGTCAAGATGACAAATAATTAAAACTCATTAGTGGATGATACATGCGAGTTTTTTTTAATGAACGCCCGTTACAAAGTATTACAAAGTATAAAATAAATAATCACTGTTATCACTTGCATTGTTAATAGTCCATAAAACGTTCTTTTATTAGCAACAAAACAATTACACATGCCAGAAATAGTATTATTTATTTTTCCACCCAATAAGAATCGATCCCTTTTGACTCTCTTTCCCCATCCCATCAAACTCTTGTCTCATAACTTTGTTGAGGAACTATCCGAATTCCTGACGTTCCCAATTAATTTCGATTGTCGAACAAGCGTTTTACTTAAAGTTTTCGACATTTCTGAGATTCCTCTTTCTCAAACCGGCGTAAAATAAATAAACCACCAAATCTGGTCTGCCTCCTCCGCTCAAATTAACGCCAAATTAATGCAAAGCGCGCATAAATTACCAAAACAAGTCGTCGTCAACAATAAAAATTTTGTTTATTCGGTTCTTAATAAGGCGATGACTACATTATCGCGTCGCGAAGGCCCAACCTCCGGCGTGTTCATCGATTGCCGAAAAATCGCATCCATTCAATGTGGAGGAGACAAGGTCGCAGACAGGTCCGGACCGGCGAGAACACGTCCCGGATTATTCAATGTCTCACCGGTTCGGAATGTCGAGCATTCGGACTTTCGGGAACTCGAAGTTTCTACCTGGAAGGTAATAGACGAGGAATCTCCCGGTCGATGGGGCGTGTAACGCGATGCTTAACTCGTTGGATCGTGAATAAAGTCAACAATGGAAAGATCTAACCGACCGTTCCTATTTCGGACAAAAAGTTCATTGAGGAAAAAAAGAGGCGCGATTTAGCATGCTAGTGACGCAAATTCACTTTATACAATATACAGGCTAACCCAAAATTCATTTTGCAGATGTAAACTAGCATTTTCAAAACGTGGAAATAAGAAGCTTTACCGTTTTTGAAATGTTTTGAAAAAACTACATTTTCTAAAATTGTAGTAATAATATCGCCTTGAGGTCTCGAATTATATTAAAAATCATTACGCAACTTGAAGAATAATAAACCCACCGCAAGTTTTACAGCAAAAGAAAACTCGCTCTTAATCCTATTGAAACACTTTTTCTCTTCATTCCTTGGCTCGTACCTCGAATGTAAATTTGACTTGTGATAATGATAATCAGACAGTAATCCCAGTCTTAAGCATTTAATTACGCTTCTAACCGGTGGCAAAAGCCGCCTTTCATGTTAATTTACTGTTTTAATTACATTCCCAACAATCCGAAAAATGCCACCTCTTAATTAAATAATTTGTTTCAGGAGAGATCTGCGGCCCCAACTCCTGTTGCTCGAAGAAATCCGAACTGGAAATGAGAAAAATGAGCGAATCTTTGGATCATTTCGTGATGAGTGAAATATTCGGTTTGTCGTCCGTTGTTGACACTCGGGCCAGGAAATTCGATGGACTTTTCCGGAGTTTGATGAACGCCTCCAAGTTGCAATTCCATGATATGTTCCAGAGGACGTACGGCAAGATCTACTTGCAAAATTCGGACGTTTTTAGTAATTTTTTCGATAAATTGGAGACGTACTACAATAGGGGCGCGAGCCGACTTTCTGACACTCTGGATGCCTTTTTCGTTATTCTTTATCAGCGGATGTTTACTGTCATCAATAGTCAATACCAGTTTGATGAGAAATACTTGGATTGTCTTTCTGACCACATGGGTGACGTCAAACCTTTCGGAGACGCCCCTCGGAAGTTCACTCTGGAATTGAAAAGATCTTTTGTGGCGACGAGGGCCTACTTCATGGCTCTTGCGACTGCTGCCTCCGCCGCCAAGAAACTCCAAAGTGTGTCTATAGACAGGGAATGTGAGAAAGACTTAGTGAAAATGCTTTATTGTGGCAGTTGTAATGGAATGAGGGGTTTAGGGCCCTGCTCGGACTATTGCACGGCCGTCGTGGGGTCGTGTTTGAGGCATCACACAGCTTTCAGTTCCGATTGGGATAATTTCATAGGTAAGGGAAATTTCTGACCATTAATCATCGCGATAAGTTTATCGCTTAATTAATTGTCTTTGGTTATTAGTTTTGACGGGTGGGAAAAATTATTATTCGGGGGGTTATCGGCTTGAGGGACACGTCGCGATGCGTTAGTTGAATAAATATTTATCTATGCTGGCACAATTGATCGTGTTTTGAAAGAGAAAAGTTAGCGTAGAATTTTTTATTGATAAGGATCTTATCAGGACTATCATGCGTTTGTTATTTTGTAATGGATTTTATTGAAAATAAGGCATACGTGTGTCTGCTGTTAAAAATAAACAAGATTGATATATCGATATGAAAAGTAAAATAAGAGATTTGGATTGTTTTAAATTTAACTCTGATGGAAGTTTGATTGGACTTCGATCTTATCGATTGAATTATTTTTATTTTATTTTTTTATTTTTATTAATTTTATCATTATCTACAAAAGTGTTTTTTAATTTAACTAACGCTAATACATACTAATTTTGAATATATTTTCTTAAAAATCAAGCAATAAAAGTATGGTGCATAATTCAACTTTTTATGGGAATTATGCCGCTAAAAATGAATATAAAGAATACTCGTAAAAGAAGTATTTTACAACACCCTGTATATTTTACTCTGTTAAATAAAAAACAAATTAATTAATTAAGAATAAAAAATTGTTTTATTTAACTAAAATCTGACCACTTTTTGCTTGAAAAACTTAGTAACCTTTAATTTGTCCAAAAATCGATGTATTGCAGTCAAGTAATGATTTACATCGATACTAATTTTTCGTCTGTGGTATTGAATACCTTCATAAATATCCCGGATAAAATGCAGATAAGGTCCGAATTCCAATTAACATTTTTCACGTCTCATGAATTATTTAAAAGATTTTTTCGTATATTTTATACAATTGTAAGTCTCTAAAAATCGCATAATAACAGGTGACACTCGCGCATAAATATTCTAAACCTGTAGAGCAAGAACTTGTGATTGAGCCATTTACAGGTGGATTTTGTTTAATCCTTTTTTTTTCCTAACTTTGCAGACGCACTCGATAAGGTCGCTGATCGGTTGCTCGGACCTTACAACATTGAACTAGTCGTCGAACCGCTCAACGTAAAAATTTCCGAAGCAATAATGAACTTTCAAGAATCCGGGACCGAAGTGAGTCAAAAAATTTTCAAGATGTGTGGTCAACCGACCCTTGATAGGAAACGAAGAGAAACGAATTATAAAGACAATTTGGAAGACAATCCAAATTATGAGATTAAAAGATACCCCCCATTGAAACGCATCCACGGGAAAAAGAAGAAAACGAAATTTTCTTACACCAATGGGAACGAAACTCCGCTCGAGAAACTCGTCAGGGAAATCAAATTGGTACGTATGGGTTAATTACATCATCCCGAGGCCACATGGCGGCCCGAATGTAAACAGAACGTCAAAAATGGTGTTCACGGTCATAAATYCGTCGGCCGGATTTGTTTGTTTGATTCAATCAATTCAAAAAAGTTTAATCCCTTTGTTTACAGAATTAGATATTAGTACGGCGAGAAACTGTAATAACAGATTGACGTGTATGAAGTTCGAAACATTTTTTTTATTTCTTTAACGAAAGTGTATTTTTTTCAGAAATTGTCCCATATGCGTCAGTTTTGGGCCCACCTGCCCTACCAGTACTGCAACAGCATCTCAGCCCCCCTCAGTTCGGACCAGTGCTGGAACGGCGTCTCCGTGGGCGAGTACACCGGAAACATTACACGGCCGTCGACGCCGCTCTCCACTGTTGTCAAAGACCAGATCTACCACCTGCAAGTCTACACTGATACGCTCCGAAAGGCGTACCACGGCGAGGAGGTGGAGCTTGTGGACGACTCGGACGATCTTCTTGACGGGAGCGGCTCAGGCTCGGGTGATTTTGAGATCGCCGCCCCCGATTACGTACCCAGGGCTGAGGATATTGTCCCTAAAGTGGTGGACGAGGCGCCGCCCCCGAGTACGGCCGGGCCGGAAGTGACACGGCCGTACTCGGGGACAGCAAAGATGTCGCTGTCCAAAGCCCTGGCGCAATTCCTACTGCCCATCGTGCTTGTCTGGTTCGGAGGTGCCATATCGGACTTACTGTGATAAGTTATTGTAAATAAAGTGAAGTCATTAGGGACCCGAGACTTTTTGTGTACATGTTTTGTAACATTTCCCATGTAATGTGAACTTTAGATGTATTTATATTAACAAAGAAAAATATACAAAATACATTTTTAAACAGGTTTTTATTAATAAAAATATAATATCTGAGTAGAAAAACAAAGTTTAATCCATATTGTAGTTGCTGGGACGGGTCTTTAAATAAACGTACACCACTATCAAAATAAACGACACGGCGAGGGCTGGGAGCACTATCGTTTTTACTTGTTTTTGTACTTCAGCGAACTCCTTTTTCCTCTGCTTTTTCTCTCGGGAAGATTCCTTCTGTTTACCTCCCTTGAGCTGCCGCATTTTTGACAAATCCTGGGCCAAATTTTACATAAACATATGCGAATACCTTCCACAAATATAAGAGAATTCAAACCATGCCAAAAACTCACCGAACTCAGTCAGAAATGAGGAGAAAACGACTGCCTAAGCCTCCGATTATCACTTGCTGACGTTACATCCGACCGTTTTCTAGGTTATGAACACGTCATAGACACGTTGACAAACAACAGGTTGTTGGGGGAGGGGGAATGAATGTAAAAATTTTTTTTAGAACAAAAACAGCAAATTTTGGGAAGATTTGCGACGACTGTGTTTAAAATTAAATGATTCAATAGAATATACAATAACCATATTTTTTTTTGTTTATTTAACATTTCAAAAAACCCGGTGAAAAATCCAGAAAGTGGGCTGTAACCAGTCTATTCAACCTCAAGCCGAGAAAAAACCAAGTCACGTGACTAGCATTATGTCAAATTTTCAAAATTTTCTCATTCTGCTTGAACACTTTTTTCATGTTAACTTCCATTATTTGTGCTTTGATTTTGGTCTAAATGTGCAAAGTGTTGTCTGTTACGTGTTATCCCGATTATCAACTAAGGTTTTTTTTATAAAATTATTTAAAGTGTCTCAACATCACTGGTAAGTCTGAAAAATATTTATTAGGCTTGTTTGTACATGTTATTTAATATTGATGCGCTCCTCAGTTAAAACAAGCAAGTAACGCTAATAATATCTACTAAAGTGCATTAATAAGAATTGTTTATTTTGGATGAAGCTTTCAACCCAAGTTGATTTACAAAACAATAATTAGTTTGTTTAGTTGTTTTGAATATTTTAAGGGAATAGACGGATTTTTTGTATTTGTAATAAGTAGAAATTTGGTCCACAAATAACTATAGAAGACCACGAATCTGTGACCACGATTTTCTTATTTAGTGTATTCTTGGTTGCATACCTGCCACGAATCATGGCTGAGTCAACCTGGATTTTATTTCATAAAAAGGTTTGCTCTCTGATAATTTCAATATCGATATAATCGATTAAAAAAATCGATTGAAAAACAATTAGAAATATGTTTATTAATTCCGAAATAATGAGTGTTTTTTTATAATAATTGCATAATAGGGTTGTGTGTAGGTACTATTTAAAAAAGTTTCTGTGTAACGTCTCGATCAAAAATTTTGCTTGCGAATTTGTTTCCATGTTGTATTTAATATTTTTTTAAATGATCATGTATGTAAAATAAGCCTGTAATAGGCTTATTTTTTTAGGGTAACTTTCGACTTTATTGTTCTCTAAAAAACTAAAGGCCATCCACGGAACTATATGCCAAGATTTTTTTTGGTAATTAGTAAGCAATTTTGGAAATTCTTTAATAATTTGTGAACCAACGAAAGGTTCAAAATGGGATGTGGATAGTTTTGCATTATTTAATAATAATAATAATGAAATCACAAAACAAACCCAAGCACAAGCAAAAAATTCGTTTTGTCGAATTTGTGCAATGTGTAAGATATTACTTTATTTATTCAATTTTATCCAGGTTGAATTGGTGGGAATGAGGAAAACCAATGATACATGTAACATTTTTTATTATGTTTGTACACACTTTAAAGAAATAATTGTAAAAATAAATAAGACGAAAAATTTAATTTAATTAATGTACGACGCAAATAATTTCTGTTGTGATTACGCGAAAATTGGAATTTGGATTCCAAATCTTATTTGATCAATATCAGGGCTTACTGGTCCATAGAGAGGCTAAATATCACTTTTTTTTTCTATCTAAGAAACTGTTTCTTTCAACTTTCTACTAATACCACTGAAATAATACTGCTATATCTATCTCTAAATTCTTCTCACACTCTCTGTTGTAACAATTCTTCTGGCAGATTATACAAACTTAATACAGGGTAAAACGAGGCCGGCGTTTCGACAAAACTTTCTGTTATGGTAATAGGTTGTGGAGGCGCCAGAACAGTGCCAGGGGGATTCCTATGTGGCATCCCCGTCGGGGGTATACTCTGCGGTTTCCTCACTGTCACACTAGTGTTAATTCCGTGTCGTCTCTTCATATGTTTGTTATAATTGGGCCAATTGGTGAAATGGTGCTGACATTCGTGACACGAGTAGGGCCTTTCCCCGGTATGCTGTCTCCTATGTGTCGTTAGAACTCCCTTAAAGCGGAAACTCTTACCACAGAACTCGCACGTGAAGGGCATGGCCCCCGTATGAATCCTGTGGTGCTCCTTCAGAGTGCCTCTTTCGCGGAACTGCCGCCCGCAAACATCACATTGGTGAGGCTTAAGCCCCGAATGAACCGATCCGTGCTTCCTGAGACGGACTAAAGTCTTGAAGGCTTTACCACAGGTTGAACACGCGAAAGGCCTGGCAGCTGTATGCGTCAAGAGGTGGTTGTCGAGGTTGCCTTTCTGGACGAAGCTTTTGCCGCATTGGTCACACGTATAGTCTCGTACCCCCGCGTGTATTCTTTTATGGGCCATGAGGTTGGGTTTTGTTCCGAATTTCTTAGGGCACTGGTCGCATTGGTGTTTGTTTTTGAGTTCAGCAGGCAGATGGGACCTTGCGTGGACTATGAGGGCGGATTGCATGCGGAAGCGCTTGCCACACGTGGTGCACGAATGGGGGCGCTCGTCGCCGTGCTCGTTTCTGTGCTTCTTCTGGGCGAGAACTGTGGGGAACCATTTGGCGCAAATGTCACAGCAAAAGCGAAGTTTGACGCGGTGGATGCGTACATGTGTGAGAAAAGTGCTGTATTTCGTATAAACTTTGGGGCAGTCGGCGCAGGGGTACGTAGGGGCTTGGCCGTGGACGGTGGCGTGGTGCTCGCGGAGGTCTTCTGAGTTGGTGAAGGTGTGCTGACAGTCGCAGCAAGTCCAAGGGTAGGAATGCCAGCTGAGGAGCTCAGTTTTGGGAGTCACGGTACCGTCGTCGTTGAGCTCGACGTCGCTCAACTCCGAATCACTTTCTTTTTTACGGGCGTTTTTTTTCACCTTTGACGAGGGCCTAGATATCAGGTCTTCTGTTTTAACGTCAGAAGTTGTGACTTCGACGACGTTCAGTTTGCTTTCTTCGATTGTAAGCGTGAAATCGAGTTTGTTTTCCTGGGCTTGGAGTTCTGTGTTGACGATGTCTTGGAGAATTTCTTGCGATTTTTGAATGTGTTGGTTGAATTCCCATGTTTGTTTTACTGTTTCGGCGCATAATTGGCAGATTGTTGTTGGAAGTTTGTCCTCGGATGTGATTCGAACTTGAAACAGTTGGAAAATGCGTAAAATTAGATCGAGATCGTTGAGACCGTTTAAATGATCAGTGCCGAATTCGGCGCACAGACGGCAACGGCCCTCCATGACATTATATCGAAGGAAAAACGGCCCCCCGTCTGAAAAATTTGGAAAAATCCGGCGATCTTAACATTACTTTCTTTGGTCAATAATAAACAAATATGGCCGCTTGACACACCGATGACATTTATTCATTTATTTCGCAAAAACAAAGAGTAATAAATTATCCGAAGATGAAAATACGTCCCATTAGCATTTTGCATGTAATTATCAATATTTGTTCGTATATAAATCGAAGAAATGCCGAAAAAATAGGATAATTCAAATCGACGTTACCAACCCTACGTCGCAAAATCCCCGTAATTGTCAATCAGTGACAGATGACGCAAACGTCAACAACATGCTCTAATATCTAAAAATTTAAATTTTTGCAATGTGTCTGGTCTTTGCCCCAAATCATGGATACACTCTACCACCAAACCAACAAATTAATTCAACAAACGCAACAAAGTTTTCAAGCTTTGGAGCAAAACTCTGGCAACGTCCAAGAAATCGAAGCTGATATTCAGGAAAAGATCAACGCAATTACTAGGTAAAAATAGTCTTTTTCTCATCGTTTTTAATTAACTATTGCAGTAATTGTGAAAAACTCGATGTCTACTTGTATAAAGTTCCGTTCGACCAAAGACCTAACGCGAAAATGCGTTGCGATCAGTTAAAATATGATGCAAGGCATCTTCAGGCGGCTTTGGTGGCCTCTAGACAGAAAAGAGCACGAAGAGAGGCAGCGATTAGTGAGAGAGAACAATTGTTGAATCGCCGGTTTGCCCCTAATCCAGATTTGACAACCATCAACATTGATTATGCGCTACAGCACCAAAATTCATTGCAGAATTCAAATAGAGGTGTAGATGAGATGTTGCATACAGGGGTTAATGCATTAGAGTCCCTCAGATCGCAAAGGTTGACTTTGAAGGGGGCACATCGTCGCATTATGGACATGGCAAATACGTTGGGGTTAAGTAATCATACAATGAGACTAATTGAGAAAAGAGCCGGTGAAGACAAATATATACTAATGCTGGGAATCGTGATTACGGTTTTAGTGATAATTTTTATAATTGTTTATTTTACCTAGAGATGTAACGCATTCCCTGGTTGTTGTGTATTGTATAATCAATATTTATATAATGTAAAGGTTTATTAAAAAAAAGTTTTGGTCGAATATTTGTTGTGTTTCAAAGGGTAAAATGAATTGCAATGTGTTTGTTTCGATTGCTAGAATTTTATTTCGTCCCTCTTTCCGTTCCTTAACAATAAAAATAAATTTTCTACAAAAAATATTTGATAAATCTATTTTATAGTTTTAAATAAGTGTTGAACTATTTATGTGATGGGGTTACATGAGCCAGTACGATTTTATATTTAATTTAACAACAGGGAAAAATCGTACCGATCCAACGGGATCGCTTTTAAAATTTAATAAATGCCCATATCACTTTGTATTTGTGAAAAATGAAGCCGACATACATTTCAAATGCCGTATACTTGAATCAGAAGATTGTTAGATCAGCAGGCAAGGCACATTGTCATGATAGTTCCAACAGTTCCGAGAAGAATAACAAAGTGATATAGTTAACAACAATACTGAATATAACAAGCTTTACATTTTTATTTCTTAAATCATGTTAAGTGTTTTCGTAACAAATTAAATGAAAACTTCTATAATTTAGACAACATTAAACAGAAATAAATATTCTTAAAATATCAGTCGTAAAGAAAACAGAAATCTATCTGTACATCATGACATCAGAACTTTGGTACATGCAAATATAAGCGTCACATAACAATCTGCGCGCATGTTCAGGTAAGTGGCGGTCTTGGGGGAAGTCTTCGTGTAGCTGGCGACAGATTCTTTCATCCGACAACCATCGAGAAATATCTGGACAGGCGACCATTTCCGGTATATTATATCCGTTTTTTTCGCCTACAAATGTACACATAAAAATGCAATTTTTGGCCCTGAGATGGTACCAAACCTTTACGATCCGCCATCGAATCGAAAAAACACCAGGGTGCCTCGTGACCTACTCCGCACTTGACGAAAGCTACATAATGGGAAGTTTCAATACAAATCACAGCAAACAGTTCCATGAAAAGTCGAGGAGGACGACAGTGATCTTCGAGGATAGAGAAATCATCACAAACATCTAATTTCACGGCGGGTCGATGGTGTGACCTTCGTTCATGTCTGTGAGCTTTTTCCAGACACATAGAACAGAAAGCGGTACTTTCCAGCCCGGCGTTACTGCAGTCGTCGAAGCACTCACGACACTCCCAGCGAGCGAGCTTGCCACAAACAATACACTGACGAGGAGCTAGAACAATGATTATTTCACGAGTGACAAAAAGGAGTTTTTCCACTTACATCCTTCAATAACATCAGTCACATCTAGAAGCTGCGACGGTAGAATCCTCGGATACATTTTGTAATTTTTACCAAACCTCGGCATCTGAATGATGAGACAAGATGGAACTTCTTTCAGTTTAATATTACTTGTGAGAAAGCTCTGTTCAAATAATTGCTGTACTGTTGGTAACGTTAAATCGGCATCTTTCTCCACAAACAACTGATAATAAAACGACTCCTGACCCGAGTTAAGCTTCAAAAACGGTTCAGCTTTAAGTATCTGGGCTAAAAGTGAGTTGAGAAACTCCTCGGGATCTTTCTCTTCACTCGTCAAACCCGACACCGAACTTAAACGATCCAATAAGCGTCTTAAATTCATCACGCGGTCAGCACGAACGAATAAATTTTTTCGAAGTGGATTCACGATTTCTTCACGTAATACTCGTTGTACCTGAGAATCACATTTTATATTTTTTCAAAGTAATAGTTACGGAAAAATCTACCTCGTTATAATCGGGGATGTCTTTGGGACCTTTCGGCCGAAACAACAAACTGTCAAATACTGCTGTGTAGGTAAACATTGAGAAAAGGGTGACGTCGAGGTAGCAGGAATTGTGGTGACCTTGAATACCTCGGAATTTGCCACAGACGGCTTCGACGTCCTCCTCAGTGGGCATACAGAGAGGCGCCACGGTGCCCTCAATCACCGGACATTCCATCTGGAAATACAGATTCCTACAATCGGATTTCTAGGGCTGAAATAGGCTGCACGTTTGCGTTGTGTGCCGAAAAAACGAATAATATATTGTTTTTTTTTAAGTTCTTACTTCAACTTTATTTTAATTGTTTTAACGTCTGTATCGAATAATCAATCAGTAAAAGGATGTGGAAAAACATAATTTTTCAACAAAGAAGTTTCATCCTCATTTGAACTATCTTTTGCCGGCTTCCGGTTATGAAGTAAATTCAAAAAGCGTATCAAGTTATTATAAAAAAATATTTGAATTCGAATTGAATATTTCGGTGATAAAAGTAAAAATTCTGATTCGAGTGATTTCTTGTAAAAATGTGTTGTTTCAGTGTTGTTCCTACCGATTGGAAGTTGGGTTCGGCGGCTTGGTGCACCGGCGTAGGGATTCCGTCTTGAAATCTAGAGTCCTGATGGCACTGATCAAGTGGTACGAAAAGGGCCCTGTTTTCAGCACATTTGAAGAACCTTTCCCCGTTATGTGTCCCGTCGGTGAGGGTTAAAGGTAAGTCGTTGTGTTCTTCTTCCAATTCCACCCCCACCAACACAAAATTGGAGTCCTCTTCAGCCCCTAACCACTTAACGACGCCGTAAAGGGGCTCCTCGCTAACGTCATTGGAGACTTCAACTAAACTGCCGACTGTTAAATCTTTGGTAGTTCCTGGTTTGGGAGTATGATACTTGGGTTTATCAGGGATGTTGGACGCCTTTTCACTTTTTTCGTTAATTTCTAAGACAAATAGGGGAATATTATTAAGAAATGCGTACTCGTTGTTGGAATAAATGTGATTCATGGTTCTACTTTTGGCACGCAAACGTTTCGACTTATTTAGCATAGTCAAGCTACGTAATTAAGCAAATTGTACCAACTTTTTAACAGTTTTATCGTACAACACATTGTTTTAAAAAAATAGACACTTTGACAAGGCCCCCGAACTATTACGTCGCGTATAAATAGACGCCTAAAAAAAGTCCGCATCGCGAGTTCACCAGCGGACTATTTTTAGACTATCGGACATTAGTGAAAACGAAAATTTCGCTTACTTTTCTCGTCTTCCTGGTTCGTCGAGAAGCCGTTCTTGATTCGAGGAGTGGTGTCATAGAATTTCGCCGACGGTTGATTGATTTTGTTTCGTTTGGGTAAAGTACCGTCGTAGAAATGCGATAAAATGTTTGCGCTTTTGTTCCGATTGTTTTTCTSACCGTTCTTTTCAGGTCTTTCTAGAGTTTGATTCAGGTTTGAAAATTTTTGTAATTCTTTCGTATCGGTTGCTCCATGCCACGAATTGCCAATCATATCGCTCAGATTTATCTCTGACTTCATTTTGGCTTTCTTTTCGTTGATTAAATGGGACTTGTCTGGTTGGATGATCGTGTTTTGATCAAAATCGTTGTTAGAATTACCACTCGTACATTCCGTGTCTAAGATATTTTGCAAAGACAGCGAGTTTCGTAGGTAAGTCGTAGTTTTAGGGGGCATGTTTTCCTGAGGATACTCTCCAAACTTCGTAACGATTTCTTCATGATTAGATTTACTGAAACTCGAAACGTTCTTTTCTAAATAAAGATCTAAATCCGTATTATTTCTACTCTTTACGCTACTTTTGTTTGTGATAAGGGGGCTGTTTTGTATCACAATTCGATCAATTGTCGTAAATAACCCATACCCGGGCAAACAACTGAAATACTGAGTTCCTGCACATGAACCATCACATTTGTTGTCTTTTTTCTTTTGCTACAATTCGTTTTATTATTGTTTTGGTTGTTAAGGGGGCCCATACTTACGTGTAGTTTGATACCGACACAGTGTCCGATCCCGCGAACAACTCCAAGGAATTTAATTTGTCCCAAGTGAACTCCATCGGTGTCTTTAAATCCAATTGTTATGTCAGTTGTAATGTTTGCAAGCTTCTCGCAGCGTTCCTTGTCTTTGGCCAATTTGACACGTTCCTGGGGGGACGTAACAGCATACAAAAACTGCCACAATTTTTCGTTGACGGGTACTATGCTATGTTGACGGCACACGAAAGTGGTGGATTCCCACGTTTCGGCGTCTTTGAGGAAACGTACTGCGTATTTGCCGCTTCCCAATGTTGCTTCAATCTTAATGATCTGACCGAGAAGGGCTGTCCGTTGGTTTTGCCCCTGCTTCATTTCGGTCATCAGATCGTTCTGAATGAAAATACCATATTTAAAGTCTTTGGTGCCCATTTTTGATGATTCACTATAGTTTAGCGATTTTTGACATCTTCGTCTGGACGGGATTAGGTTTTTATAGCTTTTAGAGTATTATTTGGATTTAAACGACGTAATCATGACTAATAAATGATAAAATTGTTTCACTTGTAATTATGACACTACGATGACAGCTAAACATAAACACCATTGACACCTGTGAAGTGCTATTGGATCGAATTCCCATTTGTTATAACAATGACTGGTATATCATAACCTTGAACGTTACCTGTGTAGTTAATGAGGCGCTCGTAAGGAATTCCGATCGACCCACTTGTGATTTCTTATTTATCAAAAAAAAAATTATAATTTTATGTGAATCAAAAAATGCCTCTTATGACACATGACAATTATGTCAAATAGGACAAAATACTAATTGCTTTTTTTACTCTCAAAATGTTTTTTTTTTATTGGAATGTTTAAAATATGTTATTTTGTTTAATAATAATGGTTGAGCAGTGCTCCCAGCCGTTGTGTGCCCCTCTTTTTATTAAAATTTGCGTTTGTGGCCTCGGTCGGTACGCGCGCGCATGCGCTATATCTGTCACATGATTGTCACTGATCATATGACAATTTAGTTGGGTGAGGTGCGTTGAAAAATACAATTTTTTCTTAAAAAGACTCGAAAATGAAGGGCTGCTTGTTCAACATCGACGCCGGTTACTTGGAGGGATTATGTCGGGGCTTCAAGTGCGGTATTTTGAAACAATCTGATTATCTGAATTTGGTTCAGTGTGAAACCCTAGAAGGTGAGTTTCATCCCTTGATTTTGGTCAAGGTAAATGTGATTTTCGTCTAGATCTTAAACTCCACTTGCAAGGAACGGATTACGGGTCTTTTCTTGCCAACGAACCTTCCCCTTTGGCCGTTTCGACGATTGATAATAAGTTAAGGGAGAAGTTGGTGATTGAGTTCCAACATATGAGGAATCAGGCGGTTGAACCCCTGTCGACGTTTTTGGATTTTATTACGTACAGTTACATGATTGACAATATTATTTTGTTGATTACGGGGACGTTGCATCAGCGTCCCATTGGAGAGTTGATTCCGAAATGCCACCCTTTGGGTAGTTTTGAGCAGATGGAAGCTATTCATGTGGCGTCTACACCCGCGGAGTTGTACAATGCTGTACTAGTGGACACTCCTCTGGCCCCCTTTTTTGTTGATTGTATCAGCGAGCAGGATTTAGATGAGATGAATATTGAGATTATTCGTAATACTTTGTATAAGGCGTATTTGGAGGCGTTTTACGACTTTTGTAAGGAAATCGGAGGGACTACAGCCGATTGCATGTGCGAAATTTTGGCGGTATGTATTTAAAAACCAAATAAGTGTTTTTTGATTGGAGTAGTTTGAGGCTGATCGTCGTGCTATTATAATCACAATAAATTCGTTTGGCACCGAATTGAGTAAAGATGATCGTGCGAAATTGTATCCACGATGTGGTAAGCTCAATCCTGATGGATTGGCAGCACTGGTACGTGCTGAGGATTATGATCAGGTCAAAGCCGTGGCCGAGTATTATGCCGAGTATTCGAAACTTTTTGAAGGGGCTGGAAGTAATCCCGGGGATAAAACTTTGGAGGATAAGTTTTTCGAACATGAGGTGAGAAGATTACCGACTTTCTGGTAGTTTCAATTCTGAATAATTTGGATTTAGGTCCGTTTGAATGTCCATGCGTTCTTACAACAGTTTCATTTTGGAGTGTTTTACTCGTATTTGAAATTGAAAGAGCAGGAATGTCGTAATATCGTGTGGATCGCTGAATGTGTGGCGCAAAAACATCGAGCCAAAATTGATAATTACATACCGATCTTTTAAATCATAACTTCATCATTCCGTATTGCACGAGTAGCGAAAAATTTGATGTTTTTATGTGGATGCCTCATTCCTACGACATACATAATAAGGTAGAAAAAACAAGTATCAAATGTAAATAATAAATGTATTATAAAGTAATTATTGTTCAACTAGTTTTTGTGTGTTATAAAAATAAATACAGTTAAAATAATTAATCCGTTTCTTCAATAACAACCATTTCTTTGTCTGTATCAGGAGTGTCAATGTGTAATTGTGACAATACTAATGACGGCAAGGGTGTTGCCTCAGGCCATTCGTAAAGTTGTGCAGTTTTAATATCGAGAATTTCCGAATTTCTTCCCCAGAATTTATCCTGAATCAGATCTTCATGTAAAGGTAAGATAACCAAACGTGATTTTCCGTGTTTGGGACTTTTAATTCTTTTCCTAATTAAAATCGTGCCTTTTTTAAATATTTCAGGTTCATTATTGTAATTCGTACTAAATTCACTAAATAAAATTTCATTTTTATCCGAAGATAACGTGCCACATAGTCGTTTTTCAGCCTAAAATCATTTAATGTTAACTAGAATTTCAATTAATATCAATTGGTAATTACTTCAGTATTTGTTAAACCACCCTGAAGTACTAAGGCCCAAAACGTCGTGTTGTAGAGGTTGTTTATGTGACAGTCAGCTTGTCTCCAGCTTAAATAATCCCGCAGATTTTCATCAGTTGGGTAGAGAACGATGCGGGCATCAAACGCTGGTGGATATTTTAGTTTTGTTTCTTTGAAAAAATGGTTCCAGTGGTATACATAAGACGATGTAAATAAACTATTGAGATAAGTCATTATTTTGGGGCCTCGTCTATTATACAACGCCGTATCTTTGCGTAACACAAATGAATATTCGTCACTTTGTCCATAGGCAAGAACGATGTCTTTAAACTCGTTCATAACCACACTTGCAGCTTTGTTCATTAAGGCGAGGGCATTTTCATCGTTGGGTTTTTTAAAATTGTGTTTTGTGGTGAACTTATGGAAGGCCCTACCGTCGATTCTTACCACAATCCAGCAATTTGGTAGGAGTTTTTCTTCCGTTTCGAAATTTCTAACATAATCAAATTTACTTTTTGCCATTTTACTAGTATGTATTAGGTTTCTCAAATGTTTAAATAAGGTTCGCGGTTGAAAGTGCATCGCATTCTAGATGATAAAGGCTTTAAATCATATTTTTTAATATGTATCACAATTTTTGCAAAAGTAAGGTTATGTAAACGTCATAATTTGTATTCTAAACTGTAATGCCAACGCAAAAAAAAACAAAAACCCAATAATTTATATTTTATTTATTTTAACTCCAATATTACAGGCATGTCTAACTAGCATAATATCTTTCTAATTCCTTGTCTTGAGGCTTGAGAATAACCTTATCCTTGAGATTAACCACCCATCCTGGATGCAACCCATAAAAAATTTGTCTTGGATCTTTCCTCTCAGTTAGCATCTCATAATCTGTATCTTTCTCAATTTGTGGAAGCTCATATCCATATTTTTGCGCCAAAACGAGTCGCTCCTGTGAAACTTTCTCAGGGTCTGCCAAATACCCCCTTTTAGTTGGGTCAGTGTAATATTCAATGGCATCAGGGGGCGGCATCATTCTCCTCGGGATTGGTACACCTCTTTCAAAAAATTTCTTCGTGTTAATCATTGCTTGCAAACTGTGTTGATCGTAGTACGCAGTCGTTATAACCCCTCCAGCCCTCTCAATGGCCGCGATAACGGTCTCACTAGCCCACTGTACCTCAATGTTGACTTTCGCATTAAACACATCAGCCCCTTCGTCTGTCAAATTAACACCGTATTGTTTCTGATCTGGTAGAAGCTTGTAAATACCAGTATTTAATATTGAAACTAGATCAATAGGTTTAGAAGTGTCCAAACGATTCTTTTCTATCAATCTCAACAAATCCAACATTGAGAGCGGAGGATACTCGCGCCTTAAACTAAATTATTATGCATTAAAATTTATGTTCTTTGATATTTTGGGAAACGTACTGGTGGCCTTGGTAGTAGGGTTCATGCGGAAATCGTAAATAAAACGGATTATTTCCGGTTTCGTAACCTAGACGCATGTAGTTTTGTCTTTGACCGGAACCTTTATTTCCTGCACCGTGTTTGTCACCCCCATGTTGGGCGCGGCCACGTTTTTTGCTCTAGAAATTGAGACTCACAAAAAGTTAGGTTATGACATTGAACTTACAGTTTTCGATCCAGGGCTAGGTCTAAGATTCGATAAACAGACCCGGGGGAGGTATTTTAGCATTTGGAGTGCCTTTTCAGTCACATTTGACCCCATTTTAAAGGTTTTGCCTGAATCGAAAAACTTGGGTTATGTTTGCAATGTTATGTCAACGCATGAGTTTGCGCATAGAATACACTTACGCGGTATACCGGCGGTATGTTCAAATTGTTACATTTGGACATCTCACTGGAACTGTAATAATTGAGTTACTATGGTAGGTGAGAAATGAGACTAGAAACTAATTCAGTAATATTTTTATTACTCTTACTGGGGCTGCAATAATAATAGTGATAGTAATAATAATTCGATTAACTAATTAACTGTTATCTAATGTATAAAAATACAATTGAAATGATAACAATATACCTAACAGTGGATAATAAATATCTGAAAATGAATATTCGTCGCGTGTTGGTTAAAAAGTGAAGAATTTTTTACATCTCGGAGTATTTTTTCATTCTTATGTCATCTAGAGCATCATATAATTGATGGTACTGTAATTGCATCGGTGCTACAACGCTTATTATGATTTAACCTAAATAAAAAAAAATATTACACTGGTGCAGGCACCAAGATTTGAGATTAACAAAAGAATTTCAGTCGAGTTAAAAGGATCGAGTGTAAAATATTTGATATTGTCGTTCTTACGGCATGAAATTCGTATTTGGTAATTAGATCGATTTCCAGTTCAAACACTAGAGATAAATTAGTACAATAGAATCCGTTTTTCGACGGCTTTTCTGCAAATCGGACATTCGGTCATCTGGTCACCGCACATTTGACACAATCCATGTCCGCATAGGAAAATCATATTTTTTAGGCGATCCAAACAGACGGGACACATTGTCTGCAAAAAAAATCATAGTAAAAACATTTAATGGAATGATTCACATGTAACTCACTTGTTCTTTAATATCTTGTAATTGTTGCTGAAGTTTTTGTATATCGCTATTATTGCTAGTGTCTCTCCCTCCGTTATTCATAAGAGGTCCTTGACTTTGGCCTGCGTCGCTAGTTGAAGGTTTGGGTTCTTCTTCGGTGTCCGCCTTTACCTCTGATATGGTACCCAAGCCACCACTACAAACGGCCAATGGTACCATCAATTCGATTTGCGCGCGACATAAAACGCATTTTTTCATGATTTGAGAACAACTGTCACAGGCACACATGTGACCGCAGGGTTTGAATAAAACGGTCGATTTTTTATCGGAACAAACGAGGCATTCTTCGATCTAAAAAAATATTTTGTAGGAGAGGATATAATAATGAAGGGCGGAAGTAAAAAACCTTGATTCTATTGCTGACTGATTCGCGACAAATGAGACACTTTTTGACCCTCGGTCCGCATAAAGAACAACAGGTCACATGACCGCAAGGTTGGAAAAGCATGTCTCTTTTGGCATCTGAACACACTAAACATTCGTCGAGCGTCGAAGTGATATTTGTGCTTTGATTGTTCTGATTGGGTCCCATGTCCATCTCTCCGCTTTGTTTATCTTTGTGACACTTTTTCAATGTTTTACATAGATTAGGATCGGGACAGAGATCTAAAGGCGTTTGTCCTTTTTTGTTTTTCAAATCTAAATCGGCGCCGTTTCCGGCCAAGAAACAGGCGATACTCGCCGACGACTTCTTGTCGCATCCTTGAGTACCTAAACCCATTAGAAGTTTGCCGACGTCTTGGACGTCGTGTAACTGCCGTAACTGCGAAAGAGTATGATGACGGAGAGCTTCATGGAGTGGTGTGTCGCCGTCTTTGTCGGCAATATTCAAATTGGCACCTTCTCGGACAAGAAGCTAAAAAAAAATTCAATACAAAAAAAGCCCAAAACGGTTTAAATACGTACGCGGACAATTTGGGTGTGTTGGCGTTCGACGGCCAGGTGGAGGGCGGTTTGGAGGTTGACGTTTTGGAGGTCCATGTTGGCTTTACCGTGGAGGACGAGTTGTTCAGCCACTTCGACGTGGTTGTTGAGGGCCGCGAGGTGGAGGGCAGTATAACCATCGTCTTTTTTCTCATCAACAATCCAGGGTCGGGGAAGCTTAGCCAACAGGATCTTCATAGCGCTATAAAAAAAACATAGATTTTTAAAATTCGTAATTTAATTTCCTTCCATGTATTTCTAATTTCAAGGTATCATGTCCAAATCGTTTGTAAATCTCAATAAAAAAAAGTTTTATTTAAAATAAAATATTAAATAAAAAAAAACTGAAAAGTTTTTCAACTCGCAAGAAGAGCATTTGTCAGGTAAACTGTGGACCAACGAGGATGAAAATTCCAGACAGTAGTTATCATAGCGTAGTAGACAGAAGACACATCGACTCATCAACATATGTTCAGCGTTAAGTGGGAGAGTCAGTAATGCATCACATTATGACGTTTGCCCCCTTGGCCTCGATTCTCACAAAACAGCGGCGCCCAAACTTAATTACTTCTATAAACGCAACATGAACTCGTTTATAACTCGTATGTTGATTTTACAACGAAAATGTGCTGAAATTAAATAAACAAGTCGATAAATAAATAAAAGAAAAGATGAGTTTCGGGGACATATCGCCGTATTTTCTGCTTGAATATTCTAATTAACGTTACGCCACTGTTTCGTAATGAATTCATCTGAACGTCGTGTTAATTGAAAGCGAGTGTCTAAAAATGTGTGTTGTATTCGGTTAGAAAATTTTTCGAATCCGTAATGTTGATGTCCGTTTTGTGACGGAAGACTATGGAACACAATGCTCCCATTATTTTGTTTGGTCGTTTTGCTTGTGTTTTACAAAGCAAGACGCAACTTCAGAAATAGTCGGAGTCGGTGCGCTTAACGACGGATTTATTTTCGTGTGAGAAAAGTAGTTTTGCTTTGCAGCAAGACGCTAATACACAGTGTGACGAAATAAAGAGGACGATTCCACCGGAAAAGACGAGGTATGTTGTTTTGTTCATCGTTCGCCATTTGCATTTCGTGTACAATAAACGACAAAATAAATGCCGGGAAATTTTTATCGTCGACGGCACGTGTTGGTAGCACAAGTCGGTTTTAATGAAAATTGATTTTCGTTTCGTCGTCGGTCGCTGTTGGTATCAGGTAGGACCGCTGCACGTTCCAACCAAAATATTTTAAGTGGGTCTCTTCTTTATGAAATAATTTAATTCTTAATTCGCGGTGCGGCCCGGAAAAGCTCTTTACTTATTAAAATATCTGGCGAGAAGTATGAATACATAATATGCAAATCTCTGGAATAATAAACGGAGTGACAGTGACACCTTACTCTTGAAAGAGTTTTCATTACGAAGCGAAAACGCGTTTCCCGCTTCTAACTACTTTTAATTAATTTCGTTGTTGGTGGTGGTGGGATTTTCCACGTTATGATAACAACGAGCGAAGAGTGAAAAAATTTGAAATTATTTCCACTGATGGTGACCATATGTGGTGCAGACATTCCCGCGACCGATTATTTTAATTCAATGATAATACATTTTATCACATTATTGTTTCAACGTTGCAATTTCTTAAGGCACATGTGGAAGCTCGAATAATAAGTCACGATAATCTGACGTCTTGCTGATTTAAGACTTTGTCTTCGAGAAGGCGACCCGCGATAATTAAGATAAGACCGATCGTGAAACGTTTCCACCTAAATTTATACCGGACATCCTCTCTATACGTTATTTCCGTCTTTTTGCCCTCAAATCCCGCGCGAATCTCCTAACTTTTTTTAATCTTGACAATGTTTGCGGTTGGCACCAATGTTTTAAGTCGAGATGTTACCGACAGATAAAATTTTATTCGTGATAGACGACGGATAACAGTTTATAAATTTAGAATTCAAGGAAAATTGTGGTTGTCGATCTAATAATAAAACCGTTTTCATCCATCTATTCATTAAGTTTCATATAAAAACAGTTTTTATTTCATTCTGGATTTATAAGATCGATACGATCTTGTTATAAGTTTCAAGCTCGTTTTCGGCTTAAATACAGGGTGATTGATTTGTTTGTCTTGCTGTTGCTAACTCGGGAATGGAGAGTTGTTTAAATGAGTAAAGTTTTAGGGGATTTTTTCGGATTTCGACCTGTAATAACATACGGAAAAAAAACAGGGTAAGGAGACAGTTGTCATACATTCGAATCAACATGTTCTTTTTTCATCATTCAATAAAAAAAACTAATTGTTGCAGAGTTCTCATTTCCTTTCTTTTATTACATGCTTTCAAAAATTCAATACGCTCATTTAGAAATTTAGATTGATTTTCACAAATATTTAAACAAATTTTGTTCTAACAAAAAATTGAGCAAACAGTCGACCACGGGCACAAAAAAATGAACAAAACTTGTGGACTTAAAAATTTTTGTGATAAAAAAGGACACAAAATCGATCACAGGTACAAAAAGTTTTGGCCTTTTGTAAAAACTTGAACAAAAAATCGCTTAGAGGAAGAAAAAAAAAAAATGAGCAAAAAGCTCGTATGTGATAGATAGTTATAATTATGTATGTGGTCAATAATAGTGAATAAAAACTTGTTTGTTGGAAGGAGATCACTCCTTACATGTTAGTTATGTTAATTAACGTTTCCGTCCCATGAGAATTTTTTAGGTCAGGACAGGTCGGGGATTGTTTAGCTGCGATTTGAAACAAGTCACGCAAACAATCCCACCCTCTGTATGTGTTAGCAGACATTCTCCATTTTCCAGTCGTTGATTTAATAATTACAGACGAGATCACATACAGAAACAATAAGTGAAAGAATTTCCATTTAGTCATTCATTAATTCATTGAAATTATTTTTAGAGCGGTCTATTTTCAGTGTTCATTCAAATTTTTCCGAAATAAACAAAAATTGAAACATGGTCATAGCAATTCGCTAATTCGCCAATTGATTGATTCTTCGATAAATAAACATGCCCAGGAAGCTTCGGCTTTTTATCAATCGAGTTATATTTCGCAGGCGGGCGACTAGGGAGAGTGCGGTGGCTCCAAGTAAGGAGCGTGTATCAACTCCTAGGATATAAATACAGTGCGTTTCTGAACTGTCATGTCTAATCAAAGCGATTCAGTGGCGTAGGGCGAACACGCCAAGTTCAATGTCCTGCTTTGGCGATCCATTGGACGCACACAATAAAATTTTTAAATCTTCGCGTTGTGCTCTAGTTTGTGGTGTTTTACAATAACCAGGTGGGGGGCCCGAAGTTTTAAACGGTTTGTGCATCGCTACGAAAATAAGCGTTTCTCCCCCGCAGTGGCGGTGTTTGATTTATATTTAGATCGCACGCGCTTCGTAGATGATGCAAGTCTATTTGAGGACCAATCGAGACTGAAAAAAGCTTACAGAGGCGGATTTGGGGGGCGATTCCGGGCCTGCATATGAGAATACCGGAAAAGATTTTGCAGGTTTTAGGATACGGGAGCGTCCAACTGAAATTGCCCCATAAAAAAGTCATAATGGGAGTTCTTTTAAATTTGAGAACGGGAGAGGAGACACTATAACTTCCGAGTCATTAAACTTTTAACTAACTTTTTTTATTTTGAATGCACGTTGCTTTATAAATTGATGGTCTGAGATTATTTCGCCACTTATATGGCGGCTAGGATTATTAACTCCTTTTTCTCCCTTGTTCCTAACTTCTTGATTCGGTTAAATGTCACAATCGCGTGACGATGGTCGTCCCCTTTGTTTATTTCTGACATTCCTCCATCAAATCATCACCCGAAGGGTGTGTAAGCATTTAATTCGGTTCCGTTTTCGTGCTGCTTTCTCTCTAATGACACCAGTCAAGATGAATTTGCAAAAGAAAGAAAAAAAATGGTAATTGTTCGGTTCGAAACTGTTAGGCACACGTGACGGGGGTACATTTTTCCGACTTGATGACGAAATAAAAGATACTGTAATTGTTTGTTTGTGTGCAATCTTGGTTTTATGACGTATTTTTCGTAAATGTTTCGGGGAAGGTAATAAGGAAAAAAGCACCGAATTAAATCGCCGTCTGTACTAACCTAACTTTGTAAATAACATAATAAAGAAGGATTTTATTGTCGGAAAATTGTCCAAGTAAGGTCATTGTTTAGGACGGAAAATAGCAAATTATCGGACGACTCCGAATAAAATAATGACAGATTAGGTGGCACGACGTTGAGAAATGAAGTCTTATTGGTCAAATAAATGCGAAGTGTCGGAGTTTAACGATCCTTTTATGGGTGATAGTCGTTTTATGGCTCTGTGTCAATGTCTATTTTGTTAAGTTTTAAAAATATGTACACATTTAATTGCAGCGAAATTAATTTGCTATTTTGTTGCACCAGAAGGTAAATTTAATTACTTACCGTAAAACGGAGTTACTTTGACAGGTTTTGTTAATGTTACTTTTTTGTTTGTTGCAATATTTTCTTGAAAAAATTAGCATCAGAACTATTGACCCTTCTGCTTTAACAAACAAATTTAAAATTTTGCCTCAAGGTCATAGTTTTTCAAAAAAAAAAAATAGAAAATTAATTTCGACAGTCCCTTTAATTACGTTGAAAATCAAAGTTATGCTAGTCTGGGGGGTACTTTGGTACTTTGCGTGATGTAATATATTATGTAAATAAACTTTATTAAACACAAAACATAAAAATATATTTTATTTGTATTTTCTTAAAAAAAAATAAGTAAGTTTTTGGTGTGTTTTGGCTTTTATATGGCATAAAAATAAAATAAACATAATTTCGGTAGCTACTGAAAATGAAACCAAATTAGTAGCCACATAAGGTGTCAAAGTACCCCGGATGTTAAAGTAACCCCATTTTATGTACTAAATTACTCAAGTAAAAATATTCCTCCCAATTATTTTTTGTAATGTAAAAGTATACTAAACAAAATGCAATGAAAATTTAGCATAGGGTTTGGTGTAAAATTGGTTCAAGTTTTTGCAGTATGCCCCGGTTTTCCTTAGTAATCGTGTTCGGTCAAAAGGCAATTTTGATTTTTATTCATGTAATTTGGTTTTTTATTGTCGCGAGAAGCACACGACAACAGTGAGTCGTCGTAAAAATTCACAAGTTGTATGTGTGTTAGAATTTTACTAGTCACGTAAAATTTATGGTTTAATAAAGCCTGGTTATGATGGCGTATTATTGCAGAAAATTATAATACATACTTTAAAAGTTCTTTGAAAGTTACATAAAACCAGGAATACGATCGGGAACGGCAATATGCTCGCATTGCCGGCACGACCAATTTGGGCTAATTAACTCGAAGACGATCTTATACTACGGCAGCGAGAAACTAATTTTCCCGCTCAGAACGGGGCTTTTTTAGCCTTTTTTCACGTTATTTAACATTTCGTTTAATTTATTGTGATTACATGTATACAAAAGTTCTTCCTTTCTTTTTTCGAAATTAAATAAAACCGTTGAATATTCTCCTACTGCGTCTTATTTAGTCAAAATGTAAGATTTTTTTTTACTTTAATTTCAGATGCGCCAAGTTTGTTTTCGGTGTTCATCTCGCCGCTCAACGACTCGCACAAATTAATTTAATTAACTTTACATCTTCAACGGTTTCCGAGATCCCTCCCGCCCGGCCGCAGTACCGACCCAAAACGAAGGGGCATAAAATTTTGAAAAAATAAAACCCACATTCTAAAAAGTAAAAATCGTAAAGGTACAATTGTTATTATTGCAAATGTAAATTTTCTTGCAGTTTGCTTTGTGGAAAGTCTCAATATATAAAGTACATAAAAAAGTTATTTTACTGGAGCAGATAATCCAACTTGAAGTAGAACTGTATGTAGAAGTGGAATGGTATAAAAATAGTAAGTAGAAGAATTGTCTATGACTTTATGGTGATATTAGGTAAATATTTTTGGGAGTGAAGTCACGTTGTGACCAGATGTAGAGTTGGTTTTTCGAAAAGTCAGTTGACTTGTGGCCCAGGAGGGCATCCCGCACATGTGTTAACACATGGTCCGGTCTATAATTACGGTCCTAATGCCGGGCCCGTCTCAGCTAGCTGCAGATGTATTTTAAGAAAAGACAAATTTGGAAAGAGGGGTTGGGTGGCCCGAAGGCGAGCGGGACCAATGGCGTGAACGGGGCCATTTTTAGAATACAGCTACCTAAGAGGCGACGTTACTCCACGTCTAGGTGACGGGGTGCACATTCAGTCGTTGACGGGGACTCGCACAGAGACCGTCTGCCCCAGAGGACGTTCCTGGCAAGGACCCGGGCCGGGGCCTTCGCGAGTTCCGTGCTTCCTTACTTCCCATAGTGCTTTAAACGTATGGAATGTAAAGAAGTATGGAGCGAACGCGGGCTTTCTTTGCTCTCCTCCTCTCGGTATATATAATAATAACGACACATTTGGTGCATCTGTTCGACCGTGTGACGCTGCTACTGCTGCTGTGTTTGTGTGTCTTCTTGTGGCCGGAAGTGAGGCTTTACGCTCAGTGTCGACACCCTCCAGATATTTATTAAAAAAGTTTCGAAGAGTTTCGGAACGTTCTAATTGGAAATTTCATGTACCAGTGGTTCGCGATGATTTACCACCGATCGAAAAAATTACGAAATTTCACACAAAGTGCACAAGTCTTAAACTGGACCGAAATTAATTCATTTCGTAATGGCACGCGATAGAAAAAAAAATCAACGTTAAAGGCGCGTTCACACGTCGGAAAGTAAGGCGATACTGGCGTCACGTGATCGGTTTTATTATTATCCTAGTTACGTAAACCAAAATTTAATGCTGGGGCAAAGTCGGTTATTTTATTTGTTAATTTCGCCTAATCACTCTCAATTTTATTCGGATGAAATTTGTTTTGATCGCCACTTAATGTTTCACAAGGAAATTTGTAAATGGCGAATACTGTTTCAATATGGCGACCAGTGGGGTGTGGGTGTCGTAAAAATAGACTCTGAGAGAACTTTATGACGTTTCCTTTTTGCCCATATGACAGGAAGTGTATTTAATGTTTTATTATATCGAAGATATTTCGAATTGTTTTCGCTATTCCTGCTGTCTTGCGACTCGAATAATTTAGGATAAGCGGCCCGACACGTATTTGCATAGATGTTATATTATCTTTGCTCTTAGTAAACAGTTTATTTCTAATTAAGTTAACCATTAGCGAGATGGCGAAATATTACAAATGCAGATGATTAAAAAACTCCTTGAATATCCACGTAGAAAAATCCGGTACCCGGAGTTAAGTACGTGACCTTAATTACTAATAGCATTTAGTAATTCGGAAACTTTTGCAATAATAGAAAAGGAGATCAGAATTTTAAATAAAAAGCCGCCCAGAACTCCATCCAACTTTTTCACAAGCCAAAAGTCATTTTAGACATTTGCAACATCCATTGACCGATTTCCCTCCATTCATGATAATACCACTGTATCGATTAAATTTATTTCCGTACCATCCCCTATCTGAAATTAATTTGCACCGTTCCAAAAGGTAGGTCAACAAACAGGACTAAATCGCTGGCAGTGTAAAGTTTTAGAGTGATTTAATTAATGACGTTCTTTGATTTCCAAGAATTCTCTCGACAATGGTTTTATGCACCGGATTTTCTGATGTTAATTACTTCCACGGGAGATATCAAATTTTTATTACGAAATATAACGTCCACATTTTTCACGCCTGCTAATTATTACAAGATGATCGGGCCCTTTTTCTTGCAGTAAAACTTAGAAGTTCCAGAACTGCGTGCCTCAGAATTCATCAGCGCATTGCTCGAATGACAATCAGATTCCTTCGAATCGAACATTCCGCATTTAACAATTCCCAAATTGAGTAGATTCGGGTGTGTATATTCGGGCGAGGGGGAGATGCGAATAATATAAAGCCACTTGAAATTTTTCACAATGTGAAATGCCCGAGAAAAAATGAAGCGGATCGTGAGGGGGACATAAATCGAGACTTATCTTCAATGAACACAGTTGGGGGTGGTTCATACGTCACGTTTGAGGTTTCACTCGGTTTATATGGAGCCACGAAATAAAAAATCTATTAAATTTCTGCCTGGATTTTTCCGAACACAATGGATTTATTAAATCTCAATTTACGAGAAGGGAATGTGTTTTAATTATAGTGTGTGGTTAATCGCTAACAAAAAATTAAGTCTTTTTATCGGTTAATATCGGTTTCGAGCGAGTTCACTTCAATTTCTTTCGGAAATAATTTGTGGCTGTAGCATCTGGAGAATCGTCGACTGACAAAGATCGGGTCTCGTTCTCCGTCTGCATTACCCATTTAGTTGATGGCGGCAGATATCCAGTTAGGCCTAGTAAATTTATTTGTATTAATCCCGGCTTCGCTTAGTGTAACCGGTTATACTAGCCGATTATTTGTCATTAGAATTAATACGGACTGGAATGGCATAACGGCTAATCTGTGTCCTGGACGCATCCGCTCTGTTGACCACTGCGTCGTGTGCGTGGCAGACACACCATCCGACCGGCAAAATTGATACCGACCACCCTTCAAAATTCACTCCTTTGCGTTTTTAATCCCAAACAAAATAAATATTATTTTCGATATGTGATGCATGCATGTGTGTACTATCGGTTTGCGATTGTATGATAGCAATAAATACAATTTATTTGCCCACGTATAAATAGACAAACGGTCCATGAATGCCAGTGGCATTCATCATTGCAAAAATTATGTACGAAAAATGGGCGGGTTTTCTGCACAAAATTACATTCCCTAAATCGAAGGGTTATTTACGAATGTAATTAAAAATATCGGATTTGTCAATTGGTAATTTATAATTATGAATGTTCTCGTGGAGCTGAAATATCTTGTACAATATTTCAGATGCATTTTTAAGAAAGTTTATGTCCCCTTACGTGCCTACACCAATGCCGCGGAAGATTACCTATTGAAATATTCATAAGCAAATTTCAGGTACTATAATTACATCAGCGAACCGCCACCATGAATTTTATTATTTCGTTGGAGAGGTTAGCGTTTCCTTAATCTCAATAATTCTCCGTGGCAAAAAGCCACTTTTCCACATTTTCCCCAAAGTATCGGTAACTTTTTTTTATTTATGGGTCGATTTTCGTGAAATTTTAGTGAAATACAGCCAAAAATCGTCACATTTATTAACCTCGAACAGGACGCATGGAAGTTTCAGATGACATTAGTATTTTTTAAAGAAAACACGACAACCGAACCGTTTTTTTTTCTCCTCTAGAAGCGATGAAATATCGCGACCATTGTCATTTTTTCCCCGGTTGTTATCATAGGGAAAAACTAACGACCCAATCAATTTCGATTTCGGAAAGACAGCACCTGAATTTATCAAAAACGATTATTTGGCGAGGGATGAATAACGGCACCAAACGTATGAAAATTGCATCGGTTGTATGTGCATCGATGATTTGTTCTCGATGCACGCCGAGAGCGGATAATCCGCTTGTCAAATTTTTCGTTGAAGCGGGCGAGAGACGCCCCCACAACGCTGAAAAATGACGGAGGAATAGAATTTTCATTGTGCAAAACTATTTACATCGAGAGCGGCCGCGAGCCCGTCCCGTGGCATGCTGTTCCGAATGCAAATGCAAGAATATGACGTAATAAAAGTAAGCTGCCCGACCGGCACGAAAATGAAAAATGGACGTTATTTACGTGAGGCTTTCCCGTTCCTCGATGGCTCCTCCTTCACAATTTTCCGGTGACGCGGTAACGTTCCGGATGAAAAAATATTAATTAACGGGAGATTCGACGATCATCTTGAGGAGTCGACGGGGTGTAATTGAGGACTCGCTGATGTGTATTATCCTCCGGAGCGCATTCAGCACACGATCTTCTGGTGGGGGTGCTGAGACAGCGATGCGTGACGTGCATACAACCCCGAACGCGGTGTCGTATACTTACACCTGTCCCCTGGATACTTTTCCCAAAAGGGTTTGCTTGTGTGCCGGCAACCAGTTATACACGTACGTTTCGAATTTCACTAATAAACTTGTTGGGAAACTAACATTTTAACAAAACATCGACTACATTTTTGAAATATGCTGTTTTTGAGAGCGAAAATATTTGCATGTTTTTATTATTACATACGCCAAACTACCTCTCTTATGTAAACAATAAACGGAATTAAAAATTCTCATTTTTACTGTTGTAACTGTTTTTTATTCTTTCTTTATATTATTTAATAAAAAAATGTTTAAGTACATCTTCTTTTGTTTTATTTGTTTCCCTTGGTCATCAATCTTAAATATTATATAAATGTAATTAACAATTATCTACAAAAGACGTTTTAGCAATATTTCTGAAAGAACATGTTTATTTTGAGAAAAATTACGAGTAAGCAGTGGTGTTTTTAACGCCTTCAAGACGTTATGTCATTAATGGCTGAACGTCTAAATGTGAACCGAGTGTTCAGTTTTCATCCGTTTCGAATAAATAACATGTCGTCTACGGGTGAGTAGGGGAATTATCTTTTAAAGCGTGCCACTCCGCGTTCACATTCCAAACATCTGCGCTAGTCAAATAACTTTTCGACGTCCCCTCGTACGTCATATATGTAAACTACCGTCAAGTGAGCTCACGTTCCTCTCATCATGAATCGATTGAAGGATCGAAAGTGAAGAAAAAAGTATTTTGAGCTTATCCTCTGAGCTAATGAACTCTGTCACGATCTCGCCTAATGTCGCAGAATGATGTCGAGATTTACGAGGTCGGTTCGATTTTATGTAAAACCGGAGGTCGAGGCGCGACGGAAGTCCTTTGTTATTAGTCGCGTGTGTATATGTATTTTTTATGGGGGTGAGGGATTGTCGGAGACTATCGTTCATATGTCGCAATAAAAGGTTTGAAGAGTTTCGGGAGTGTGGAGACGATTTTTTCGCCTTTTGGTAAAATCCTCCCCCGACCTTAATACGTTTGATAAAGTAGGGGCGCGGCAAAGGTCGGATCAAGAAGCAATAAATGATGAAGTATAAATCACGGGGAAACACTTGTTTTTATGCTGGTATTAAAAACTTTTCGGTAATAAGAGATAGCACGGTTTGGCATTTACTATTAAAAAACTTTCAGATATACGACCGGTTGGACTGTGCCGAACAAAACTCCGATTTATGGATACTGTTCGGATTATTGATTCGATTCCGGGACTTTTACCTAGTTTCGGGATCATGCCATATCGTTCGGAAATATATTATTTTCGAAAATTTTATTTTATTCCTTTGTTTTTTCTCTTTCGTGTTTAGTTCCAAGATGAAGGATGAGAAGTGAAACTTGTCTTGATCCAATGACATAAGAAAAGGTCTACAGTGTTGAACAAATGTTAGCTTAGAAGAGTCGGCAGTGTTTTTATTGACGGATACTTGGATGATTTATCTCTTCAATAACATATGTCAGCAGAACAAACTGCGGCAACACCTGCTGTTTCAACACATCCACACTTAACGCCTTTTCTCCCCCACGCTTCACCCTCTTTTTCTTGTCGTATTTATCAAAAATTTGCCATCATCTCACTCAACTTATAACTTATAATAACTCGGCGAAAGTAAAGTCTTAAATTCAATAACGACCGCCATATTGTGTCCCGTGTCCTGTGCGTGTACCAGATCGACCCTAAAAAACGTCCATCATGCTGAAAGGTCCTTCCATAATTTGTAAGGGTCAGGACATGGCGATGATTTATCAATAACTCCAAAAATCAATGTCTAAACTACGTTTGATGAATTTGAGCAACTGTCCCTTACGTATGCGTCACATACGAAAGCCGAGAGTATTGGAGTAAATCGAATTGTAAATCTGAACTTTGATGTCAATAGTATACAGTTGTTTTAAACACACAAGAAGTTATTCTATTCAGAATATGCCCCCGTTTCGAACTTGGCTGATCATCTGAGACGTTATTAAATAAGTTTCTCGTGGGCCGGGCCGATTATGCACTGAGGCAATACGATGGTGGTATTCTCCTTGGGAAATAATTTTTGAAGTTGCGACAGTGTAATACGGCGACTTTACGCCGTCATCTACTAGAACTCTAATGATGATTAATTGTATGTCGGCGTGCTTTATAATGTAAAAGAGTGAGCGAGAAGGAAAGCTCGTTCGTGATTTTCGCAATTTATGCATTCCTGTTGCAGTGATTTTCCCTTGTAATATGTTCTTAGGTATCTATATGTGAACGTCGTTCTATTATTGCGAAAAGTGGCATTGACAAGATAGCTCTCGTCGGACGGGAGGCGAAAACTACCAAGGCTGCGAGTCGTTATTCGAAAAATAATGTATATCAACGCTATGCTAATGCAGAGTCCCGGTGAGACGACGTTTCCAAGGGTTGCCAGAGAGAGGGAGGTAGAAGAGGAAGACCGCGGTTGCCATGGAGCACCTTAGAACAATCTGCATAATGCGAACACAGGGGCCGAGCCTAATTGCCGACGCTAATGAAGTTTGTGTATGAGACGGTATGAATTGGTCATAATTCACCGGGATAAGAGATAATGGCCGATTCGGAGATGAAGGGGCTGATTAGCGATGCGATGCGATACGACGACGGCAGGTGACGGCTTGATTACGATGCCGACGGCGCAGACACGGTGCCGGACCTTTATTTATTACAAACTAAAGAAGAAAAACGACAAGATGGCCATTCTATCCAAGTTTCTAATGAAGAAGAAAAATCGTTTTTATTTCCATTTTCCAACTGTTAATCGGATCTCAGGTTGTTATGTGATTCCGTGATAAAAACAGTATGTCCATGTATCTAAAGAGAAACATTTTGGTAGAGCGATTAATTCAAGAACAGCAAACGGCGGTCGTGAATGGGTGGAGGTTTTGATTCGAAGTCACGAACTCGTAAACCCTATATTTTTACAGATTTATTCGTATATCGTCGCAATATTGAAAATCAAAGTATCCGAAATCTCTAACTTATGACACTTGGTGCGGTAGTTTGGATTCGTCGTTAGACTTGTCGCCGAACGAGATGGGATTTGGTTCATGTCGTGATGGCACATTTCTAATAGTTTTTTTCTTCTTCCTTCCTCTGCTCCTCGTTGTCGAAACACAATCGACGCACAACAGACAATTTTCTTCCTTTTCCATATTGCATTCAAGTCGAAACATCGTGCCCTGCCTATAATCCAATTCGGCAGCAACGCCGCTGCCAAGACATTGTTAGATGCTGTCGGCGCTTTCCAACAGAATGAGACCAGAATTGGAAAAGCGTTGGGAAACTTTTAAATTAAATCCAGAGAAAAAGCTTAAAATGTGGACGGCACAGTTTTTGAAACACCACTGCTCGTAAGAATTATCGCTGCACTTGTAAATTTTAACTCCACTGTCACCGACATTCCACTCGAAAATCGTACAATTTAAGAGATAAACAACTCCACTCTTTGCCAACAAAAACTCAAAAGTGGACTTCTTGATCTATGGTTTTGCATATGTTTTAAATCGGTACTCTTTCAGTCTTTTTCAATGTCATTAACGAAATTAAATTCTTTCATTAATTACTTGGGATCGAGTAATTATTTCGAAGCATTCTTTGTCGTCCCATTGAATTAAAATTAGTTCGAAGAGGGTACATGTTGGGCGCCACAATTGAAACACTCTTCCAAATTATTTTCGAAGGAAATAACATTTTACGGTTTTATAATTTAATAATGGGGAAAAACCGCGTCTGGTTTTTTCGTAATTCGAAGAAAATATTCAAAGTGCGATTTTTTTCCTGTTTAGTAAGCAAGCAAGCGCTGCAATTTGCAATAAACAGGATAATATTTTCGTTATAACCGTAAAAGCGGATACTTTTTAATATTTCTTTCCTTTACAATAAAAGTGTTTATCAAAGAGAAAGCAGTAAACAGGGAATATCGTCTCTTCGTCTTAAAGATTAAGATGGATGTAAAGTAAACATAAATCACGCAGGATCCCGTGCGGCTTTTACGACATCTAATAAACATGTACATATTCAAGTCTGGAAGTTTTTCGACGTGAATCAGCGCTAATTGCCACGTGACTTATAATACATGATTAGGTCGATTTGAGTGAGATTGCCACCTACCTCGAGCACCATTACTCAAATTTCGAAGTAGTGACAAAGGAGCCCTTATAAGTAAGTAAAGTTCGTTGTGTACAGAAAATCAACATTAGTAATTCATGAAACCGCAGTGTGAAAACGAGCCGGCATAAAGCCGAGTTTATGATACTGACTTTTCATATTAGATACCAGCGGGTTCCGGACTGCCACTGCTGCAGCCTCATCAGCCCAACGATGAGTCCTGATAAGCCGTATAAGCTTATATACGAGTATAATATTTTATTTAACTGCCACCGGGCGGTGTATTTGAAGTTTCACTTGACGCTCATCCTCCGACACTTCGGTGTGCGTTGATCGGTTCTTTACTGCCGGTTAATTTCGCAAAAGCGAGTCATTCGCGAACGTCCCTAACGAGCGTAACATCGACGTTTTCGAGCTAAAGTACGAGTTGCGGGATAGTTAGTTACGGTCAGTTACTGTTGAGTTATGATACGTGAAGTTAAGTGCAGGTTTAACTCAACGCCCCGGAGTGGACGTTGATAATTTAGGAGGAAATTACATTATTGTACGAGGGACAAAAAGGGAGGATTTTATTGTTCGAACCCCGAGTCGTGTTTACCCGAAAACAATTTGAGAATTAGATTTGACCAAAAAAATAACTTTTGCCTTGATTTCTCTATTGATAAAGATGGAAAAAATCTAAAAAAGTTTAATTACTTTAGAATTAAAATGTTGATTAAAACGCACCGATTTGATAAGGGTGCTGCAATTAAAACAATATTATGAAAAGAAAGAGTTTCCGTTAGTTAATCGAGTTTCCATCGATCGATGCGAAAAATGATGATTTTCAGTCCATGCCTATTTTCAGTTGAAATCTCTCGATCTGACAGAAAGCTCCACTTTCCATCAATAAGTAGTAAAAAAGGAAAGCTCAGCACGGAATAATAAGAACGTTTGTATAAATAATGAATAATCGATAAAGAGGAGCGGTCGGTTGGCAGACCGGGCACCGGCTTACTCCAGATATCGACTGGGGGCCAATGATTGTGGTATACCCTGGCACAGAACCGGATCCGGGGGCCCTTGACGCTGATATCGTTGATCAGGCCGGTCCTGGGCGGCGATTTTTCACCGGTGTCCATTCAAATCCATCGAAAACGAAACCGCTTCACAGTCGATAAAGCCGCCGCCGAGGGTGTTTTTTCGATGGCCTTTTATTAGGGGTGCGGTATGTGTGTCAGTCAACGACAAGGGGGTTAAAAATCGTGTCGAGGATTCCGGCCCCAGGTACTCGACCGTGAAGTTCCCCTATTGTTCTTATTATTGATGAGTTCGGCACGGATTCAGGAGGCGGCGTGCCCAATCCGTACTCCTCCAGTGACGTCACTGTCACTTCTACTCAGATGATTTATTGATATCTTAGGTAATTACGGAACTCCATAAGCCCGTATCTTATTAGTTAGGATATAGATTACTTATATAAATTACTCCGGCTCCAACCTAATGGAAGTAACCCGAACTGATGCCCTAATAATATTTAGGCGAGACACACCAGACCTCCACGACCTTCTGCATTAAATTTGCAACGGAAAAATCGAATTTTACAAACGCGAAAACGGCTGGGGCTCCGTTAATTGGCCGAACTCGACATCGTCATTTGACATCTTCATCTGTTATTGCGTCTGCTTCCGGTTTTTTTCCGTCGTTTCCGTGTTTGCTGTTGCCACGTCCGATCCCCCTAAACCGAAACAACGCTGTTTGTATACATCACAATAACAAATAAAAATAAATCGTGAGGGATCTGCGAAAATTTCGACGATTTATGAGCTACCCCAAAAACAGCTCATACAAGATTTGTGGTCGAACGAATGATCAAACATCTATCCTCTCTGAGAGCTCTATTTAGTATCTCGTGCAAGTTTTAAAAATTTACGATGTAAATTTGTCACAGTTCTCGCGCAAAAACCGAGTCTTATGTTACTTCGGTCGGCGGTAGCGATAATAATAATAAAAAACCCACACTGGCGGACGGTTTTAAATGGCAAAAACCCGCAGATTCTCTTTGATTCTTGTGCATAATTTCGGGGGACGAGTCGCTGTGGGACTCGGCGAAACGTAACCGACCCTCCGCAGATGCTGCTGACCGCAGGGACGCCGTTCTGAAATAGCAACACATATATCAAATATGCTAATTTAGAATTGGTTGTTTTCTGGCAGTTCGGGATGTTWGGTGGGTTCACCTTATGTTTATGCTAAATACGCCCCCGTAGCACCAAACGCTAATCAGGAAATGGAAAGAGGACAGTTTTTCGCTCACTGCAACGATGAAATATGTATAAAGCATTGCCGAAAGCCCGATTGTTCGAATTCGTCTCGTACCCCTCGGCCATAATCGACCCGCATCAATCATCACAGTCTCCAATGATAAACAGCTGATTGGGGGCGGCGATGATTTTTATAAATTTTCATTCCCATTCCACAACTCTTTCAAATTCTTCCAATACTAAATGTTCTTTTTTGTTTGTTTTCTAAAAAAGAGGAGTTTTCCATAAAATTTACCCAAAAAAGCAAACTGATACCTATAAGATTTACACAATGACACCACTTTTTATTTTTCCAAACACGTATTTTCCTACACTTGCGTCTTTTAAAGTGTGCACATATGACTTAAAAAAGTCGAAATACTGACACTACACTGCTATTTATCAAATTCGGCAAAAGATTGGCTCCGAAGGAATTTTTCACTTTTGACGGTTATAAGAGTGGGCGACGTTTGATTTATTCGGTATTTCGGATTTTTTCGCTTTATTGGGTGTAAAGAATCCGGATTAGGCTTGCGTTGCCAAATTATATAGAAGACAACAGAACGAAATTGCCTTATTAAATGTGAAAGAGTCATCGAGGATAACAGTTCTGTTGAGAAAACTTTTCTAACAGCTAAATTGTAAAATAGAAAAATAAATCACAAATAAAATTTGTGAGGTGTGCTAGGAACAACTAGGGAACAAAACATAATTTCTGTTTTATTTTCTTTTCGTTTCTATAATTTAATTTCTTGGCAAAATAAATTTTCCGTTGCAGTAGTACTGTCGTAATCCGCGTGAGAACCACTCACCTTGCAAGTGCTTGCCAATATACAGGGTGTTCCGTTTTTATTGTTACAAATTTAAGTAGGTGATAGGATATTCAATTTTAAGATAAAAGTTTCCTATAAACATGAATCGAAAAATATTAAATAAGGGAGCTACATCCCCTGAACGGGGTGCATCTTTTAACGGATTTCTTCCAATATATCAGCAACCATTGTAGATAAAATTTCAAAATTTGGTACAACTGATAACTTTTATACACCCAAACGAATTTAAAGATAAA
>NW_025401068.1:6081292-6139040 GCF_015345945.1 Tribolium madens
GTTTTTCACAAAAAATATGTCTCTTGCGTTTTTTCGATACAATTTATCGTTTTTGAGTAAAATCATTTTACAATATGTGTTGCAGACCATAAAGAGAATAAAAATTAAAAATCAAATTCCGTTTAAGACGCCCGTGATTAAAAATTTTGACAACTGATCTTTGAATTCGTTCAGGTGTTATCAGCTGTACCAACTTTTGTAATTTTATCTATTCTACAATAGTGGAAAACCCCATTAAAAAAGGCATCTCTTTCAGGGAGTGTAGGCTTACGTAACATTTTTTGATACATGTTTATAGGAAACTTTTGACTTAAAATTGAATATTCATTATATCACCTGTTTAAATTTGTAACAATAACAACGAAACACCCTGTATATCGTTTAAGCTTTGTTTATCAAGCTAATCAACGATAAAACATCTCAACCATGTAGCGTAAATTATAATGAGGCAGGAGACGAAGTAGTCATTTTTTCCGGGCGCGCGTGTTTTGTTCTTATGCAAAAAAAATCATCATGTTTGAGCTTTACATTATAACCGAGAGCTGGAAGCAATAAAACATTCTTATATATATACACACCCCGGAAAGTTTTAACAACCCCCGTCAAGTGGGAGTTGAAATATCAAAATGCGAGAAGCCGCCACTGTAAAGTAGCTGATGTTGTTATTGAGGCAATCTCACGTTCGCCATCTTCATGTTTTCCTTCCTTCAGAATATCGCAATATCTCTAATCAATCACCTGTGGAATTTTTAAAAATTGCCGTGGAAGTTTGGCGGATGCGCCGGGAGAAAAACGGATAAAAAGTGCTTTCGTCGCTCCGTGCCGGATGTGCGTAATAAAACGCAAAGCGGTGTGACTCCCGAAAGGACGACATGTAATTTTCAGAGGCTTTGATTATCGAACCTTTCGCACTCAGGTGAAATCGTAAACTTTCGTTACACCATAAACGTAAAACTTTATAATACCTTATTTAATTATTCAATAGAAGGACGGTGATTCGTACCGGAACGTGTGCGCCATGATCGGGAAAAAATATTTCGTTTCATCTGCAAGTTTTTAATTAAAATACACATTGATAGCATAAATATTAATGGTATTTTAAATGAGGTTGCAAATATTCCATTACATAATTCATGTCACAATTACCGACTTCAACCCTAGTTATTTTATTTTCTTTCAACAACGCAAACACATTAATTAGCCGGCTCATGTTCTTTTTTTCACTCACTCCTTGAAGTTTAATCGAAAACTTCCTAGCGACAATAAAAATTACAACTATTTACATTCTTGAGCAAAGTTGTTTGACGCGAAGTGAACATCATCCTTTCGAATTAGTCGTGTAGTCCCTAGTACGTTATAAAACGATCTGGATTTCCGTTTTACGATCGTTTGTAAGAGTCCTCTGAATTCTAATGTCCAAGTTAAAATTTCAGCGCGAGCACTATCGTTAATGTTGGAATTATTCCAGTTTCACAATTAAATTAAACTATGCTATGAGAGTGCGCCCGGTGCGGCTTTTGTAACAAGGATCAAGACACAGATGTGATTTTATGAAATAATTGACCGCAACAAGAATCGCGGATAAAAGGAATAATGCCTAATTGGACTCGGATACGGTTTATGTCCTGCCACATGAAACACCGAGTAGATGGGGGGAAACCCTTTTGTTTACAGTAATTGCTAATTGGTTCGAAAGCTTCGTGCATATGAGGGAACTTGTCTCATTTTGTCAGAAACAAAAGACGTTAACGTTTGAAAAAAAAAGGTTTTTCTATTTCGGTGTCACAATGAGCATTTTGTGTAACTGAAAACAGTTGCATAAAAGGCAATTTTGTGACACAGTTTTTTGGCGACATTATATCTAATACTTTCGTCATCACTGGCCATAGACTGACGTTTTTAAGTGAGAAATTGTTGCAGTTCAACGTATTTCACCGAAACTAATGCAATTTAAGCTATTTTAGAGCAATTTGGGTACTGCATACGTCAAATGTCAAAAATTTTAACTCTCAAATATAATAATAAATTCAATTTAAAAAGCGCTTAATAGATAATAGTATATTATGATACGAGTTTTACAAGAAACATTTTGTCGCACGTACGGGTTTAGGACAGCGAGAAGTGTCATAAAGCAGTAAGTGCGACAAAATGTCTTATAAACAAGATATCATACAGTATTTTTTCTACTTTGCACTTTTTTAAACAAAAAAAAAATTGGAAATTTCGGAATGTAGGGAATTTTGCGGCAGTTGACAACAAACCCATAACAGTTTCGTACTGGGCCTTAGTACGAACGCAAAGTGGAAATAATAGTATAAAAAACGCGTGTTAAAACCTCTCGTTGTGATACTCGTGTATTTGTAACACTTGTTTTTTAATATTAATAGTTTAATTCACAAAAAAGCTTTCTGCATATACAGGCTGATTTGTGCAAGAATTTTAAAAGGAGAAAGTAGAGATCAAAAGAAGTCGAAATAACTGAATCTGGCTTATTGGAATGTTTATAAACAGTTTCAAAGATATAGAGGGTACAACCTCCACTTTGGCGTCGAAAAAATTACAAAAATGAGTAGTCAAATAATTGTTGAATATTTTTATGAATAAAAATGTTCTATAATCTTTTGACTGCGAATTGTATTCAACGGACTATTCAATGAACCAAATGGCAAAGCGTTACACATGATTTCGTTTTCATAGCAACGTGGAATATCCAGTTATATTTATTTTATCACGAGTGGAATATTCGCTTGAATTTGTTGTTGTTAAGATGCGAAAGTAAATATCTGCTAATTTATTCGTTAATATTTGAAAAAAAGTGAAGCTAATTGAATAGTCATAAAAATGTATATAAACAAAGTTTGAACCTTTTGAGTCCTTTATAACAAAGTTTACATTACCTACTAGAAGTCGGTAACATTTAAGATAGGTAAGATTTTGCAGAGTTAATCTCAGAGATCATATGTGCTTACAATTTGAGTTGGTGAAGTTTAAGGGTGTGTCCCAAATTTTAATTTATTCAACGAATAAAATCCTTTATTTTTCTTAATTATAAACATTTGGATAAAACAATTTGAGTTATTTTGATTTCTTTTGTGTTCTACTATCATCTGTTAAAATATTTTCACAAATTTGAAAAGCAAGCTATAATTATTATTACTTATTAGTAATGAAGTTTTGACTTCTCCGCAGATTTTAGCATCGGAATTCATCGTCATTAGAGGTGCAGACTTATACAAGACGTACACAAAATAGGTGCAAATGTAGCACAATAACCGCTCAATGCATGGCAAATGGATTCAGCGAGTTTGTAGTAACTTTATTCAGGTCCAACAGGAGAAAATTTGATTAATGTTTTGTGGTCAGTTGTTGCTACTTCATCAAACACACCCCATTTTCCTAAAGTCAACGGCAATAAAAATCGTCGATTTTATGACGCTCGTAAACGATAGATTGTGCTTTTTTATTAGCTATTATCGCCGATTAAATACTGTGACGGTGTAATTCGTGTCTAATATACAAATAATAGGATTTTATTTTCCTACTACTCTCAGCGTGTCTATTTCGGATCTATTTGAAATAAAAACAATCAAAAAGAGAACATCATGTAAACAATTATGATCTCATTAATGTCAACATTACGCCTGCGTCGAGTGTATCCTCTCCTGTCAGATACGTTTGCGAGGAAAAACGATCTCCGCTGTTTCTACATGTATGTGTTGGTGCGGTATCGCGTCTCGGGAATGACGGGGCACGACACCATCTACGCCGGCGGTCCCCCACACTCTCATATGCGGAACCATATTTAGTTCTCGGAGGAGATCGGCATCCCCGACGTATCGTATGACCGCGCGTCTTAACGCTGCTAACTTTAGTCTGTCATTCTTAACCTTCACTTAAGTCGAGCTTTCTCGATGTTTGACCTCAACGACAACAATAACAAACTGATGTTTTCAATTATTCGCCCTCTGTTCGACACCTCGTTCCAATTTGTTTTCATACACAAAAAGGGTTCGTCAAATTCGTTCTTTGTTTTCTTTCGGGGAGGAAGAGCATCCAACTCGTCCCTGTTGTAACGAACACGGGACAACTTCCACGATCATACATCTTCATTTACGTTATACCCTCCCTTGGGAAGCAAAAAACATAAAAAAATAGTTTACGGAATGGCGATGACAGTGGCGTTCGGCGGGAGGAAACGATTCCGGTCAAAGAACGCAACTGTCAGTTAAATAATTTTCTGAGATTCCGGCGTAATCCTTCAATGTCGCGACGAGGCACATCGCCTCATAATTTACGCCACTAATTCACCTGACAAGGCAATGCGCGCACCCCCTTTATCATTCTTTGTGTGCGATCTGGAATCTAGATGGCCCGGTTTAAACCAATGTCCACTCGGATACCGCCATCGTTCGATGAACACGCAATCCGGGCACGAATCACAACGCAAACCCTCGATAATACATCATTTGATCAAAAATTTTTACCCGCGTAGTGGTTGCGGATGTTTCCATTGTTTGCCTCTTGAAATTGTCTTTCACGGGATCCAATTTAATATGCATGGTGATCATATCGAGTGCGGCACACTTGAGCCGAAGAGAGATCGTACTTATCCATAAAATATTTGATCGGATCTGGCGCGGTATGCTGCTCATAATATGGAAAATAAGGCTGTGAAAATAAAACGTCGCTTCGGTAATTTGTCCGGGGAGATCTCCGCTGGAGCTTCGAACGGCGCACGAAGGAGGTAATTAAATGCCGGTGACGCGTGAGTGACGTTTTATGAAATAATTCGGACGTTACCGATGGTGAAAGATGATGAGTCGGAAAAAAATCCCGACAATTACTCGAAGGATTGTCATTAAAACTTCCCTTGTTTGAACTAGACGTGCTTTACAATAGGCATAATTACCTCTCAGAGATCAGTAAACAAGACAATCAATCAGAATCCGCTTGGCTAATACTCGAAATTTGTTACGCGTTTTATCGCCGACGATAAATACCACCGCTCCGACGCAGGATATAACCATCAAAATTTCAATGACAATAGATTCGTAATTTCGCTAGATGATCGGACATCTGGAAATTGCACTCGAATTTATTTCCAAACATCAGAATAATCCCGACAAAGATATTTTTCCGATTATTCCCTCAAGTCCAGTCCTTGCCAGAAATTTGAAATTTAAATAAGATTCTGTTGAATTTCGCTTCATATCGTTATATGGATTTATCGAATGGCAGTGAACGTGCTCCATCTATTTTGTCAATTAAGAAAAGAGAACCCCACAAATTATATTTAGACGAAAAATTTGTATTCAACTGAGAAATTTTTCCCCACCGCCGTTCATGCTCGTCAATACATATACGAAATACAGGAGCAAATTCGATAAAATCGCGCGATAGCTACATGGTGAAACAACTAACAAAAACGATTTCTAACAATTCTTTCATAAAAAATTTGTAATGCCATGAAAATGAATAAATCTCTGTATAACCTTTTCCTCAAATTTATGTTGATCAAAGTTTTTTTTTAGTTAAACATAACAAATCTGTAACAATTAATTATTGATGATATTTATCTTAAACCAGTTGTAAAATCTTAAGTAATTATGATTTTTTTTCCTACGGGATGCTATAGTTAGGCACCAATAAATTGCTTAATAAATTAATAATTGTTATAGGTATACAGTGAGCGGCAAAATTATGAATAATCTTATTAAAACTGAAAATATTTTGTGTTGGTAAAAATGGCCAATTTTCTTTTTAAAAATACACAGTTTTCAACTTGATTTCACATTTGGTGTTTCAGTAATGATCTCATCGACATTTTTTTAAGTGGAAACTGCTAATTTGGTTTAACCAATTCGACAAATTTTTTAATTGTCGATATGACCAAATCTAAGAATAAATACTTTTGTCAAAACGAAATATTTTCAGTTTTAATAAATAAGATTTTGCTGCTCATTGTATATATAAATCATACTCTTTACAAGCTTTAAAACAGTTCACTAGTGCCACATTTCAAAATTTCTTAAATCAACAATAAGTTATTTTAACAGTAAGTAGTTAAATTTTATAAAAAGGAATGTGATTACCCGATAACTGTAACAAAAAATTGCGTTGGTCAATCTTTTTGTATATTTAACAGCTCTTAAATTTAAATTCTTATATGCAAATCTCCACTGTTTTGTGACCCCTGACGGCAGTAAGTTGACACAGCCCTTTTAAAGTGAACAAAAGGTTAGTAGTAATAAAAAAAGGTACAAGTCCAATAAAGAATTGTTTGTTTTTCCTTCGAAACTTAGACAAATGAGCCACTTTTCTGTAAATTGCATGAAAAGCGAATTCGCGCGTCATGCGATCGAAAACGCTAAATTCCCTTTCTTTCGTCATAAACGCGCTCTTTTGATACGTCGTAAGTCATACGAGGCACGTAGTGCTTCTATTACCATCGGAACTAATCCGTCCGTCAGCGGTTTGCGGCCATAAACTCCTGCAAGTGACAGGAGTGACAGTGGCGGCATTTTGCAACTTGCCAAAGGCCATCCCAGGGCTGTATCAATTCGTTGGCGCCCGAATGACCCGCGGTGGCGGAAGTTAAAGTGGTTTCCAGAACAAATACCGAAAGATGTTCGACATTTTTGGGTTCGGAAAGTTTCGTCCGTTGACGCCCAATGAAGAAAGAAGAAGAAGAAGGAACAAAGAGTGGCGAGACCGGAACGTTGCAATTCTTACAAAAGGAGCTCCAATTTTAAATGCACTGACCTTAATTTCACGCTCGGCGGGCCGACTTCCATTAAAACTTTCACGAGGGGGAAGAGTTTTTCCGATGAGACTGGACTCGAACCAATTTTTGAGTTTTTTGAGCTGCTGAGGTTGACGTCTCATGTGCAAATTCGACGTTCGAGATTAATTGGTGTCATTTATTATGTGGCGCGATGCACGTGACGTGATTTTAAACTTTAAGGTCTAGACTAGTTTGAGTAAGTATCCGAACGGACGCCTTAATCCGGTCCTGTCTGGCATACGTTTATAGAGTCATATAATAAATGAGGCGGCTATATTTTTTACGGTCGGTGAAATATCTAAAAAAGCGCAAGTGAGGATTTTAATTAAATTTTTATTAAAGTCGGGACTTTTTTTCCACTTTGCTCCTCCCACGTCTGATTTTCCTCGTCTCTTGTCTATTAGCAATGTAGAGAAACGGCCTCTTCGGAACGAAAAAATCACATTTCCATCGAACATTATTGTGTATCGAAAACAATTCGATGTGATCCTTAAAGGAATATTGGGCCGACCAGTTTTGTATGAGGAWAGGAAGTGCACCCATCCTTTTTGGGGAAACGCTACTTTACTATAACACTATCTCTGATAGCGGGACTAACAGAAATCCTTTCTTTTATCTTTCTTTTGATGTCGAAAAGCGGCTTTGTAAGATACAAATAAATAAACAGCTTTAGCAAACCGACATGGAAATGTCTAGTAAAAAGTTTAAACGGTGATTTCGTCTCTACATTCGGAATTATAATCATGGAAAGTCGCGTTAAAACAGATAGCAATTAACAACAACATTTCGGAAATCGATTGGCCGTCCTGACCTCAATAACCGAACAAAACTTTCAGCAACCGCAAGGTCCAGGAATCGTTCCATTCATTCAGGATTTAATGTCTTCCCCAACGGCCCAAACGACATAAAGTCTTTACAATACACCAAGCCATAATTAGTACAAAAACCATTTAGCCCCGATCTCAGCCAGAAGAAAATATCTATACAGAGACCAGAGGCTACTGATGTTATCATTAACGTCCCGGAAGCCGCAAGAATTTTAAACAGAATTCGTCTGGTTCGTTCCAACGGCCGGGTATTAAGACCACATGTTACAAGACAAAGTGTATTATTGTAGATTCCATGTTTTGCTCCGGGGGAGCAGCAAAATCGGTCATTAATTAAACTTCGAAAAACGTCCACACACGTCTTCTGCCACAAATCTTCCCCGGGAGGGGGTGTTTCCCGGTCGTTAACAAAGCTAATTCGAAGCGGTGCGTAGGCTAAAAGCTCCGCGGTGGGCGGTGAAGAGAGAAACACCGAAATTCCAAGAGAAAAGCGAAGTAAATAAAGTCGGTCCGGCGTTCGAATAAAAGGCGGTTATCTAGATGAGAGATCGAAAAACTGGATTGCATTCGCTCAGGATGACAGTTTGAACTCGTCCAATATTAGGGGATATAAAAGTCTTTAAGATACCCACTCTGGCATTTCCGCCCCCTCGCGCGTCTCTCAAAAGTATTGCAGAATTCAGCAAGACGCATAGCGCATAGATATAGCAAAATCAATACAGAGACGAGAGTTGAGCCCGCATCATACTATTCCAATCCATAGCGTTGGGGTCGAGAATGCACAATGAGTTTCTTGTATTTCGACGGCTTGTCTCAACAGATTTACCCTGGAGATGGCTCTTCCTATCTTTAATTCCGTATTGATTGATGAGCCAGATGCCACAGACCGGAGCGAGGTCTACACCTCCGGCCTGAAATACTTACAACTATCACAATTTTTTTTAGTGCAAAAATAAATTGTTTGCGCTTGTCAACAGGTAACTCTGTTTATCTTCACTTCCAGTAAGTAATCATGTTTATTAGTCTGGAAAGCGTAACTGAAGTTGGTGTTGTATCAGTTTTAATGGAACTAGTCTTGTTTTCTCACCGGAAACTTCCTAGACACTTTCAAGCAGTGACTTAATAAACAACAAGTACTAAAACTGATTTAGAGATTTATGAAAATGTATATTTTTCCCGGCGCATCCACCAAAACTTCCATCACATGTACATGTCATCGTTTTATCTTGCCTTGCTTATGAGCTCCTTTGTTTACAAGACAATTCTTCAAAATTCACGAACATCGCCAGATAACTTTCGCTGCCTACATATTTCATGACTGTTGTCATAATTCGACTTCTTTACGGCCTTCCACAAACAAAAGCGCTGAAATATCACATGGAACATGATGCGAGAAAGTATTCTTGGGAATTCTTCAGAATATCGAATAAACAAGCCTCTGCCAACAATAAAAACTCAACGCGATAATATCTCGTCGACGTTTTTATGCGATATGTGCAAACGAAAAGTCACTCTTTGCAATTATTCCAATTAAAAGGAGAGGAAAGTCGCGTCCAAAAGCCACATTCAAGCGAAAAATAACGCCAACTTTGATGAAAGAATTAACTTTTTACATCGACACGGAGCGGTTTTTAAGTGGAATTAACTCGTAAATTTAATGCATCTCTTCTTTTACAGCTGTTCTTTAATTAATTTCGAAAAGTGCACACAAAGACTAATCGATTCGTGATCGAAAGAAGAAAGAATTAAATGCGATAGTACGAATTTCGTCTTGGTGGAAGAATTTTTAATGGAATTTACAAGTAGGAGTCGTCGAATTTACGAAGCGTAACGCCTGTTGGTTGTCACACGACTTGAAAAACGGTTACGAAACAGAACCGTCTGAGGTCGGCGACTCCTCCTTCCTAATTCTGATTAATTTTATTGCAGCTTTAAAATGCTTTCTCTTTAATAACATCGTAAAACATTAACGTCGCCGCTGCATTTTTGCACAGTTCAAATTAAATTCGAGACATTGGAGTTACACTACTCTGTCTGATTTCTGCCACATTTCGCCCCTCATATTTCAGTTAATAAGCTGATGACTCGGCCGTTTCCCCATCTTTCGATAACGTTCAACGTAATCCCACCTGCTCCCGGCCGTGTCGTGTCGGAACACCCTTCAAATATGTACTCAACCACCCCACAATCACACTCGGCCGAAGAAACACGKCCTGTTCACAGCTCAAACTTCCTCCTAAATTATTAATTCGGAACTTTCTCGCGTGTGACGTCTAACGTCACTATAATATCCGACGGTTGGCTTTTAACCTCTCGGATGTTTTTTGTGCGTCTTCTGCTGAGCCCTTTGATGTGTCAGTCACGATTCAGAGTGGTAATAAACAAGATATCGGTTTAATTAAAGCGAGAGGAGTACGATGTTTCGATTTTTGATAAAACTATGTTTTATGTGGTAGTCGCGTGCCGAGTGGCTAATTACCATCGTCTCGCTAGATTATTATTTCCATTAATTGCATAATTCATCGAGATTGTTACAGGGTTTTCGGGCATCCAACCGGGCCATCGATTCTCTAATAGATTATTAAAATCGGGCTCTTTATGGAAATTGCTAATGGTTAAGTTTCGACTCTGAAACAATCCACCTCCACGTACACATGATAATTAAACTGTTCCGGAGTTTAGATTCGATAATTGCTTAATCTTTGAATGTACACGAACGAACTAAGAAGTCTTCCATTAGCAGGGGTCTACATGTGTGAGGGTGGAAAGAAATCGATGTGATTTCCTCTCGCATTAAATACCACCCTTTGAAAAATAAAAATAGCTCGGTTTTTCCCTTGATAGGTAGTCATTCAGTAAATAAGAAAGTCAATATTCGCTTTCGGTATTACAACAGCTGGAAGTAAATCTTTTTAATAAATCTAGTGGAAATGCGCCTCCCTCGTCAAGGTCTCCGGACGCCGGAAAGAACGTTGCGTGCAGAAAGGCCGACGGTGTACCGAAAACGGCGCAGGCGTCGCGACGACGACGTCTCTTCGCAACGCTTTCTTGCCAAAGCTTCAGTCTTTTACTTTCGGCAATATACCGGATAGCCAAACTAGATTTGACTGCCGCGTATTTTGAATTATTTATGTGCAACGAGACGGATTTCCGAACGTCTCTGTCAAAAAAAGCAAAACATCTCCACTTTGAAAGGAGCGGCGACAGGATGGTCGTAAAGTGCTACTTAAAAATGGGCCGGGGGTGATGTAAGGTAAAAATGTTAAAAAGTAAGTTTTACACTAGTTGTTCGCAATTACAGCGATTTTTTGAGTGCACCCACATGCAAAATCAGGGTTTTTTAGCAAATTAATAAATATAAAACGAGAAGGAAAATATACTTGGCGACGTTAAAATTGCAACACCTAGAAATGGTGAACATTTTTGAGTAAAAATGTCACAAACCTGAAGTGGATTCTTTGTTTATTTCAACACAACTCGCCAAAACTATTTTTATTACCCACGATAAGTTTGTTTCTTAAAATATGATTTGTTATTGTAAATGGATTTTTTTTTAATTGTCACTCTATTCAAGACAATTTTGAGAAGTTATGTTATGAGCTGCAATAATTAGTTTTTCATGTAAAAAATATTACTTAAATAAAAAGTATGTATACTTGTTAGTAGTTGTTAGTTAATAAATTTTGAGTGTTCAGCTTATTCTGAGTTGGGTAAGATAATGATAAGTGAGATAATGTCGTGTTACGAACTGTAAAATTAGAAGTATTGTTTTTAACTACTGAAGTTTTAAAATCTTCTTTACAGTCGGAGGTTTCTTGAACAATGTTGGTTTATCAAAATTTTGTCCGAGACTCCGAGACTTCATTTCAGATGTTTTAGTTACTGAATGTTAAAAAAATAACGTACATTAATCTAAATGTTGAATCTTTGATCGCAAATGATATGGGTAGAAAAAGGGCAGCGGTGTACGTGTAAATAAAAGTAGGCAAATTTTAATCGACCAATGCTACGTTTTTTAAGTAATTATTTCTTGTTATATGATATTTAAGCAGTATCTTGTAAAAACGTCTTTTTATTAAGGCATTTGTTGCATTAACACAGGTAAGTGTGCCTTAAAAAAATCTAAGAAAAACTCAAAAATTTAACGCTTTTAGAACATTTATATTTATATTAAGTATGTTAAATCAAGTATGTATAAGTAAAATACGTTAAAGGAGAAATCCAATAACCCTCGTATATGAAAAATGTCATTTTCTGCTTAAGGCTCGAGACGAAACGAAAAAAATCAGGAATGAGGAATTAAATTTTCTCTTTTTTAGTTAGATTCAATAGTCATAATAGAAATTTTTACATAAAAGCTTACAACGTCCACTTCCTTTAATCGAATCAGATCGAGCGTTTTTGAAATAATTCCAGTATTTTAATTGTTATAAAATTAGCCAAACACAACCAAAAATACACCGTCTGTTATTTTCACGTTTTCCGATTTATTTTCGTATTTTTTGGCATAGTTATGAGACGCTCGTCGTCAAGTATACGGGGGACTTCCGCGTGCACTTCCGTCCGTTTGCAATCGCACACACAGATAAGGGGGTGGTGTGAAGTGGCGTCGTCATCGCGCGTCGATAAATAAAGGTCCGTCGATTAGAATAAGAGCAAAATTCAAGTTGAAAGTAATGTGCCGAAAACAAATGTACGAGCAAAACTGGAGCAGGGTGCAGGCAGTGAATAGGTAATCGGGGTGTTGGGGGTTAATGTGCAAGAATGCGGAGCAGAGCGCGGGTGGGTGTGCCTGCGATGGAGCGGACGCGCATGGCGGCCGGGCACACAAGGCGCCGACGAAAGCGTCGCGATGCTGCGACGCTCAGTCGAGATCTGGACCTGCACGAGACGCCATGGCGCCCACGCACGACGGCGGCGCTCCTCTCTTCCATGGTTGGCCATCCACCGGGTGCAGTGCATGGTGGCAAGTGCGGAACGCGCGTGAAAGTGCGCATCTACCCCGAAATCCGAGTGTCGAGTGTGACGAAAGACGGTGCATCTGGCCAGAAACGGTCGCATCCCCGAAATAGCACGGCTTCAATTACCTCAACACGCGCCAATGACATTCCGACGCCTTCGCTAGGCCGCGACTTGATCTACCCTTTTGACGAAATGTCAAGATGATGGTTAGGCAATGTGCAGCTTTAGCTGGTTGAATCCGGGTCAAATTGTAAATGCTATTTGGTCCCCTTCAACCAGCTGTGGTTGACATTGCGAGCAACGAAACTGGTGATTTATGGGGGACCGACACGGGAGACAACCAAGGTATATACTCGATTTTAAACCCGGAAAAAAATTCCAACAATGATGGATCACCGGTCCCGAGAGGAAAACACGTGCCGCAAAAACCATCGGCCCGACATCAACTAACTTTAATTAAATTTGCGGCATAAATAATTCAAATCGTGGAGGTCCTCCTCAACAGCTAAAAACTTCATGGCTCGTTAACCCCCGGACTTTAAGCAAATAATTACCGAAAGCACACACCCTGCGAGAAAATCGTTTTTCCTCCTCCTCGACTTAATTACCGGTTGCGTCGGCAATAAGCATCAAACGAGATCGAATTACGATAAACATGACGCGATGCTCAAAAGGACACATCACCAGCATCGGTAGCAACAGCCTGTGTTCCGCAAACATCGCATGATCCATCCATATTAATCATTCAGCTCTCGGTGGTTCTATTTAGTATTCATCTCCTTATCGCAGGAGGAGAGAGACACACGGGAGGACGGGATCACTTTTGTCTCCCAACATCTTGCCTGTCATCTTGAGCGACGCTAACTAGCGGCCCCCTATTATTTCATTTATTATTTCACTGCACAAGACGAAAGCGGCAACGAATCAAAAGAAAAACGAAAATTGCAGATTCCTCACTCCCGCACGCAATTATCGAAACGCGCAGATCGATTGCCGACACTCCGAGGGCTCAAATATTTAACTCGCAATGATGCGCCGATCCCTACGTCTAAAACTGTTTTTCGCGCAATTAGACAAATTCATAACKAAGTTTTACCTTAATAAAAAGTTAAAAATACTACAATCATCAAAGTAAAACAAGTCGACTRCGCTATTTTCGCTTCGAAAACCGGTCGGTTTAAGATGAGTTTTCCTAATTTCCATTTAATCCCGGAGGTGTTTCACAGACAGTACCTATAAATATTAAAACGAGTCCCGAGAGTTTGCACTGAACTCAATGACAACAATAATATCGAAGTTATAAAATACAAAGAATATTTCAAGATAAAACGTCGAATTTTCCCTTCAGGTCTTCGGGGAGGTTTTTCGCAATGTGGTTTTTAAAATTATCCGTTTGTATAACAATAATATACTTCGGGTTTTGCATGATTGTTTTTTTAACCGTTGGAATAAATTTAACTCTACGACGACGTTGTTTAAGTTATGAAAGTAAATATGTAATGTGTGACTTTAATTAAAACATTTATTTGATTAGCATTTTTCCAGGAGCGTCATGGCAGTGAATGAAAAAGGGAAACGTCTCGACGCAGACTTTTTCGGCATAAATTTTCCTCCTGAGTTGAAAAACACAGCAAGTTATAGTTAACGAGTTTTTAATATCGCAAGCAAGCCTGGCGTGTACACAAAAAGTCAGACATGAGTTTTAAATGAAATGCTGGCAAATCTTGATGACGATTTAATCAGTACCATAAATTGTTCAGGAATTCGCACACTCGATAAAAGAACAATTTCCATAAATTCACTTTTATCATAGTTATGTTTCTATTTATCTCGTTTGATTATTTTTTAATTCCATCAAATGACAAAATGATAATTTGGCCCGATGCCAAAAAAAATTAAAAAACGATCGTATAGAGACCCTTAAAAACAAAACTTGTGCCAATTAAAATTGTTTTGAAAGTAGAACAATACATCATTTCGAACAAAAACTCCAAAGAATTTTCAAGCCACTTTGAATTTATTCAAAATAAGTGTTTTAAAGCCTAATAAATTTGCTCGAGTCAAATTCGCATTTCGTCGCACTATTTACAAACATCATGCCAGTCAATCCAGTCCATTATTATCATTATTATTACTCGTACGTACATTATTTTCGGTTGGTAAGCCAAATAGCGATGGCATGGTGCCTGCTCGTATAAAAATATCTATTTACACAATTATTTTTGTCGTATTCGGCTGCACCGATTGTCCCCATTCCAAGTTGTTGATGTATCGCGTAGCGCGCACTAAAACTAATTGTTTATTATCGCGATGGGCGGTTATAACCGTTTTGTAGGTCCCTCGATACAGATATGTTTACCATCTCTTGGGAGGCAGTTAATCATGATATATCAATATTGAATCTGATCTGCGACACGTTGTTCGACATGCGGTTTCACCTGGCGAAGGTAAACAAATCCGCAAATAAATTAATGACATCGCGACCAAAAACGTTTTAATTTCACTTGCGAATCGATAAATAATACAAATAAAACCGTCAGGAAGCGATTGCTAAACCCAACCCTTTTATTTTACTGGAGCTAAATCACTGTTTTCGATCAAACAAAACAATAATTGAATTTCGAAACAAATAAATCCTACAACATAAAAAATATTACACTTATCGGTACGAGAAGATTGTATTCAGATTGGTAATTTGCTAACCACTCCGCTTTCGTATTTGTCGGTTAATTTAATATTATTATTATCCTGATGACCCTATTAAGCGTCGTCTGAGACTTCTCTGAATCCTTCATAATCTTCAATTTTTCCACTTAGAGATTTTATAAAATTTTTGCATCTGGCTTTATTGCTATTTCAACGAATTTACTTTAAGCATCTCGACAAGATCTACGCTTCTTGTAATATTTTAAAGTTTAATAAAAGACGAAGAAGAAAACTTAAGTAATAGAAGAATCTAAATCCGAATGAAAACCCACTCAATTGTTAAACATTGGTTGTGCCCAATTTACTCGAAATCTAGTTAAATATTTGTGATAAATTTATTTCAATCGTTCGTAACGCTTGCGAATATTGGACGTTATAGGTTCAATCGTTCGGCTGTATGTATTTTTTTACATTATTTTACTAAAATTCTAAAGCACTGGGTCAGTCTATAAATAAAAAAACAATGTCCTAATTGACACGTTATGTTCCCATTCATTACGATTACAATACATTATGCTAACATGCAAATATGCAAACTTTCCATCGTTTTGTGACGAATTTCGGTGATGCTATTTATTCAAATGATTTAGATATGAATTATACTATTAATGCTGTCACCGAAAGGACATTAATTACGTTAAATTAAAATGATGACTTTAGCTAGCCGCATAAAATAAATCATAGTAAATATCATAAACGCGTATTAATTCTAATTTGAACAGTTTGCAAGGTATGTTAGAGCCAAACTGAAAGGAAGCAGGACACAAATCGGGACAATAGAAGCGGGAACTCCGGTGATTAGATGACACCTTTATGTCGTACATCAAAGATCAAAGACGATCAATTCCGTCCTTTAATAGGGAACACGACTGTGGTGTGTACAGAGGTCGTGCTCAACATCGCTAAACATTAACAATCATCGTACACGACTCTTATTTAGATTTGTTATTTCCAACAGAACATAAACTCAAAATTACGAGCCTTCGAGGCGATAAATCTGAATGATTAGCAAATACGGGCAGCATCCGTGCTTGGTATTATCCTGGCGAATGAACATCGTTAACGACGATCACATGGGACTCTCGCACTAGTTTCTCATTATTCTCCAGTTGTTTAATGATTTATACAGCTCAAAATACATCGGCGATTAAAAAAGAACAAACCGAACACGATCAATATGCAAAATGCTCGACCCCATACATCTTTCAACCGCTTCCCTCGACCCATTACCAAAATAACACTTTTTTTCCTGTATTGTTTTTAATCTATTGCACCTGCATACATTCCCTATTTATTCAAATCACAAGTCTTAAATTGACATTATATACAAAACTTGAATATTCTTTTGTCTTTTTCTTCATTCCCGTCCCCAAGTGTGCTAATATTCGCTACATTTGCAACAGTGGTGTTCGAATGAAGTGTTAACAAGGTCCAGGACCGACTCGAGTGTTGGTCCTTTTACAAACAAAATAATTTAGGTAGGCCGTCTTCCTCGATCACGTTCCCATTCATGATGAGTACTTTTACACCGTTCTAAATGGACCCTCCACTTGTTCGCCTCTTCAACAATCGACCACGAGTGAGATAGGACTTGAATTAACGATTTTCGAGTAAAATTACACGAATTTATGCCATCTAGGGGTCTTGCCAATAAACTTTCGGGACTTTTTTGTCTGTATGTGTGTTGTTTTGGGGGAATGATGCTCGGTGGGTTTATTTACGAAACCCGCAGAATCCGAGTTTCACGTTCGGGAACGGCTAATGGAAATGGGGGTGGGACACGGCCGGAAGGCTCCTCTTGAATACGTTGCAAAATTGAAAGGGTTATCTTTATTTATTGAAATGGACCATATAATAAATAAACAAATGTTTGCTCTCTTGAGGGAGTACTTCAATTCTTCTCAAGTGAATCAGACACCGAGTTTTTAATTATGAAATCAATCCAGAATTTCATTAACGGCCCAGCGAGGCTATAATGAATTTAACGGGAAATTGAATCGTTTTAGCTAAGCGATTGGACATGCAGACGGTGTTTCCATTAATCAAACAAATTTTCGATTGTATGCCTGCTACAACCGTCAATATTAATTCACTCGGGTGTATGAAAATCTTCCGTGAAGCATCATTTCGAAAACGACAGTCATTGCGGTTTAATTTGCGCCAAGTTGCACGTTTTTTGCTTCGCCAAGCTTCTTCGACGGGTTAAAAACTAGCACCGCGTACCTAATTAAGCTCGACACCCCTTGAACGCTTCCGGAATAGTCTCGAACATTGAGAAACAGCCGCTCTGGCGATAACTCGAACAACAATAATCATAGTTCTACACGATATATTTTGTGTGATAAATGCTGCAAAGTTGGGTGCGAGAGACCTACTCGACAGTGGCGCTCTCCGGCTCTTGTGCATTCGGTGTAGTGTTGATAACAGCAGCTACGACGACATAAGTCATGTTTAATGACTCAACGAGTACTCCCCGAGTCTTTTTATTTCCACGAGACGCGTGTTTTTAACGGCCTGCTTCTCTCCAAAAACGATGAGAAATGTACAGCTTTTATCCCTCTCCCCCAGAGCCACAAACACATACACCTGTCCGAAGGTAAAAAGACTACATTTGCTTAAACGAAAATTCTAATCTACAGTAAATACAGGCAAACCCGGCGCCTCCGCCAATATTACATCGTAAACAAACGCCGCGCCAAAATTCTTTCAAAGCGGAAACGCTTCAACAACTATTTTTAAATTTTACATAAGCTATTTTCGCCCTGTCAACTTTACAATCTAATTCTGTCAAATAACTTTACGTTAAACTTGTAAACTTGAGAAAATTGGAACTTAGGCTCACTACCCACCCAACACTAGACATAGTAAAAAGACAAAGATATAAAAAACAGAGACGTACCATAACCACAATATACTCGTACATCGAAAGCGAAATTTTTATGTCCAAAAGCCAAATCTAATCAACCCCTAAATCGGAGTTATGATGCCGCCCTCGTAAATAATTTTCATTTTTTGCGATAACTTTGTTCAAGATCCCAGTATAATCATTTTAATTATACCCGAGTAAACAGAAATTAGCTCCCATTTGATAAATCGTTAATATTTTATGCTTTCGGTAATAAAAATCGGCAAAGTTTTTTTTGTATCGTAAAAAAGCAACTCGGCAAAGTAATAAAGAAAAAAAGCTTCCTTTCGGGGCCAATGTTTTTAATGACTATAGGAATACTTAGTACACACAAAATTTCTTCTTATTTTTTCTCGGAGTCATGGTCAACCGAACACGTTGATTAATCGTCCAAACATGAACAATCATAATTAATTCCACGTTATAAACACGGTTAGGTAGAATTGATCAAACGCCATCGAGTAGGAAACAGGCGTTACATGCACCCGTTTATAAATTCCCCCGATGATTTGATGCTACCTGTTATAGATCGGTTATTTATCGCCGTAACTGTTGCTTAACGTCGACATGTGATAGCAACTTCGTCGACCATAGAGCGATTTAATTAACAATAAACTGGAACACGTTTTCCTACGTCACGATTTAAAATAAACCGTCGTTCATATTTCGAATTTTCCTTCCAATCGACGATAATTCAAACGGTTCGCGTGATGCCGCGACGAAGCCTTTTCATTTCAAAATGAGACGTCGGAAGGAATTCGGGCATAAATATAAATGTTAATAGAATTTTTCTACGACCATTTTTTGGCGAACAGTCAAGGATTTCTTCTTTCAAATGAATAAAAAATTATTGGCCATTTTAAAACAAACCAATTACTATTGGTGGTGCTACCATGAGCGCTTTAAGGCAATACTAAGACTATTTTCCTTTCGATTCGATATTGTTTCATGACTAAATACACAATTTTTCCTCAAATGTTCTCTCATACAGCGCGAAATTGCTTTTAGAATGTGAAAAACAAAAGTTCTTAAACTTGTTTGATATTGAAACGGCAGTGAAATAACAAAAAGGATCAAGGACTAAATTGTTTTATTATCTGCCAATAGCTGCAATGGTTCTATTAAACTTTTCAATACAAGTGATAAAATCACTACGAATGCAACTTTAAGTAATGAACTAAACAGAACACTAATTTAATAAAAAAGGGCATTTGTGAAAATCATGAGGCTAAAAATAAGTGTCGTGAATAAAATAACGCACACTATCTTCCCAAACACGCATTTTCAAATACAAGAAGATAGTGCCTGTTAGTTTTTAAAAATGTCAAATAATTAATGTTTTAATATTTTTTGCTGCAAATGTTTAAACCGTAAAAGTTAACTCACTATACCTTTTAGTTTTCTTCCAAATCTAATCATTTGTTAAGTGTTTGGCGATATAGTTAAATTTTAGTAAAAATCCGCGATGGTCGTTGCTAAAAGCTGCATTCATTATTTAAGTACCTCTCAGTGTTACAGCCACTCAAGTAGTAATTTTCATAAAGGCTCGATATGATGAGGTGATTAAAATTTTCGGGAGGGAATGATCAAACCATCTCCGGAATTCTTCCGGAGGGGTGATAAACAATATCGACCGGATTAATAATGCAAATCATGTGTAGCTTGAAATAATCCGGGCCGTTTTCCCTACTTCTGACATTATTAATAGAAACCCTTCGATATTTCTGAGTTTAAGACCGGATCCCCCGCAATATTTGCGTTAATTAGTTTTCGAGACGATTTTTGTCTTGTTCCACTTTGGGTAATTCCGGTAAATATGTGTATAGAGAGACTACATCGAGTATCGTGTTATTATGGATGAATTAACTCCTTTCACGTCCTCTGTTGTGCCGTGATGGCGTACATCAGGTGCTATCATGCAAATCCTCCTCCAACTTAACTAGATAGACGTAATCTTCGTGTAACTGTTCCACGTGATGTGCGCTTACTATAATAACTAAGAAAGATCCCTTAGGACAATTTTTTCCCGATCACTGTTATGTTTCTTTTTTTTTTCTCAGGTAATTTCGATTGAGCATCGGCTAGAAAACATGGCGTGTTCTAGTCTCTCCCTTTGATTTCGTGTAGCTCCCGCAGAGCCACTCCTCTTCTGACGTTTTACCTGTGGCGGTCCGGCCCATCATGCAATTTCACGTTTGAGAATTATAGTAAACTTTTCGTACGTGAACCATAAATAATCGATACGAGCCCAGATAAGGCGGATCGACTGTGAATATTTTGCATTTATAACGGCCCGCGAGGACGATCCGAGCCAAGAAAAGAAGAAGAAGAGAAAAAAACGAAGCACGTGCCCGTATATATTCACGTTGATTGTATTGCGCCCTAGTGACCGAAATACAAAAGCCACTTGAATAAACTAACGGAAACCACTTTGGGGAATGTCGTAGAGGTGAAAATATTTCCAACGTATCGAAATGATAAACATTTTGACAGACGGAAGCTTCTTTTAATCCGGTCCTGAATAAACAGCCAACAGGTGCCGTCATCACCGGTGGTAATTCCGACAGACCTGTGACGAAAAAAACAAAAAATGCGTGGTGTAAAGCTTGTTTGGTTAACAGATAATAAAATGTTTTCCGACTCGTGTCCGCCATTATTTAAATATTTGCCGTACAGATGGTTTGATTCAAAGGTAAGGTGTGGGAATTTAACGGGATTGAGGTCATGTTGACTTTTCAGCACAAAAACAATATCTAAAATTTATAATTATAAAAAAGGCGGATTTTTAGCCGTAGGCGGTAAACAACATTGCAAATGTGCTATCTTGTTTCAGCAAAACTAGATTGTTTTGATTTTCCATTACTTACGTTATTCCAAATTATTAAAATATGATAGGAGCACTCACCTGAAACAAAACAAAATCACGATCAAATAAAATGCGCCGAATATGTTCATTAATATAGTTTAAAACAACTAACATTAAAGTATGAACCAATAAAAATGTCTAGTAAACTATCGACATTCACACAATTCCATAAAAATTTGACGCCCGTGTTAAAACGGCAGTTACCTCAATTTTATGAAACTTAACACTTAACGATGTCAAAATAAGACTTTTTAATTTGACTCAATAAAATGAGCAGTAATTTTTAGTTTAGTTGCCACAAAAACACCAAATTGGAAAACTCTTATTTTAACCACAACAAAAAGCATTTGGGTCTAAAACTAAAACGGCAGTTTCAAAATTCACACGTTTTATGTACCTAATAAGGACTTCAAAGAATTCATTTTGATGGATTTGCTTAAATTTTTGTAGCTACTCGTATATTATAGTTTAAGAAAAATGTTGTACGATACATGAATTCTTGGACGGCTGTATAATTAGAAGCTAGAAGAATTTATAGGGATAACTTAAATAACATCATAAATAATGTATTTCATCAGGAAGCAGACGTTTTCGATGCGTTAGAGATAAAAAAGTTCAAAGGTTGTTTTTAAGACTTTTTATTTATGAAATAACATAACAAGTTAAATAAGAGACTTGTTTTAGCAAAAGTTTAGTAATAAAAATACCCATTAAAACAGTAGCATTTCAAAATTGCATTTGTGTAAATAAAAAGCCTTCGAATCGGTATTCATCGCCAGCCCCCTCTATAATTCGAAATTACATCTTCGTCTATCTCATTTCGTCCAATTTATTTAAAAAACGTAGCGCGCACGCCTCCTATTCCTCCTCCTTCCACCAAATAAAAAGTATGTCGACCGTGCTTCGTCGTCACAAGTGGAAGGCTAGTTGAAGTCGCACGTGCATCTGCAAGAGAATGAGCCCTCCGGTAAAAAGAGCACCGAGGGCTTCCGGTTTTGAGATCCGCATTGCAGTAAATTCGGGGCGACACAAACCCACCACCACCGCGCACCATCACAGAGTCCGTGACTCCGACACAGGATGCCGCCTATGTTCCGTTTTATGCGATGATACAGGCTGCCAATGACGCAACCCGGAATGAGCTTTTTCAAAAGCTCGGATGCACGCCGGAGCTCACCACATACGAAACAAACTGCAACTGAAACCTCTGAATATTTTAAACGGCAAACCGAATCGATCTCGATTCAGATATGTAACCAATTTGCGGCGATGTATAGTACGACAAATCCGCATTATTAAAAAAAAATCGAACATGAAATTCTCTATTGCGATATCTCCCATATCTAATATTTATGATTTGGACGTTCCGGTCGTAATCCAGCCGATGCTCATTAATGTCGGGACGTGCCGAGATTAGAAAATTATCACAATTATTGTGCGACAACCCCCGATATCTACATTGTTTTAGACCTAGTGTGTAAAGTGAAAAATTCCGATTCAGTTTAATTGAGAAAATCTAAAAGRAAATTCTCGCGTTTAGATTCAGATAGCGTCGGACCTTTTCCAAATGGATCGCACACAAAACACAATCGGAGATATACGCCCGTTCCGTGGAATATAGGTATGTATATATAGGTGTCCGGTCCAAGATTGGAAGATGCTATCTGATGCAGTAATGGCCGACGAGCTCCGGCCCAGAGCTTGACTTGCGGTGGTCGTTAGTCAGGATCGAATGACGTCTGGACCACATTTAGGTCGCTTTGTGGCCCTATTGCGAGGATATAATTCATACGCCACGTTTTTTTTTTGAGTGATTTTCCGATTATCACGATAAAATAAATCGATGCAGTAGTCCATATTAATTTAATGTTTATTTGACTAATAAATTCCGACCATTTTATTTACAACGGATTCAAAACAATATTGAAAAATAAACAGAATTATTTTAACAGATGCGATAACAATAAAGTCATAAATAAAAACAGGCGCAATGTTTTCCATAAATAAAAAACGTCTCTCTTTTGATGCCAAAGTATCACTGCGTTCCCTGTTTATTAACAAATTAACCGAATCGAAATCTGATTTTACTATTTTATACACCGACTTTTATTTTAACATACATACTGAGGTTAAAACAAACATCAATTACAGATGGTTATACGTATGTAAATGATAAATAAACAAAATGCACATCCATACATTTTCACTAGAATTTTGTAATTTCATAGACGGATTGACGTCACAATGAATTCGTTTCTAAGTTCAAGGGTTTTATAAAATTAAAAGATAATATAAAAAGTTCTAATAATTAACTCAAGTTGTAGTGGAACAGGCAAAAATCTAAAAATTAAATTACTTTGACTCAATTCCTTTGTGTATTTTAAACCTTTATTCATTTCAAACCTTTTACATTTTACATTTCTGTGTTTCTCCAAAAGAAAAACCACTAAAACCAGTCACTTTTAACTATAAGGAAGAAAATGAATCATTTCCTGTTGTCGACACACAATATATTATTGCACAACTCAACAACTAAATTTACACAACATATTCACTACGTATAAAAATAATTTCATGCAAGAAGTAAATAAAGAATGTTTATCTGCAAACGTCATAAAAGTGACCACTTTTATGACTAAATGACACAGGTAAAAGTTTTACTTTTCAGACATGGAGTAAAAACACTGTTTTTACGCCTAGGCGTTTTTACTTTTACTTGACACTTACTTTATCACTGTTGTCTCTTTCTTGTCCCTTTCGCTTTCTCAGCATTTTCTGGAGAGGTACAAGGTAGATTATCAGCATTCGACATATTGCRCTATAAACTACACCAGTTATTCACCAGTTAAATCAATCAATACTTTCGAAATCTCTACACAAATTCCGAAACTGACGCGTGACGTTTCTTACGATTTTATTGCAAAGCGTCCTGATTATTGAGGTGATTTACTTGATTATTGGTGTGTTGCTCTTTTCGTTCCATCTGAATTGTTTGCAGATAAAATAGTATATGTTATTTGGAGTAAAAGTGAGTTTATGTGGCTCAGCTGAATCCATTTGCCTCACTCCGTTCGGCAAAATGAACGTTCAGCTTCGCCACATAAACAATCACTTTTACTCCTAATAACATAATCTACTATTACTGACTAAAAAAAATAAATTATAAATGTAAATGTAAAAATTTCAAAATCTGGATAATATTAAAAGTAACAATACTCGTAATTGAATTTGAAGCAAATTTTTAGAGTTTTCTTTTAAGGACTCATGGGAATTATACAAAGAATAGTAGATTTACATTTGGTTTTATAGATTCTGAAATACAGAAAAAGAAACTAAATTCCAAGTACCTTTATATTATCTAATGGATTTTTTTCGACAAGGAATTTTTCTTGATCTACGTGTAGTTATCCTTTTACGATTCTCTAAAAATACGAGAAAAACTTTTGAKTTATGTGTACTTTCTTCTCGCTATGACAATGAACAAATATTTTCTGTAGCGGTAAAAAAATACTATATTAAAAAACAAGTTTGATAAAACCAGTCTTGAAGTACAAATTCAAGTTTAAAAAACGAATGCGCAGCCACGAGTTATTTTAAAGAATGAGTGCTCCAAAGTCTTATAAAACGTGTTTTTTACACCTACTATTTCTTGTAATTTGCCCTATAGTTTCAAATGATCTAATCGTCTTTTAATTATTAAGATGTCACTTTCTTTAGGTCTATTAGAGAACCAAACTAGAGGCAAATTACAAAAAGATTTTTTAAGGAATTATAGACTTTGCCAAAGAATCGGGGTTACACAAATATTCATTAAAAACTCATTAAAAGGTTAAGTTTAAAAGCGCGAATGTAATCAAGTCTCTGTGTATAGTATAATACAGACCGTCTTCCCCTCGTTCGCTAATATCTAATGGCAACATAACACCCTTGCACTATACCGTATGTATTCATACCTGGCGTACATTGCTATCAGTCATCGCCAGAGTCAATATTAACCCTTCCTTCCACTTAAACGGTGTCGTGTTTGCATTATTAATCAAATTAGAATCGGAAATCCCTCTGTGGAGTTTTTCAAGCTTGAAACAAATCGCAAGATGATGAAATAAAAACCTTCTCTATGTGACCGACTTCAATCTCTCTCGCTATAAAAGCAAATTCCTCGCGTCCAGTCGACTTGACAGAACGTAATGAAATGGAAGCGATTCGTACAGCAAAAATTCGAATGCATATTATTACCCTCCCTAAAAATCGGCAATAGAAAAATTTCAATTTATAATCGATGTGCGGATGCATTTAATGAGCCATTTTTACGACATAATTCCCGGTCAAGTGGCCCCTATCGAGACCATTATCTTCTTTCGAAAAGAAAAAGCTGCTCCGAAAATTGCTTACATGCAAATTTATAATAACACGCGACGACGAGAAAAAATATTCCAGTGTGTGTGATAGACTCCGAAGTGCTTTTCGCATTGTTCGCTGGCGATTGATTGCTCCGGATCCGTACCTATATCTAAGTGTCATTGGGTAGTATTATAGCCATCACGGCTCTTTGAGATAAATGGGACGCCTTTTTTCGCCCCGACAATCCTTTGTTTCAAGTTTAAACAAGTTCTTTTTTTCTCTCCTCGCACACGGCGCGTCCCACTGTCCCCTCGCTCATTTGTTTTGTAATCACCGGGAAAATGGCGCTGTTTACGTCGAAATGCAGTGATTTATCATGATTTCAATTTGCGAAATTAATTGTTTGCTGCATCCATTCGATGATTCGAGTGTTACTCCCGTGCACAATAATTTTTTTGTTCCACCTCCATTAACGCTTATTAAAACATAATAAGGTTGCGGTGCATTCGCGTTCGAACTTTCGGAAATCACGCCATTGTGGTTGTGTGTGGTTCTTCGACACGCGATTCTTTCACGAGATACTCCTCGCCTTCTTGGCCCAGAGCAGTTGTTCAATATTTCAGGTTTTTATTATGGAAGCCACTTGCCGAGGTTAAAACGAATGTAAATAGTTGTCTCGGCCGTATGTAAACTCGTAGATATCGTGTTATCGCATATTTTCGTTTCATTTCGGGCTGGTACACTCCAAAACTCACTCTCGGTATGTGTTCTCTTTCGGAAATCGATTAAATTGCACGAAAATTGCCAGATCGCACGAAAACAGGAGACCGCCACCTGGTGCAATTCGGATCCAAAAAAATTCAATGTATACAAAACGCCCTATTATAATTATATTATTTTGTGGCAACGCAGTGCAAGAATGAGCAAGAAACATTTTTTTCTATTTCGGTGCTAGAATAAGTCTACTCCAGCACCCAAATTACGTCATTTGAGTGCTGGAATAAATCGTTCGGGGTAATTTAATTTTAGTGACAGGCTTTCTTCACAATTCATTTTCAAATGTGAAAATATGAATTATTTTTATTTTGTACAGCCGCCTAAAATTATTCCACATACCTAAATGTCGCCAACCGTCACAAAATTCTCTAGAAAAAAAATTAAATTTTCGTTTTTTAATTTATAAAATGATATAAAGCGGCAAAATAGAAAAAATAGTATAAAGCACTTGTTGCAGAAGGTTCTTCAAGCACTCATTTGTTCCTGAACTCGTCGCTACGCGGCTCGTTTCGGAATTTCAAATTTGTGCTTGAATAGATTACCTTCTGCAACTTGTACTTTAATATACTATTCACACATTTTTTAAACGTTTAAAAAGCTTTCCTTGTAACACACATGGAGTAAAAGAGAGCACATAATGCAGTTTGGAATATAATTACAGTTTACGTCAAAATATAAATAAAAAAAAATAATGTCACTGTAAGCTCTAAAGAGTCGATCTTTTAATTACCCCTGTAAACTGTGGCGTTTAATTCACAAACATAAACTAAAAACCGCCGTCGTCCCATACTCCACCCGGAAGCTAATTTCCAGTATAAAAATCGTTTCCGGTGTTGGTAATTTTAGCAGCACATTACGTATCCAAATCGCAGTCTTTAAAAACGGCCTTTCAAGTCAATAAAAACGTTGTAATCACGCGAAAAGTCTCATAAATTGTAAATAACAACACCCGAATGGCTACAAAAAGCAGTGCGGCTTTGAAAACGTATCAATCGTGGGTTTTACAGCCTCGGAGAGAAAATTTCTGGCTGGGGTGTGTTTTTAATAAAGACGAGATCACGTTGCAATAAAAATCTTCGTTCGGACGGGACAAGTTTATTGTTCGATGTGTCATGTAACATGCAACATGCTACTTACATTGGAGGCCGTTTTTAATGTTGGTAGTGCGGTCTGATAAAAATTTTAAGACTTGGGAAATTTTTATGGCCGGGTGAGACGGGCGACACCTGTTCTGTATTTTAAAGTTTACAGTTCACGAGACGTACAAATAGAATTTTGACTTGTTAATTAGAGGAAAATTTGTTAACGCTCGTTGAATTTATTCTCGTTGCGGACAGAGGAAAAAAGCTGGAATGGGATAAAGAGAACCGGCGTTGAATTGCAAGATTAACCGGATGAAACTGCTATTAGATATTCAGAGGGCATCACGAGGCTTGTGTAGTGTAGTAGAGCTGCAAGAAGAGTCCAGATGCAGATTGCATGCACAATGGTCTGGAGTTAAGAGAACTGCTTCTTATACATCCACTTCAGCCGGTGTATTATGTAATAGTCAGGTAATTACCGAGAGGCGGATAATCTAACGTCTGGTGCGGAATTGTTAGCAACGACTGCTCCGCTTCTAAATTGGCATCTCTCCCTGCGCAATCCTTATAAAATTGTTGATAAGACGGGCGCGGCGGCAATTTCTTTTAAAAGAAAAACGCTGTCAACGGATCGACTACTTAGTGTGACAGTTCGCTTGATAAAATTTAAAAGACAATTTGAAAATTTTGTTTGTCATTCACCTCAAACAAAAACACACGCACCGAAAAAAAGAAAAAAGGATCAATCTTCGTATTTAAATTTTCTCCATCAACTGCTGCGAGTTATCCAATTTCGAACATTGGTGTGCTCCAATTCGGTATTGATACAATATAAAGTTGATAGTATGTGAATGAGAGCGTGTGTGTTAAATAAAAAGCTCACGGCGAAACGAGAGAACGCTTCTTATAGGCGATGAGGCGTAGATCAGAAGCCCTCGTAAGGCTTTGCCAGGATACAGATAACGCAATGATTTGCGTGAGATGAATCGGAATTGCACCGGAGGGACACACAGTCAACGTGACACATTTAATATACGCTGCGGTTGCACATACAAACCCTTACTAAAATTCTTAACCTACTCACATCCAAATCTAACTCAAAACAAAATTGTCTAATAATAAATTATAATTCAAAACCTCCTTATTAATACTTTTTTACCCTTTGTCAATCAACTACAGAATATATTCACCGCAAGCAAAAATGGTGGATGCGCCGGTATAGTCAAGAAACTTCCAATGTTAGCACAAATGTATTGTTAAGATGTATAAAGTAAAAAAAGTAAATAAACAAAGCGTATTTTTTACTATATAAACGAATTTCATTGTTCCATTTCCGCTCCACAAAATGCAACTTAAGCTAAAAGTACTTATTTCTTCCTTAGGGAATAATGTAGGTATAGATACATAATATACCTACATAATATAAAAGATTTTACTAAAATGAAAAAAACAAGTTTGCTGAATTTCACCTGAAATTCAGTTTGTTTGTTCTTAGATGATTAAATAATAGCTACCTATAATATAAGTCTAACATTTGTGGCAATAATGATACAATTTCAGTTTAAATTAATTGGTTTCTCTTAATTTTTGAAATCGTATTATGGTCTAGAAAGGAAGTATGTTTAAAAATCGCCGCCTGAGGACATTAGAGTTTGTAAAAAGAACTAATTTTTACTAATTTAAATTTCCACTAGAGACACGGAACAAGACAACAATTCCTAATTTCGTATGAAACTCTCTTAAAAACCAAACACCAAAAGTCTAGTAAAAGAATTGCTTTTTATTATATTTCGAAATGAGCGACTCTGGCATCTGATGACTCTATTGTGGATTTAAACTTTTTTAGGGTACACTAACACAAAACATTTTTACGTACAGGTGCTTTTTGCGTTGTTCACAGTAGCTTAAAAAACTCATGTCTGTCAAAAACAGGAAACAACACGTTGTGACCATTGTACAACAATTTTTTACATCTTTCAAAGTAAATTATTTCAACAATAGTGCATCAATAGATTTAATTCGRTTTTTGACAATATARAACCATCAAAAACTTTATTGTTGTATATCAAATTCAATTGTGGCCSTGGTTTGCTCATTGAAGAATTTCGTRAAGACTGTCCAAAATCAGTTGTTATGTTAAAAAYGTTGATGCTGTACGTGAAATGATATTGCAATATCGTTATGTGACATCACATCATGAGATTGAAACATCTTTAGACATTTGAACATTATAGTGGAATTAGCATACATTCAATATTACATAAACAGTTGGCCGTCAAAAAATTTCTTGGTGTTAAATTCTACATTCGGTAACCGTTCAAAAAACGCCCGTGTTGATTTTTCTAAATAAAAGTTTAAAAAATACAATCACAGTGCTTCAAAGCACGTGTATAACATCATAACCGGTGACAAATTATGGATCTAATGGGTCTGAGTTCAAAAGTTCAGTCGTCTGAAGAAGCGGTTGATGCTTTCAAAATGCATGTTTTGGAGGTATGTACCTCAGTCGGAGTAGAAAAAGTGCTTTAAAAATTGATTTAAGCGGACACAAAAGTGTATTGATTTTCAGGAAGAATATTTTGGAAAATATTTATAAAAGACAACCTTCGTATATGAACATTCAATCGCAAGAATTAACACATTAAAGACCCTAATAAAAGATCCAAATTTTATACACTTTTAGCTTAGTAAAAAATATCCTTCACTAAAGTCCTAATTTAGAACTGTTGCAAAAGAACAAGTTAGTTTTAAAAATGTATTAAAAAACATAAAACTACTCGTAGCAAGAATCAAGAAAATGCAGTGTATGTATAATAATACTAAGCTCAATTAATTAAATCAGTATCAAAATTTTTCATTTTTCAATGACGTCCAGAAAGGTGTAAACCCCCGCTGTCGTCATTCGACCTTTTATAATGCCTACAATGGAAAAAGATTAATTTTAATCGTGAAACAATACCGTCGACCGGTACTATTCCTGCCACGTCGCGGGAATCCGCTCGGCGGCGTACATTAAAACAGCCGTTGTTCGAGGGTAGCTGCGGTGGTGGTGGTAAAGCAGCACCGGCATAGTGCGTTGGTGTGAGAGGTGTTTCACGTGCCCTTTATGGGTCTTTCATCATAACTGTGTAACTGCAGGCCGGGGCTCCGCGCAAGTTTTGCATAACTACTCCCAGAGGCCGTATTGGAGCGTTCTCTGTCTACGCTATCGTCGTCCACATCTCTTATCTCTTATACACCGATGCGCTACGCCACAAAGCTATTCGACCTGGCCCTTTATTTCTTTATTATTGTAACGCGACGGACATTGTTAAGTCGCCTGTGGGCTCAGTTGCTCTATCTCCGCATAATGGCGTAATGTGGTGTTTATAGCCGCGGCCCTATCCCTTCGAGGTGCGACGTATTCGCCGGAAGTCGCCGGAACGTATCGATCAGTCATGATTATTTCTATGTTGTTTATCCCTCATGCTTCCTTCCGAGGGTAGGCTTTTTGCCAATGCTGCTGTTCGTTTTGAAGTGCTAAGACGAATCGCTATTGCGTCCCGAGATAAATAAGCTTGTCGAAAGTTCAATACGTCTTCGGCACCATTACACTGCCGTGCCACAGCCAGTCGACGGATGACGACTCAACTTCCGAATTAAAAACGCCAACTTAATCTCAAACTCGAAATCTTTCTGTTGGTAAGGACATGATAAATGAGAGGCATGCACAGAACGGCTTCACCTTAATGCGCCACCTCCTTTAATAGTTTTTTCTGGACGATTTATTCGGACGCTCTTAATGGCTAGACGCTTCCGCTAATGGCGTATAAATAACGCGATTAATTAATATCTGGAGCTCATCGCGACGGTAAAAATACATCCATCTCTCGCGAATAAAAACACCACCGGAATTAACATAACAGCATGTCGGAGTCGTCGACGACACAAGCGCTTTTTGCTCAAAACACACAACAAGATTCAATCGAAGCGAGGCTTCATCAATCTTGCAGTTTTCGGATTAGCAGAGGTCACGTCTTTGGTAAAAACAGTCGAGATGGGTTTTGTGCTAAGCACTACGAACGTTGTCTTTAGGCTTTATTATGGAACATATTTTCACGGCTATTGGATTTTTACCGAAACACCTTTTGATTTTCTCAAACGGCTGCTATAAGCGACCACAACACAAGGATAAAATGAAAACGACCACTTACGTGCTCACTCGATATCCACTCAACARCAAAATGTGACAAGATACAACAGTGTTACAACGAAAATRAATACATTTACCATCGCAAATTAAAACTTACATTTTGGTCTCTTCAATACCACGTGACTCTAGGGAAAAAGCCATGAATGAAATGAAGCAGCGGTGAAAGTTCATTCATTATTAAAACACAAAAAAATCAAATTTCAACTTTAAGACCAACAAGTTTTAAACTTTGCCAACTCTGATTGGAAGTAACTGTATTATTTATCAAGTTTTCTTTTCTGGATTTACTGATTAATTCGATAAGCGTGAAGTTGTTGGAAAAATGACAAACCGCAAACAAAAAGTCAAGTAAGAAGTAAAGAACAAGAAACTAAAAGAAATATTCCCAAAAACATTAAAGATGAAACGACTGCTTTACAGCCCACTTTTTTTTGCAAGTTTTTTGTGTAGTAGGCTACAAATAGTTATTTTCACATTGAGTGAGCAAAACGTTTTTTGTTGAGACCAAAGATCAAAACAAAAAGGCAGTTAAGCGTTAAAAAATACTTTCGCAAATGTAGTATAATAGTTATTTTTGTTACAAGTACCTAAAACACAGTTTTTGCGGACGAATCGTTACTGTTTCCGGACGAGGTGAAACCGAGTCTAGAATAGCAGATGAGTCCGCAAAAACGTTTTATGTACGTGTTACAAACAACATTTTTTTGTTAAAGCTCCCAAAACGCGAATTCACACCTTTTATTAATTAAAAAAATTTCGCCACCATAAGTAACCAATTTTATTTTTTAGTCCGGAAAAACTGTTTTTGGAGAATGAGTACCTAAAATAACCATTTTATGTACTATTTTATTGAGCTYGGAAAGACTCAAAACAGCTGTTTTCGAAAGTGTATACAAAAAACAAAGTTTTTTCTGCAGTATTTAATTTAATGTTTCATGACAGTGCTTGAAATGCCAACAGTGTGTGAATTGAGCATTTCACATTCTGCAGTGAATTTCGTGCCCTTAAAAAAATTAATGGGTAACTTAAATTCCCATTGAGCAAGGCTAATGTTTTAAGGAATTTTAAAAAACTTTGTTGCAATTTCCATTGAACGTTTTCATAAGTATTAAGGAAGTCACCATTTTAATTTTTCATTACTCAAATATAGGAACTCTAGAGCTAGCCAGCTAACTAATTATTGTTGTTAATAATTTCATTCCGTGGCCATGGTAGCTCATTATTTACTTGTGAAATATCAAATAAATGTCGTGTCATTTCAATCGCCCATTCTGTCACTTTTCGTAATGTTTTTTCTGTAAGAAATAGTGGAGTATTTTGGCTCTAAATTTGTCAGTGGAATCCAGGTGTTAAACAGATTCTTCTTTTACACATAAATCAAATATTTTTGACCTATTTCACTTCAAAAAACACAGTTACGACGTTGCCAGTGTATTTTATGAAATAGCACGAGGTGTACAAATGCTTTGATTGGATACAATATTAATTAATCTAACGCAATCATTTCTACTTGCTTCATTGGCGTAATGGATGTAATTCAATATAATTAAAGAAGTGCATCTGTAGTTTTTATTTTTCTCTTCGTAAAAGCTTCGCCTCTACATACATTGCGCTTTCTAGTCGCTTATAAAAACTAGGAATCCGGTCAAAATTCAACACCTATCACGTTATACATAAAAAAAACGACTCACGGGATAAAATCGATATGTTACTCTATATATACATACCGAAAGTGATTGGGGAATAAATGCAACGGCGGAACTTGTTAACATTGTCCATTTAAATTACCTGTGCACTATAAAACGACAGTGCATTGTGATCATGTGCAAATTAGCTGTTAATTTATAGTAACGTCGTTGGAGGCAATTGAAATGTGAACAGCATTTCGGCACCGAAATAAAGAAAATTATTATTATTCCGACAACGTCACCGACGCCACTCTCTAATGAACAATCATTATTCCACAATTGAACGTGAAAGGAAGGCGTGCTGCTTTGGAGATCGAAATTTGATTTAATCCTGGACCCGCAGACGAGGAAGGAACTAATTCCGATATGCCTTATACTGTCGAAAAAGACCGTAACGTTTTATAGACTCTATGGCACATTATTCGATTAAATGACGAGGTTGACTAAACCTACTGTTTCGAGCCTCTACAAACAATAAATCCGGGGATTGTCCCCCACTAACAGTGTGTACACATAAACAAACCCGGCAATCAGGAAATCGACTTCACATAACTTTTCTATTACGTACACACGCAACCGGACCGAAGCTCGACTGATTAAACTGAAAACGCATTAAATGAATGCCCGAATTTATGACCCTTTCGGACCGTTGACATTTCGTTTTGTCCACTCTTTTTCTTTCCTCTTCCTGTCTCATGTCTATTATCAAACATTCAGGCAAGAATCGAAATCCCACACTCCATCTCGGAACTTTCGCATTATATATCACATTAGGCATTATCCTGATTTAGAATTGTTGTCACAGCCAAGACCAACWTTTGGACAAATTTACAATCGTGACCGTGCACACGAAGCCAACCTTCAAGCAATTTTCGCGAGTATTACCAAGCGATGGCAAAGGCGGACCTTACATCATTAATCATATCCGGATCCGGTTCCGCATTTACATATTCCGCTATCAATTTTTATCTTATGACGTCATAAATCCGAATCGAAACCATCGACTCGGACGCGCCCTGAAAACCGAACACAACTATTACTAACGAAACTCTCTTCGATTTCTTGYTTTCGAAAATTTAAATTCCGGATGTCACGTGCCGTTTCGATTATTTYCGAATTAGGTTCGATAATTCGGTACGTGCCTGAAATTTAGAAAAACMCAAGAAACACATAACAACTACACTCGTTGCTAAGATAAGCATTTTTCCGTCAATTTCTGACCGTCGTCAGATTGACAGTAATAAATTTCTGACGGCCCCACATTAACACTTTTACACCATGGCCTCTAGAATGGATCGCGCCCGGAGAAAATCCATGTCTCCGGAAGAGCGCTACCAACGTGCTGTCAGTGCTCGTCGAAAATTCCGGGCGCTCGTGAAACTCATCATTGCCAATTTATCATGGCTCCAAGAACTCGAAGACGAAAAACTTGGCGACAACGTTAAGAAAAACATCCAAGTTTTGACTCGGAAGAAAGGTAAGAAGAGTCTCCTAACACTCAAAGACAAAGCCGTCCTGAACAAACCCCAGGAACTAAGAACTGAAGCCGAAAAAAATCACTTAAGGAGAATAATCGGAAACCTAAAATGTTTCAGACGATACCCACCGGAGGTCAAAAGCCAATTGCCCGGAATTATGTATTTTAATTACTTCGGACCGAATAGAATTGTTGTGAAGCAAGACTATGAAGCGCTTAACCTTTATGTTATTTTGACCGGAGAAGTCGTAGTGAGTCAAACTTACTACGATAAACTTCTTAAAGAAAATGTAACTAAAGATGTCCTCTTGATGGGCCCGGGGAATTATTTCGGAGAAGTTGGTCTTCTCCATAACATCGCTCGAACAGCCACTGTTACAACAACCGAAGCAACAGAATTTCTTTACGTCAAACGTGAAGATTTCGATCGTGTTTTAAAAGACACTGTGGCCAGTCAATGGGCAGAAGTGCAAGAAAACATGTCTTGGTTCACTTATTTCCAAAACTGGAGCGAAGTTGACATACGCGAAAGCTGTATCCTAGCTAAAAAGAAAAATTTTGAACCTGATCAAATCGTTTTGAGCAGCACCGGAGGTCAACTAGATTGTGTTTACTTCATCACTAAAGGCAGTTGCTACCTCATTGAATACATGACGATCAAAACAACCTGGAAAAAAGGACTACCTCACTACACTCTGGTAAAAGAAGCTGCTGATGCAGAGGCAAGGCCACCAGCAGCTGTTTATAAAGATATTAAAAAATTACACAAGAAGGAAGAGTCTCACATGGGCTTAAAATCATCGCTAAGACCAGCAATAAGCACCTCCAGACCGTCTTTAAGACCTTCTTATACGCAACCAAACATTCAAACTCATTTTATCAAAGTTTGCACTTTCAATAAATTAGCCTGTTTCAATGTGGGCGAAAGTTTGAAGAATAGGATTATAGTGTCGTCAGACGAGACTGAATGTCTTCTTCTTCCCAGATATTTTCTTCTAGATAAAAGTATGATTACTTTCAAAGCTATTGAGCAGTTTTTGACACGTCACATTCCGAGTACTGAGCAAATTTTCAAAAATTTTCTAGAAGACCATAGGTGGAGTTATTACAAAGGTCAATTGGTGGAACAAATTTTGGCCGATAAAGCCTTCACAGGGAATACTGTGCACAATATACCGTATACAATTCGGCTTGCTGAAGATTTGGGCGAAATTTGAATTAACCTCTGACAAATATGAAGTAAAATTCGGTTAATTTCGTTTTTGCATTTTTGTAAAATAAGAAACTACACCAAATTAGTCTGTTATGTTTTCTCTTCATTTGTTTAATGAAATCTTGTATTATTGTATCCTTGTCTGATGCCACAAATACAAAAAAGATTGTTTTTTTTTTCTTTTGTCTTTGTTCCTCGCGCTCCACGAAAACAGAAGGCCTCAAAACAAGATTAATTTAAATTTTCGAGCCTTAACTTCGTTTCATCTCCGGGCGTAGCAAATCTACTCCGTCCCAAATCACATTTCCCTTTCTCGAACCTGATTCTTTTCCGTTTTTTTTCATCGTCATATTGTTGACGAAGTAACAAAGTGTTTTTCGCTTGCTAATATTTAATACAAACTTGATCTCTTCGCTCCACACACAACAAACCTCTAGCAGCACGCAAGATAACCGTAGGGATGGTATCAAGTTACGTCTTTTCGGTTTTGAGGAAACGAAATGATCTCGATTCTGTCTTTCCCCTCTGTCATGTAAACATGCCGCAGTTCGGAAACAACTATCCCGCCGTCACCAGACTCACACACATAGACGCATCAGGTGAGCGCTTTCACACGACACCAGAAAAACATCCTCTTTCAACCCTCGTAAAAAAATTGTAAATCACGACTCGACGATCAAGAATTCGACCATGTCTTAATCCAGCGTCGTGTGGATATTTGCAGCTTATTTTATAAGCGACGTTATAAATAGGATGCAGGGGCGTGGAATACGATTCAATCGAAGAATAAATTAACGGCTAATGTCCTTGCGAGCGAGTCGTTAAGTCACCCGGAACTTTCGGCACTACTAACCCAAAAAAATCAATTTCAAATTATTTAAATAAAAATAACGCCCAACAATAGAACGAAGCTGATGAGAGTCCGGACGCGATTAATTCCGAAAACATTATTTATATCTTAACGCCCGGATTACGTCGAATTTCCGCCATAATGCAGGTACATTGTTTTGCAAATTAACGGAAGAGACTTTTAAAAAAACACTCCATCGTTATTTCGTTTCATTAAAACTTTACAAATGAATTTATTATTAAAACGTCGACGAGGTAGAGAAGTTTTCCCGAGAATCATTACTAACATCAGAAAAAAACGAACCAATCAGAATGACACGACGTGATTGGCATCGATAACACTGCCACCGCTGCACTTTTTTAAACATGACGCTCACCCTCCGGAAAGCCACGAAAAAAGTCTTCACGTTTTAAACGGTGACAATAAAAAAAATTGAAAGTATAATTCAACAGTAAAACGAAAAATAAAAAGAACTGACTACGGCATAAGTACGAGAGAAATGTGACGTTAAAATTTATTCGCGGGAATATATCGTGACTAACGTCAGTTATTTCCACTTTTTGGGTCCCATTTTAATAATCCGGTTCGGTTCTGTTTCCGATTTTGACTAGACTATCCGGCCTCTTTTACATTTATATTTCACAGAGAAACTAAACACAAAATCATGATTTCGATTCGAAATAAAATTATAACCGGTTGAAATTTTTATTTTACGATTCCCCGATCGAAGATTTGTTGTATCACTGAAAGCGTTTTATTATTTTTCAATTTAAAATTCAAACAGAAACGCTTATAAATTAGAGAAGCGTTATTGTTTTAATCGGCGCAATAATAAAGAAATACGGCTTTAATTAAGAGAAAAAATCCTATAAATCGTTGCGATTGAAAAAATACAAAAAAGCGATGGGGCCACTTTTACATTGTTGAAGTTAATCGAGAAAGGTGAACTGATCCATCCGCATTAGAGCAGAACAAACAACTTCAAAACGGGCCAATTAAAAGTAACTGTTATGAGGGCGCACAGTTGAAAATCGCTCGGTTTTGTGCCATGTGCAACCATCAAATTGCATACACCCAATACAACAACCAAATAATAATAACACTAGCGATAATTCTTTGATTTAAGTTAGTAAAATCAATTTACGAATTGGTGGTCGCCACCACGCGCATTCCAATTACTCCAACTCTGTTAATTACGTTTCAAAATTCCCCAATACATTTCAAAACTGACTCTACAACCGAACAAGAAACATTATTCATAATTGCCTCCGTTAATTTGAAGTAAGTACTCCGGCATTTTTAATCAGCTCGTAATTTAGAACGGTAACCGATAGCGTCAATAAAAGTAAATTATAACACGAGCAAAATTTCCAAAACTTATACTACCAAAAAACGTACTTTACTACGAATCACAATCTTCAATAAAAAAAAATCGTAATAAAATGATTCTAAAAGAAAACCGCTGAGTGTATATTTGCGTTTTACTATGAAATATACAGTCGTAATTCTATAAACATTGATTTACGACGTCGTAAAAGAAAAAAATCTGTGAATAATAATGCGGTGGCGAAATTTTCGCTACCCCTTCATTAAGCTTTAATGACAAACCTATCCCAGAAAAAAATCGTAAAATGAACCATAAGGAGAGCTAATCACGAGTGTTTGTCAGCGGCTCAACGAAAACCCTTTTACCATCCAATAACACTAAAATCGCAAAGTCGAAAAGTTATTGGAAAACGTTGCTAAATCCCTAAAACAAAGTAAAAAAAAAACAAACGGTATAAGCTGGAAAAATCAGAAGTTTTAAAAATCTAGTTAATTGACAACAACGAACACAAAAAAAACTAAACATAAAATAAGATTGCATCATATTCCTTTAATGTAGAATACCACTTTTGTCAAGAGTTAAATACTCAAAAATTTTATTTAATAGGAACTATACAGTATGCCCCCTGATTGAGCTTACAAGAGGAAAAAAATTTTTTTGATTTTACGCCAAATCTGCAAAGGAAAAACATTTTGTGCTTCACCTGAAACGAGCAAATCTGTAATTAAAACTTCATTATTGTAACTCAGTAGAAAAAAGTTCGTTTTTCTCTTGATTTTGGACTAATAATAATAGAATAATTTTTCTCTGCTTTTTAAGTCCACATTGGCGGTTTTATTATTTTGACAATGATGGCACTTTGTCAAATAAGTTTACGCAAGTTAAATAACAAAATTGTTTGTGAAAAACATAACTTTAATAAATAGCAACTAAAAGAAACAGTTTTAAGATATAAACCAAAGTCATTTTTAACAAGAATTATCATTTTTAATTAATAAATTAATAGTCAAAGTGACATATAGTTGTCAAATAAATAAAGCCGCCAATGTTATAGGACTTAAATAGCAGAGAATAGCTATTTTTTGTATACGCTCCCAAAAATAGCTATTTTGCGACTCATTTGAGTACCCAAAATGAGTCTTTTTCGGACTCAATAAAAAAGTACGCAAAATGGTTATTTTAGGTACTCAGGCCGCAAAAACAGTTTTTGCTTTGCGGACTAAAAAATTAAATTAGTTTATGGTGGCGAAATTTATTTTATTAATAAGAAGTGTGAATTAGTGTTTTGGGAGCTTTAACATAAAATCTTGTCTGCACCACGTACGCAAAAGGTTTAAGTGACTCGTCTCATTAAAGACTCGGCTCCTACGTCGCCTCGTCATTAATTACAATTCGTCCCCTAAAACCCTATATTGCGTGCTTGATACATAAATAACTATTATGTAAAAAATTATTCGAAAGTCGAAATTCAAAAAAAATATAACTATTCTTTTCACTGAATCAGAATAATGAAGTTTTAAGTTTGCTCGTTTCAGGTGAAGCAATGAATCTTTTTCCTTTGCAGTTTCAGCGTAAAATCAAAGATAATGTTCTTCCTTTAAACTCAATCCGGGGACATGCTGTATAACTCTCCCGGCGCATCCACCATTTTTGTCCAAAGTATTTTTTAAATAAAGTAAAAAAGTAAAATTGTAGCAATCACACAGTAACAGCTTCAAATTAGAGTATTAAAAAATAGTCAAATTCTTGAATTCAAAAGCAGCCTGGTGCCTTGTTCCACCAGAGATAATTTCATTGGACCTGCAATTCGCTGGGAAATTCAAGTTAATTATACAACTGTCTATTACAGCGCCGATAAGGTGATATTTATAAATCTCTCGAGAATATTTTATTCCACGTCACTCTGTAATTACCCACATTGTGTCACTCAAAATTAAACCGACTCAATTAAAACGATTTGAACCAGTTTCGAGCTTATAAAATTCTAAACTCGATTACGCGACTCACGCCACCCCCCACCGTAAAAAATAATAACTGACCGACTTTTTGCCGGCAGTCGCGTCGATTTGCCTGTTTTTGGCACTTCAACCCAATTCGTTCGATCGCAAATTAATTGTCCCTTCGAAAAAAAACAGACCTCCATTGTCACCGGCTTTGCCTAAAAAAACTTTACAAAAACAAGCCAAAAATTATGACGCGTAATTCTACAATAAACATGGCTCGGCTAAACCGTTTACTGCACAATTTCAGTTTTACAAATGCTGAAAGTGGCACAACAGCCGGCATCATAAGTATTCAGGGACCACTGTGCCAATTGGGAATTTCAGCCACGTGACGCCGCAATTTGTAGACGCGTCAATCAACTGGACACTCATAAACTACCCTCGGCTTTTGCGAGGCAGTGGCGTGCTGGTGTCGGCCTCGTAAACGTTACTCTCTCCATTGAGAAAATTAGGTGGTAAAGGTGGGACGATAATGAGGAACACATCACGCACTCACGCTTGCATGAATTACTTACGACAGAAGRAAATGCCGGCGGGTGAAACATCGATTAAGATAGACGCCTTCACACTTACCTGAAACAAAACAAAAATTAAAAAAACGTGTTATTGTGCGAGATGACATCCTTTTTGGAAAGAAATGTGTTCGATTTTGCATGTTCAGCGATTCTGACGAGGGTCAGACGGTAATTGACACACGTATAAACTACATCAAAGGTAAGGCTGGTAATATAAAACAGTCGAATGCGAAGGATTGGGGTGAAGACTCAAAGACAGGCGGTTGTCGATCACTAGAAAGGACAAAGACCAGGAGCATCCGAGCACGATCCAATACGCATTTTAATATAACACACTATTGTATCGTAATACAATTTAATTGACTCGCCCTTTTAATTAGCGCACCTTTAGTAATAAAAAAAATAAAATACACCTATAGCCCACTCATTGTTTAAACTAGCAAAAGGACCTGCTACCGCATTGACAAAAACTGTAATTAAAATAAAAAAGCTTGAGAAAACTCGAGGAAAAATGAATTTCCGATTAAAAGTTTAAAGTCGTTATGATAAACCTTCCCAATTTAATAAAAACAGAAGCACATACACCAAAACCTCATCTATTCAAATTACACGACTTGGCAACTTAACAGAACCAAATCTAAAATATGTGACCCTAGTTATTAACACTCGCACACAACTTTAAAATTCACGAACGTGATTCCAGTCACGTAAACCATCCTCATCTCGAGTCAACCTTCTCTCTTTGAATATAAGCCTTACATCATGTTATTGTGTTTTGTTTTCTTCTGAAAAATTCGCTATGTATGTGACTCTTTCGAGACATTCTAATACCCCGAATTAACTATAAACGCAGAAATAAAGGCGTCGCGACATTTATCGCACATAATACTAATTTAAACCCCTCCATAAAAGTCAAAGTATATGTAATCTGTTTCAACACCTGAGCACTTTCGAAAACATTTCCGCCTCGTTAGAAAACGTCATCTACGACACCGTATTCATCATCTAAGTGCATGACTTGAACTTTAAGATAAAATGTCAGTATAAACTATAAGTAGTGTGTAATTAAAGTTTTAAAGACAGCTAGATAGTTCTAAATCGAAATCGACCTCAAATGGTGAAAAAAATCAACTCCTCTCTCATGAGATTTGACAAACCTGGAGGATCAAAGGATGTGAATGCAAAACGACACGTCTTTCGTTCGCCTGCTCGAAAGCTCTCAGATGTTAAAGCTGTCTGACCCTCGGACGCAAACAATAAAACAGAAGCACAGTGTATCGCCTTACTCGTAGGTGGAATTAAAAGGGCGAGWCYGAAGAATGGCCCAGCCTTCGGCGCACCCTAGTCGTAGAAAGGGTTGGAGATCTCGTTGGAACACAAATCGTTCTAATTAAAAGCAACACGCATGAAGACGAGACTTGAACATTACACTCGCTGACGGGAATTCGGGATAACTCCCGGATAGGATTACCGAATAAACACGTCGCTRAAACTTGCAACAATTACGGCCGTAATGCCGAAACCGTTTCGAAGGCACGTTTTTCGCGGTTTTGACAAGGTCGACGTGCCCTCCAACGTCAATAAAACTCTAAAACCTCGCCTTGGAAATGAAAAATGATGCCCGAAGAGGAGCCGATGAACTCGCTCGCTTTTTCTCCTAGAACAAAGCCACATGTAGAGTAGTTTGTATTCACCACCACTCGGGACAATGCGCAAAACACGTGTGCATAATTACGGAACGTTGCAACATCCACAACACTACGTGCAAAACGTCGACTTGTGGTAATTGGGTTTTTATCATATTAATAGCGCACAGTACGCCATTAAAAGTGAGATTAGCCCCGGTATTCTTCCACAGCGACTTGTTATAAATGATAAAAGTGGTCGACGTTAAGAATTCATCAAAAACCGCAACCTAAGTGTCCAACTTCTCCGGGTTTAATCCCGGAGCAGACGTGTTACACCGATCCGGACCATCTCGGAGGCCGTTGCATCGATAATAATACGTAAGCTCGAATTTAATTAAAACAGAGGAAACGTCGCAGACTCAGAGTATAATAAACGTTTCATACAAGAGTTTCAGCGGAATGTCCACGACACCTCTGCATTCCTCGCTTGAATTTAACCATCATTCCTCAAAGAACGGCAAAACACAGAAATTCTCTCTCCACGAACGTTTTTTTTCAACTAAAATTCAAAATGAATCATTTAAATTATAACTTATCGCAAGTAAAAGTCGCTACGAGGACCGCGTTTGCAAACAATTTGCATGTTGTGGAAAAACACTAAATACTGTCAACAATATCCTTGAGATTTTTCGTATTTTCAATTTCAAAAATCGCTAAAGTCTTCCATTCATAAAAAAATCTTTTCTTATCTTTCACCAGTTGTATACTTATTTACAAAATTTTAACGCACATAAACCTTGAATTTTCTTTATGAAAAATTTTTCCCTGCTGCAACGTCGATGCGATAAAAATCTGGTGAAATTCATGTAATATATATGCATATGGCCTTACCGCTCTGTTTTCTCCCTATCAATGTCACACAATCACATATAAGAAGTTAGAAATGTTTTCGAGAGGCAAAAAAGAGCAGGATTTTCGATTTCAATTCTCATATACTCGGGGTAAATAGATCGAGTCTACGTGTTCCGACTGCCGCACACCGTTTCATAAACCTTCCACCTCCCTGGCGGTCACCACCGTCTCAAATCGCTTCAATTTACAAGCGAGTTTTCTATCGCAAAACTTTGCGACTCGCAGAACCAATTTCGAAGAGTCGCATTATCATCTGTAGCCGTTCGTGTCGTTAACTCTCATTGTAATCGTGGCAGGAGATCAATCCAGGGGGGCTTAGTGTGAACCCACCCTGACCGGCAGTTTCCTCTCTTCCACGCCATTGTGTACGTGGCAGTGGCGTGAGACAGCTTACGATCTCAAATAACAATCGGTTCGACTGGAGGATTCCCGTTTCGAAAGCCTTCCGTTCCCGGGCCGTTATTTAGCATTTCAATTACAAGGAAAATCATAAAGAAGTGACGTGTGTGGGTGGTAATGACAATCGAAAGGGCACTAACGATGACATATCGATTAAATCAAACGCCCATTAACAGATTCATTTACCTAATAGTAGATATTAATTTACAATAAGCTGACAACGGCCTATAACTCGACGGAATGGATGCGATGAAAGCCAATAATAACCGGAACGCTGCACATGCAATGCCAATTATGAGCCGCTAAGTCTGCAAGCTTAATGATATGTTATTGCCAGACAGATTTATGCAAACGAGGATAAGGTGTGGAGAATTCGGAATATGACGCCATTGCCGAGCCGTAATTCACCCCCATCTAACAAAGCGTGCCTTTTGCTACCCGCAAACATACCATCGTGAAAGGTGTCAAAGAGAAAAAACTTCGACGGAACAAAGCGGACATGATGATTAGAAAGTATCGATTAGAAAAGGCGACTATTGAATCGTAGCAACTTTACTGCGCTAATAAATCTCCTTTGATTAGTTTTCTTTAACAACAGTGTTGACTGAATGAGCGACAGCCCCGCCGTGGAAGAACTTTTCAACTGAAAACGAATTAATTCGGTATCGTGAAAGTTTCCTTTTGTAAATAACGCATTAATCCTCGGCTCTAGTCCCACCTTGTTTTATCTCGACAGTTATCGCGTTCGCCGCCTCAATCCACATCCGACGGGATTAGGACAACTGCAATTTAAAAACTGCTTTACAAGCCTCACTCCGACTYGCCAACTTTCAGATCTTCAAACCGGATACCGCATTTACACTCTTTCCTCCTCTTAAGCACATATGCGGCCCTACGAGCAAATCCACCAATTAAAACCACCCAAAACRCCAGACCTAAACAACCATCTTTAGCGCTTCTAACAGATAACAAAAAAACATGAAATGAAATGTCTCAAATCGCCAGTTTTCTAGAGACTAAATTTCTAATTTTTTATATTTTCTTTGTAAAAACCTATTCGAGGCTTCTAGGCTTGGTCCCATTGATGTACCCTGGTTCCAGGCGCCATTTTTTTCATCGCCTTTCCGAAGTAATTATTCCGCAACACGCGATATGGACACGATGATTAAAACAACCATTAAGATCCCACTATGGCTTCTTGGTATTACATTTAATCACCGCTCGTTTCTTTCGTTTGAATTTTAATTAGCCCCCGCACAACTTYCATCAAAAATCTATTTATTTATGCATCTAGGAAGCGATCTTCCATCCACTCACAGAATTATTTTCGGAAGATTCGACTATTTTTAAAATAGAATCCATCAGATGTAAACATAAATTTTGCCGAGTCGTCTGACCCAGATTTAGTCCGATTTTTTTTCTGTTTTATTATGATCGACCAGGTACGTCGAATTCACCGCCACTCTCTGATTTATGTAGCTGTTTTGAATGTCTGGAGGAATTGTAGAAGTTCCGCACCGGGAGGTTCCTCCCGAAACCTTGTTTGGATAAGAAAAAGAGATATATCGCTGCGGCGACGCCTCGACTTCGCCACCACTGGAAAAATTCATCCCACAAAAATTCACCAATAGCTTTATTTGTGACGTTATTGAGGCAAGAAAAGACAACTGCTCAAAGTCGTCAAAAGTAAAAAGTATTTATTGGAGTTTTAGAAATTCCGAATTGTGACCAACAGTCAAGGTTAATTAATTATGTTACATTTGTGTTACAAGTCAATATAAAAAAACGTGTTTAGCGTTTCGGGCGTGTATTTTTCCCGCTGTGTGTTGGTGGAAGTCCTGACGAAACAATTCCCGCACCATGATTCATTTTAATTTAAACTTTTCACTTAACATTCTTCGCGGAACTTTTAGGAGAGATTTATGGCCGACACAGGCCAGTCTCGAGTAAAATTTACACTGGTTTAGATGTGACTGTAGCGTGTTGGATTCTTTGTTGGTAGTTTTTTGACTGCTCACGAAATCTGATAAACATTTAGAACAAAACTCGGCGTCGGTAATTGCCGTTCTGGGAAAATTTTGCTGTTCGATATAGTGATTTTGCCTAAACAAGTTTCCAAACTCTTGTAAGATAACACGTTCGGCTTAGAAGTTTTTCCGTAGAAAAACTCTTGTCCTGTTAATATTACGTCAACTGCAGGAAGCGAGGTCTCGCGAGAGCACTCATTTTAAAATGGCTCGTCGGCCTTCGACGCTTCCAGCCCATAAGCTATCGACATTGCAAAAGCCATGAACTGATATTATTACTATTATTACGGTCATTATTGTCGTTCCCGTTACGACGGAATGTGCAATGAAGAAAATCAATGGCGGGAGCCACATTTAGCCAAAAAATTCCCACCCTAATTCGCGATGTATTAAGTAAATCGCATCTTGACAGCAGTGCATTTATTTCTGCAATTATATCGTTATCCGTTGGCTTAGTGAGAGATTTCGAGTTGCGACAGGACGTCTTATTCTCGTAGTGTTGCGACTGTCACGACGRTGAATCATTAATCCGGACGTAAGAGTCAAAACSTCGAAAAGTTTCAGCCACAGAGCGATAATACCCATCAATATCGTCAAGTTTATTGAAATCCCCATGGTTGAGTCGTTCGGCCAGTCTTTACTTTGTTTAGCAGCAATTCCGTTCAAGATTGCCTGTCTGTTATGCTCTCGTATATATACGAGCAATATCCATTTGGTTTCTGCGGGAGACAGAAACCGTGGCCGCTTCACTAGCCCAAGTTTCCGAACCATTCTCCACTTACTCAGATTGCCGATGATAAAATCCCCGCTATTACATACGAAAATTGAATTGAATTAGATAAGAAGCACAGAGTGTACCGATGAAAAGGCCGCCCACYACCACAAACTGAGTTCAGGGAGATTTCACCACGATTTATACGAAGAAGTCTTAATAGATTCCTGGCCAAAAATWAAAAAAAGTTACACACAAAATGCGTGCAACTTAGATTTTACTCTCTGAGAATCCCTTCAATTATCATACTCCAGCTGTCAAAAAATTTTCACCCAAAACACTATTCGAACTTCAAAAAAAAAAAAACAAAATAGGTGAAGTATTTTGATTTTTCACCATAATATACAAGAATATTCAATACAAGTACAATATTCATTTTGATTATTTAAGAAAACTGTAAAATTTGTAACGTTTTAAGGCTTAACTTATTATTATGAGGAATTTTTTTTTATAAAACCATTTAGATATTTCTAGGTATATTGTTATGTAGCTAATTTAAATTAGATTTTTGGCCACAGATCACGTTCGTGGTAATGACCTATTTATCTGCCTATTGTCCACAAGTTGCTGCTTATAATAAAAAAGCATTTACACATCTATTGATAATAAAACGTAAATCCAATTATAAAAAGAATCCTTCTTAATTGAAATATCTCAACTAATGAGATTTATACCTTGTAACCGAGCATGTAACAGTTATCGTCCCTGTATTAAAGCTATGTACAGAGCGATTCAGATAAGATAATAAGCCTAATGATCTGGTGATGCAACCCAAAAAAAACTTCATTTACGCCTTTGATTCAATTTAAATTAAGAATTGCAAATTGAATCCAAGTTATCATCCTATGTCACTCTGACAACAGCGCAGAGAACGATCATTAGTGCAGTTCTCGCAGAATGATAGAAAAATTAGAGAAGTCTTTTTGGTGTAAACTCAATACAAAATGTATGAAAGAATGAAACACTGAAGGTAGACAAACAGTTTTTTTTATAATCATAAATTGCAACGACAATTTTTTTCATACACTAAAAAGTCGCGGTGTTCTTGTCACTATGACAGCGACAAAAGTTTGCCCTAACTATTACAACGACAAAACGGAACCTAACTTTTGAAAGCGTCTGAATCTAGTAAGTCTGCATCATCGAATTTACGTATTTGTTAAAGTGTCTTACCGAATTACACTCAAGCTTTTTTTACGAAGAAAACTTGACATTTTTAATTCGAGTTTTGTTTCCCTCAAGCAATTTAACTCAAAAACTGCCAGAAGTTTTTTTCGTTAAATTGCCAGAAAACAAAATTTTCATTAAAATGTCAAGTTTAATTCGAAAAAAAAAGCTCTCGTGTAATTATAAGTAATAAACAGTATCAAAACAAAGTCAGAGCAACATAAGAAAACTTGGATTGCAAATGCAAATCGTAATTAAAATTAGATCAAGACGCAAATGAAAAAAATATTTTTAAGGTTGCATCGCCAGAATGTCGGGCTCATTATCTTATGTGAATCACCCTGTATATGTATGTGATATTTGTAAAAAAAAAAAAAAATTTCTACCATAAGAAAAATCAAATTAAGCAAAGTACCTCAAGGCTAAATTTTTCATCAGAATATATTTATTATGCTTGGATCCCTGATTAACATCATCAATTTGCAGTGGGTTTTGTGTTAGAATTTGTGAAAAAGGTCGCGTGCACGGCCCCGTGCCCACTACACACGAATTAGAGATTTTGTCATAACCGCCCGGCCAAATTAGTTTATGTTCGCCGCAGCCGCATGCAGCCCCCTCTGACAACACCGTTCCAAAACAACGAGTGAGAGAATTAAATTCCAATTACGGGAACGACGGGCACGCTTTAATTAACACATGCACACACATTAGATTATCCTAATTACGGTAATAAAAGCGGTTTGTCTTTGTAATTGTGCGCTATCTCTTTCGAGGCCGGAGGTGTTTCCTTTTAATTCCTTGGTCTGGCATGGTATGCCGTCTGTGCCGATTGTCAGCGGTCGACGGAATCCAGAAGACCGCCCGGATCTAGGCTAAGCCTCCCACAAGTGAACCGATAGATTGTCATTGCATTCTAAGCTCGGCAATCCGCGCGCGACTTCTTTCTTTTCCTCAGGACTTACGGCTATCGTCCCCGTTTCGAGATCGTTATCGATGGTGGATATATCGACAGGAATAACCGCTGCGCCGTCCGGACTAGCCCAAACGATTGAATTACATAGACCCAGAAGCCGGAGCAAATCGTGTTACTTCGATGGGGATAATGAAGCGAAATGATTACGCCCTTCCGAAGACCCGTACTTTGACGAATTTACGGTGCAACTCTTTTTCTTTTTAAGACACTTTCAAGAAAAGCGACGCCGGCTGAATAACGTCACTTAAAAAATCAAATCGCGATTACGTTTCTTTTAAACAAATCGCGCTTTAAATTATGGAACAGACTTTCAAAGTTTCCAGGTCAGGATTCGTTTAGTTGCATTTGTACATTTGGCATGATTTACGATAGCAATACACCAGCGAAGTGAATATTGAAATGTCTCTCATAGTGTAAAAACACATCGTAAGTTTATAGTAAAAAATTATTTCACAAATCAAAACAAAACATTTTTAATTTTTGGTGTGAAAATATAAGAAAAAAAACAAAAAAACTTTAAAATGCTTCTAAAAACCAGAAAAAAAGATCTAGAATAAAGCTATGCAGAAAAAAATTTATTTAAACAATGTTTTATCAGTCACAGAAGAAAGTAACAAATTTAGTTTGAATTCTGTCAAGATATCAAACATTATACATACTTAGAAAGCTAAAATAACAAAGTAAAATGCCAACATTTGTTAAAAATACTTAAAAACGGATAACAGGTAAATAATTTTGAAATATATACGTTACACAGTCCTACCCCTGTTAGAAAAGCAAAATTTGCATACACATGCGTTACAAATAATTTGAGGCWCATGTTTCGTGAGATTGCAACGTTGAGACGCAGCCACTCTCATTTTGTTTTGATAAAAATGGCCATCTTTAGCACAAACTTTACTCTTAAAAAGTTTCACATACTTGAAGTACTTGGACAAGAAATTTCCCGTGGAACTCGTCAGCCTGACAAAAATCCTCCATTATGCAGGCATGTTTCAATTTAAAACATTTGCGTTCATGAAATAAATTACTTGCAAGGTTTTTTGCCTTTGCGATGCACTCTTTCATTTTCGAGAGCGCATCATTGTCTCATTAGTGAAAGAAGAAGAAAAAACCGCTTCGCAACCAAAGCGAACTTTAAAACGCGCGGCATAGGAATTACATCAAAACACTTATTAAAGCGACCGACTTTTATTAAAATTTCTTAATTTACATCCAGTGGCTTGATATAGCTTTACATATAAATGGAAAAGAAGTCGAAAAAAGAAAATTTTATTCTTATGCTTAAAGCGTTCACGTTTAATAAGTTCAAGGAATACTTACAATAATTATTAAGCCCGAATGGACCAATCACGACCCCAAAAACCAATTTTAACTTTCAAGATATGTGAAGAGAATCGCTTGACCGGCAAATTGCACCCTCGCTTCCACGAAACGAATCAGAAATTTATTATAATCGACTTAAAAACAAACTTTCCCCGGGCATAATAATTATAATCTAGGATTCTAAAACACCATAACGTAAAAGCTAATTTGAACCCGTATTAACGCAGGGAGTGAAAATGCTCAAAATGACCCTCTGAAGATTAACCCGATCATAAATACAACCTAAAACCAGGAATTTATACATCAAAAGAAAATGCACATATTTAATAATTTCCCATCATTTCGTGTATGATTACGACATGCAGTGAAACATCATAATACCATAGTGAGACATTCCAAACTCAAATTGCTTGATAATGATAGGGGTAAACCCTCGACAGTTAAATAGTTTATTTGTCACAGAGGGAGTGGCATTGAGTCGCTAAATATGAAACACGACTTTAGAGAAGTCACCCTAAATTCCCGAGAATCCCGTCGGGAATGCACAATTCACCGGCTATCTTAATATCTCACCTCTGTTGCAGATGAACACATACGCTTTTTACCAAAGTCGTTGAAGCGAGGTAATGACGTGTCACGTTATAAACTTTTATGTCCCTTTTACCTACCGCCGTATTGTATACACTCGCCCGCCTGGCTTTGCTTTCCGCCGGCTCCGATACGTCCTTACCACTCTTTTATATTTTCCTATGTTACTTCATCCATGTTTCATCCATACAATAGCCACAAAATATATTAAGATACGTTAAAAACCCTTCTTTATCTCTCTCCCGCACACAAATACCGAAACAAGAACAAAAATAACATAAGGTCGCTCCTAAACAAATTACCTAATGAATTGTCTTCCGGAATAGTACAAAAAATCCCGACATGGCTTGAAAAGACACCCGCGTTTTATTCAACTTGACCTTATTTATATGTTGGACCCCAAAAAAGAAACGGAAGGAACAGAAAAAAACTCAAATTAATTGTCTCGGACTCTTTACAGCAAAGCTCTCGACAACTCTAACTAATTTGTGTAATAAAATTACTGTTCGTTAACGAAAGAAGAGAAAACTAGTTTTATAAGAAATACCCACTTTAATTTCATCCCAGTATTAATTCCATTTTGTTAATGAAACAGAGAGTTGTGTAAAAATATTGTCGACTTTAAGACACAATTAATAATAAAATGAGAAGTCGCCGTCGCGTATACGGCTATGATGAAAGAATTTTCTTCCTCAGTTGGACGTCAAAAACAAAAGTCGACTCTTTGACTCGTTCATAACGTGTGTGATCAAAAGGTTTTATAATTATGTGGCGGCGGTTAAAACATACGAGCTGTGGAATCCGTCGTCACAATAATTTATAAATGGGGAAAATAAAACATTGTCTAGTAATTAAAAAGCCTCTAATGTGCTTACAAATTTTCTATTGAAACGGTAATTTCTAGCTTAATTCGGTTCTCCCATTCAAAGAGCTTTCGACGAATCCTAATGCAAGTATTCGCAACAACCGAAATAACGCGGAAATATACAATTCAAAAGTAAATTTGTTTAATGCTCTATCAAATATCTACTCAAAAGTTTTCGTTTATTTTGATCTCTTAATACAAAGACTTAATTACCACAACCAATGGTGGATGCGCCGGGTAGTCTCAGTTTCAAATGCAATAAGTAATAAGCTTATTAATATTCAAAGCAATAAGTCAATAAAATTTAAATATTATTATATTATATTATATTATTATTATATTATATTATTATTATTTAACTACACTTTTCTTTTAAAATTAATTACAAAATTAATCCAAATTTTTAGTTATACAGGGTGTGTTAGAACTCACGCCCCAGAGAAAAATTTCAAGCAAGGTAAGATACCAGGAACATGAAACAAATGTTTAAAAAATTCTATCTGTCAAAAAATTTGGCATTTATTTTTTGACATTTGACATCTTTTTATGTCTATTTAATGATATTGATGATCTTGTATATGATTTTTTTATAATTATTTAGTAAAGGTAAAAAAAAATTGCCAATAAAAGCCACAAATAACATTAAACAGAGTTACAATTTAGGATACAGCTTCCTTGTTTCTTCTTCTAATAGCCTGTAGCAAAAAAACATGGAAATTTATTTTTCCAACAGAAATAAATAGAGTCAAAGGGCAAAATATAAACTCTTATAACTTCGAGATTTTTATAGATAGAATTTTTTTAACATTATTTCCATGTTCCTGGTATCTTACTTTACATAGCATTTTTCTATGGGGCGCGAGTTCTAGGTGTTTTTAAATTTCTAGTAAGTACAAAAAAATTCTGAACTATGTGGAAGTTCAGTAAAGCCCATCATACCAATTTTTATGTTTCTGACGCAATTGAGATAAATCACTCTTATACGTTAACATTCTACGACCCAACTGAGACAATATTCCTTAAATATTAGCAACTAGGTAGTAATAATAGAAAACTATGCAATATTGTCAAATGCCGAAATTTTCTACTACCAGGTTCAAAATGTTAGGCTCTACATCCGAAATACGTTCAGTTCTCTCAAGACCAGAGTCAGTAGTTTTACGACAAAATTCGCCGGCTTCTCCAAGACGCTGAACTAGTGGCACGACTAAATGTACGATAATCCCAAGAAACACCTCTTGGTACAGACTCTGAGCTTTATGAACGTTTTCCAAAGCTTTTCCATAAAATAAGACCATGTCCATTAACTCATTAAATGTTTATTCAATGCTTATAAAACACCGAGTTGTAACAGTAAAAAAAATCAAACTGATCTGTCATTATTATTGCTAAATAATGGGAATTACCTTATTAGCTCAGTGGTTAACTAACAATTTTGGTCAAAATTTCGATTATTCTTATCTCGCGAACAAAAAAACTTTTATTAAAAAAATATGTAGCTAGCTTTTACTCCGCATCACCAACTACCAATTTTTTTTTGTAGTAGCAACTTAAAAACACCCTGAATAATAAACAGAGAAATATTCTCAAAACCGGTTAACAAATACTCCTAATATATTTACTTGCAAAGTCAGAAATGAAATACTCGTATAAAATTTACACTTTGCAACATTTTGTCGTTTTTAAAAGATCAGAATAAAAATAAAATAGTTTCTTTCCTTGATGTTATTTTATTATGACGATAAAATTCTCTACACTTGGTGTTATCAATGAAGCGAAGTTTTGCACTTCGATTTACTTAGAAATCTTCTTCAAGTCACCTGCTCTGACTTGATCTATGTATATTACCAGCCAAAGATACATTAACTCATTTATAATAWAGACCATAACAAATTTTCAGTCGCAACTCGAAATTTATTCTCAGATAACTTAGTTTTTGTTACGTAAAACAATAAATAAAAAACCGTTTTTATTTAAGAAAAAAATGATTAGTATCATAATCTCAAAAGATTAATAAACAATTAATTAAAATACTTTTTTTTTGCATCGCTCCTTTACGACCTTGAAATATTTATTAATTTATTTCCAAAAAAAACTGGTAGTTTACTCCAAAAAAATTCTTGAATTCTTGTAAGTCAAACATTTTTTAACAAAAAAATTTGCACAATTCTTGTAACAAACTCGTTGTCTAAAAAAAATTGTCGAAGGTTTCCATTTTAAAAAAAAGTTACTATGTTTATCTCGTAAGTATAAACAAATAATTAATATTCAAAAAAATTTTTGAATAGCATTTTTATAGCCATTGCTCACTTATAAATTTATTTGCCAAAAAATTTGATAGTTTCGCCAGAATAACATCGTTTCCAGACTTTTGGAACATCCTGTATAGATTGGGGCTGAAAATCAGTAATCCTTTATTATACATATATCACCCTGTAGACGCCCCAGTTTCACTATTAATGTAATTATAACTTTTCTGTATTTAATTAATTTTAATTAATTTAATTTTAACAACGCAAATGACAATAATTAAATAAAAAAGAAATCAATGATTCAATTATATTCTTTCAGTAAGTTTTCACAATGAAAAGAAAATGCAACTAGGTCCATCAATCAGGCGAATTGGCATCAAACACCTCTAACTCTCGTTTGTGCATTAAAGTATCTGTATCAACTATATTCAGCTTTAAACAGAATCACAAAAGGGTTGACCTTACATAAAACCGGCCGACTTTATGAATCCAATTTGTTGAACAACACTCGTCTCATGCCTGTGTTAAACGATGCGCCTTTTTACGACTTCATTTCGAAAATGTTCAACTAGACGAATGCAGTTTTAGGTTACGAGTGAGCGTGTGCTTCGTTTCGAACGTATTAACATTCTCTGGTCAGTTTTATTGTTGAAATATGATCCAAAAAGCGTCATAATGGCGCTATAACTCTAAGTATGCGGCTAACGCGCCAGCATTAGTAACAAAAGCCGCAATTGCATTAGAGTGCAGGGTAGCAATGCAAACGCTGTTAATAACGTTCATAAATCTGCCAAATGCTGACCAGATCTATTTTGTTCACCGGCCGCTACAATGGCCGTCCAGTTCAAACTGCCATCAATTTCAATTCTGAACGCTCCAAGTCGACGCCAGAGGGGACAAATCAGCACCTAGTGCCCAGTGTGTGGTGCTTTTTCCTCCCTCTGGATCCCACGTCCTTGTCGTACATCTCCGGTTTGTTGTGAATGAGGTATTCGCTCACGCACGTCGGTATCGCAAGCGACAAGTGCTCCAATTAACAGGCGTTCCCTCTTTCATCTCAACTCGTTTAGCAGGAATAAAGGCGCAATCAACATAAATATGAGATTATCGCCACTTTATTAAGTATGCTCTTTTAACGGCGACATAAAACGCTATTTGTTTCACCACTTCAACGACAAGACGTGATAAGCTGTCGACGACTATTGTGGCGAGTTTATTACTGATACGACGAATTGGACCAATCTCGAGACATGAAAATGGTCGAATTAAATCCTTCTGATTGCTTAGGTAAATAAAGCGGCGGAGTGCAATCCGAGAATGGAAAGAGTATCTACAACGCAACTGCCAAAGCACCAATAATCTCACCCAACTGTACTCTTGAATATTCAAGTACGAGCTTTGCGGACTCTGTTATTAATGCACATTTGCAATTTAAAGAGGGTCATTGCCTGTGTTTACTTTACAATAAGAGCTCACCTCGGAACATACCGCAATCATTACACGCCACCTTAGCTGCGGCCTCCGGAGATGGCACAACTTCAAACAAGACATTCCGACACTGTATTCCCATTACCCAACCCGTTATACACCGCAAACAAAAGAAAAACCCGAATGTTTAAAACGAAAACAAAAAGATATTCACAGAAACATTTTCAACGTATCCCAACAAAACCTCAAACAATTATGGCAGCTAATTTAAGAAAACACTTTAAATCCAAGGTAAAAAAAGTGACAATATTACACAAAATAAAAAAACAAATATTAAATAACCACTTGCCAGAATGCTTTAAGAAAAACAGACAATCGATTCTTAATCAAGTATTGTCTAGTAATAAAAAAGAATTCAACGTCCATACATACACATTTCTATTTAAATTTGCACAACTCCTCAAGAAAGCTTTCAACGTTTTTCATTTTAAATATACATACGTATGAGTACAAGTAATAACTAAATAAAACAATAACATATATTTCAGTAAAAGAATTGTTAAGTGGTTTATCGAACACTCAACAAAATTTTTTCATTTAATCTTGTAGTACTACGAGTATGTCGATTTAAATGTTCCAGCACAACAAATGGTGGATGCGCCGGGAAAAATCACACCTATCGTATGTTGTATTTTTGGTATTCATTAGAATGTTATAAAAAATAAAGTGTCTATGTAATAAATCACTAGTAAGTTAATAAATAAGCAAAAAAATAGTGTTTGAGACCTAGTTATAAAGTATTTCATGCAATCCTTCTTGCAATGTCAAAAACTGTATTATAAATTATTATAATCGCTTCTTAAAAATTAACCACAAATCCTAAAATACAGAAAGTACAGTAAAGTACAGGGTTACCATATAAAAAACAAGAATAAAAACAAACTGTTACTCGTAAAATAAAAACAAAGTAAGAAAGAAATAATACTCAATTTCAAAATTATCTCGTAGTTTAAGAGCAAAAACATATTTTATTGGAAAGTAAGATACTTCAACATCATTAAACAATTGATAGTTCAGGTTGGGAGAAGTGGTTACTTCCTTATCAACTGATGTCGTGTTTTCCAAAATTAATAAATTCTCTATTGGCTTTTTATTCTTTAAGAAGGATGATTGTAAATAAAATAGTATACAAATGTTAGTAGTCACGCCTTGGTGTTGAAGCACCCCCCACCCCGGTACGTAATCTACTATTAATTCCCAAAAAGATTATTAGTACTCATTTCGATAACAAATCTCGACACGCATGAATAAAATTCCAGAGAAGACTTATGAACAAAAAAAAAACTTTGTTTCATTTTAATAGTAAAATAAACAGCGACTTCTCCTTTGGATAGCTCCCCCGTCAGTCTGATAAACTCTAATAAAAAAGCGTCTGGAACTGGAGACGGCGAATTGTTATATTTAATGGCTCGCTCGTTTTTGATATTAAGAAAAACATCATTAAAACCAGCTACTCCAATTTTATAACAAACAGTTTGTTATCGAAACTAGAAATTTTCAACAAAAACTAGTTGTAAAATTACAATTTTCGACACATGATAACAAAATCAAACAAAGATTTCAAATTTTCAAACACTTGTATCGGACACGATGAAAATAAAACATCAATGTGTCTGAATCATCTTTGTGATCTTTGTTTTCAAACTAATAAATGAACGTATAGCAATTTTCTTGAAGAGTTTTAAGAAAAACGTTGGAAAGATAGCAGATATAACGCTCTTACATTGCAAAACTACTGAAAGTCAAACTTACGTCAAGAATTCCAAGTAAATGAATTACAACTTCCAGAAAAAACCTTAGAATAGAAAATTCGTTCGCTAACTCACCGTAATTGAGTCGACAGAGTTCGTTAAAAAACTTCGTTAGACCTGTCTTATATACACTGGTATAATTTTTCATCGAGAAAACGATTATCAAATTCTAATGAAACAAACGTTCGTGTATTTCTAAATTAAGCCAAATTTATATCAACGTTCTGTCAGATAAACCTACTAAAATTTAACGTTCCTCATTGTTTCATAACGAACAGCACGAAATTCTTATTGTTTTTTCCAGCCTTTTTAAAGTTATTTGGCCGACAATTTTATCCCGTCCCGGATCTCGCGTTTTTGTTTCGAGGATTGTCGGCTCCCGGAAAAATCCCTAATAATAAGTGACCCGTTCCGCCTCTACCTTGGGTAAGCGTGCTTCCATATCGGCGTCGTACATCTTCGAAATGGGTTCGGAAGCGGCCCCACTTGCATATCCATCTCCTCGAAAGCCCGAATCGCACTCTCGTTATTATACATTCTTACCGTTTTTTATTGCCTATATTGATAAGTTGATTTATAACGTTCCCGAAAAATCCCCCGAGAACCACCGATCGAAATCCACCTCAACCGGAGCTATTTATTCATAACATACCCGGACCGCCGTTTTATCTATTTTAATAATATCCAAACATTGCACGGTTTTGATTCCGGCAGACCGCCCTTTCAAAATCTCTTATCTGTGCCGTTCGAGGACCTAAGCGAAGTCGGATTAGCGGCGTTGCGTTTATCTGAGCCCCGTATATTTCAAAAGCCGGTTAATTCGTGCGGGGAGGTGAAACGACGATATTAATTTGGCCGAGAAGGTCGGAGGTGTGTGAAAAAAGGAGCTATCGCACGTCTCGCAAGGGCAAGGATTTATCCCTTCGTGACGTCACATACCTCTTTAACACCTCTCTCCAAAACGTGAACCAAAAACAATTTCAAATTGTAAATAAGGTTTAAAAATAAAGGTGTGATTGAATTAGAAAAGGTAGTCAAGTTGATAATTTTGTGGCCGCCCCCACACTTGAGCTCTTGCCCCTTTA